>NC_092242.1:26098084-26253084 GCF_036320965.1 Panulirus ornatus | reverse complement strand
TACAAAGGCAAAGGGGATAAGAGTGAGTGCTCAAATTACAGAGGTATAAGTTTGTTGAGTATTCCTGGTAAATTATATGGGAGGGTATTGATTGAGAGGGTGAAGGCATGTACGGAGCATCGGATTGGGGAAGAGCAGTGTGGTTTCAGAAGTGGTAGAGGATGTGTGGATCAGGTGTTTGCTTTGAAGAATGTATGTGAGAAATACTTAGAAAAGCAAATGGATTTGTATGTAGCATTTATGGATCTGGCGAAGGCATATGATAGAGTTGATAGAGATGCTCTGTGGAAGGTATTAAGAATATATGGTGTGGGAGGCAAGTTGTTAGAAGCAGTGAAAAGTTTTTATCGAGGATGTAAGGCATGTGTACGTGTAGGAAGAGAGGAAAGTGATTGGTTCTCAGTGAATGTAGGTTTGCGGCAGGGGTGTGTGATGTCTCCATGGTTGTTTAATTTGTTTATGGATGGGGTTGTTAGGGAGGTAAATGCAAGAGTTTTGGAAAGAGAGGCAAGTATGAAGTCTGTTGGGGATGAGAGAGCTTGGGAAGTGAGTCAGTTGTTGTTCGCTGATGATACAGCGCTGGTGGCTGATTCATGTGAGAAACTGCAGAAGCTGGTGGCTGAGTTTGGTAAAGTGTGTGAAAGAAGAAAGTTAAGAGCAAATTTGAATAAGAGCAAGGTTATTAGGTACAGTAGGGTTGAGGGTCAAGTCAATTGGGAGGTAAGTTTGAATGGAGCAAATCTGGAGGAAGTAAAGTGTTTTAGATATCTGGGAGTGGATCTGGCAGCGGATGGAACCATGGAAGCGGAAGTGGATCATAGGGTGGGGGTGGTGGCGAAAATCCTGGGAGCCTTGAAGAATGTGTGGAAGTCGAGAACATTATCTCGGAAAGCAAAAATGGGTATGTTTGAAGGAATAGTGGTTCCAACAATGTTGTATGGTTGCGAGGCGTGGGCTATGGATAGAGTTGTGCGCAGGAGGGTGGATGTGCTGGAAATGAGATGTTTGAGGACAATGTGTGGTGTGAGGAGGTTTGATCGAGTAAGTAACGTAAGGGTAAGAGAGATGTGTGGAAATAAAAAGAGCGTGGTTGAGAGAGCAGAAAAGGGTGTTTTGAAATGGTTTGGGCACATGGAGAGAATGAGCGAGGAAAGATTGACCAAGAGGATATATGTGTCGGAGGTGGAGGGAACGAGGAGAAGTGGGAGACCAAACTGGAGGTGTAAAGATGGAGTGAAAAAGATTTTGAGTGATCGGGGCCTGAACATACAGGAGGGTGAAAGGCATGCAAGGAATAGAGTGAATTGGAACGATGTGGTGTACCGGGGTCGACGTGCTGTCAATATTGAACCAGGGCATGTGAAGCGTCTGGGGTAAACCATGGAAAGTTTTGTGGGGCCTGGATGTGGAAAGGTAGTTTTGGTTTCGGTGCATTATACATGACAGCTAGAGACTGAGTGTGAACGAATGTGGCCTTTGTTTTTTTCCTAGCGATACCTCGCACACATGAGGGGGGAGGGGGATGGTATTCCTTATGTGGCGAGGTGGCGATGGGAACAAATAAAGGCAGACACTATGAATTATGTACATGCGTATATATGTATATGTCTGTGTGTGTATATACATGTATACATTGAGATGTATATGTATGTATATTTTGCGTGTGTGGACGTGTATGTATATACATGTGTATGTGGGTGGGTTGGGCCATTCTTTCGTCTGTTTCCTTGCGCTACCTCGCTAACGCGGGAGACAACGACAAAGCAAAATAAAGTATAAATTTAAATATATATATATATATATATATATATATATATATATATATATATATATATATATATATATATATATATATATATTTCATTTCTTTTTTTTTTTTTTGCTTTGTCGCTGTCTCCCGCGTTTGCGAGGTAGCGCAAGGAAACAGACGAAAGAAATGGCCCAACCCACCCCCATACACAATGTACACACACACACACGCCCACACACGCAAATATACATACCTATACATCTCAATGTACACATATATATACACACACAGACACATACATATATACCCATGCACACAATTCACACTGTCTACCCCTATTCATTCCCATCGCCACCTCGCAACACATGGAATACCATCCCCCTCCCCCCTCATGTGCGCGAGGTAGCACTAGGAAAAGACAACAAAGGCCCCATTCGTTCACACTCAGTCTCCAGCTGTCACGCAATAATGCCCGAAACCACAGCTCCCTTTCCATATCCAGGCCCCACACAGCTTTCAATGGTTTACCCCAGACGCTTCACATGCCCTGATTCAATCCACTGACAGCACGTCAACCCCGGTATACCACGTCGATCCAATTCACTCTATTCCTTGCCCGCCTTTCACCCTCCTGCAGGTTCAGGCCCCGATCACACAAAATCTTTTTCACTCCATCTTTCCACCTCCAATTTGCTCTCCCACTTCTCCTCGTTCCCTCCACCTCCGACACATATATCCTCTTGGTCAATCTTCCTCACTCATTCTCTCCATGTGCCCAAACCATTTCAAAACACCCTTTTCTGCTCTCTCAACCACGCTCTTTTTATTTCCACACATCTCTCTTACCCTTACATTACTTCCTCGATCAAGCCACCTCACACCACACATTGTCCTCAAACATCTCATTTCCAGCACATCCACCCTCCTGCGCAGAACTCTATCCATAGCCAACGCCTCGCAACCATACAACATTGTTGGAACCACTATTCCTTCAAACATACCCATTTTTGCTTTCCGAGATAATGTTCTCGACTTCCACACATTCTTGAAGGCTCCCAGGATTTTCGCCCCCTCCTCCAACCTATGATTCACTTCCGCTTCCATGGTTCCATCCGCTGCCAGATCCACTCCCAGATATCTAAAACACTTTACTTCCTCCAGTTTTTCTCCATTCAAACTCACCTCCCAATTGACTTGACCCTCAACCCTACTGTACCTAATAACCTTGCTCTTATTCACATTTACTCTTAACTTTCTTCTTTCACACCAAACTCAGTCACCAGCTTCTACAGTTTCTCACATGAATCAGCCACCAGCGCTGTATCATCAGCGAACAACAACTGACTCACTTCCCAAGCTCTCTCATCCACAACAGACTTCATACTTGCCCCTCTTTCCAAAACTCTTGCATTCACCTCCCTAACAACCCCATCCATAAACAAATTAAACAACCATGGCGACATCACACACCCCTGCCGCAAACCTACATTCACTTAGAACCAATCACTTTTCTCTCTTCCTACACGTACACATGCCTTACATCCTCGATAAAAACTTTTCACTGCTTCTAACAACTTGCCTCCCACACCATATATTCTTAATACCTTCCACAGAGCATCTCTATCAACTCTATCATATGCCTTCTCCAGATCCATGAATGCTACATACAAATCCATTTGCTTTTCTAAGTATTTCTCACATACATTCTTCAAAGCAAACACCTGATCCACACATCCTCTACCACTTCTGAAACCACACTGCTCTTCCCCAATCTGATGCTCTGTACATGCCTTCACCCTCTCAATCAATACCCTCCCATATGATTTACCAGGAATACTCAACACACTTATACCTCTGAAATTTGAGCACTCACTCTTATCCCCTTTGCCTTTGTACAATGGCACTATGCACGCATTCCGCCAATCCTCAGGCACCTCACCATGAGTCATACATACATTAAATAACCTTACCAACCAGTCAATAATACAGTCACCCCCTTTCTTAATAAATTCCACTGCAATACCATCCAAACCTGCTGCCTTGCCGACTTTCATCTTCCGCAAAGCTTTTACTACCTCTTCTCTGTTTACCAAATCATTTTCCCTAACCCTCTCACTTTGCACACCACCTCGACCAAAACACCTTATATCTGCCACTCTATCATCAAACACATTCAACAAACCTTCAAAATACTCACTCCATCTCTTTCTCACATCACCACTACTTGTTATCACCTCCCCATTTGCGCCCTTCACTGAAGTTCCCATTTGCTCCCTTGTCTTACGCACTTTATTTACCTCCTTCCACAACATCTTTTTATTCTCCCTAAAATTTAATGATACTCTCTCATCCCAACTCTCATTTGCCCTCTTTTTCACCTCTTGCACCTTTCTCTTTACCTCCTGTCTCTTTCTTTTATACATCTCCCACTCAATTGCATTTTTTCCATGCAAAAATCGTCCAAATGCCTCTCTCTTCTCTTTCACTAATAATCTTACTTCTTCATCCCACCACTCACTACCCTTTCTAATCAACCCACCTCCCACTCTTCTCATGCCATAAGCATCTTTTGCGCAATCCATCACTGATTCCCTAAATACATCCCATTCCTCCCCCACTCCCCTTACTTCCATTGTTCTCACCTTTTTCCATTCTGTACTCAGTCTCTCCTGATACTTCCTCACACAAGTCTCCTTCCCAAGCTCACTTACTCTCACCACCCTCTTCACCCCAACATTCAATCTTCTTTTCTGAAAACCCATACAAATCTTCACCTTAGCCTCCACAAGATAATGATCAGACATCCCTCCAGTTGCACCTCTCAGCACATTAACATCCAAAAGTCTCTCTTTCGCGCGCCTGTCAATTAACACGTAATCCAATAACGCTCTCTGGCCATCTCTCCTACTTACATACGTATACTTATGTATATCTCGCTTTTTAAACCAGGTATTCCCAATCACCAGTCCTTTTTCAGCACATAAATCTACAAGCTCTTCACCATTTCCATTTACAACACTGAACATCCCATGTATACCAATTATTCCCTCAACTGCCACATTACTCACCTTTGCATTCAAATCACCCATCACTATAACCCGGTCTCGTGCATCAAAACCACTAACACACTCATTCAGCTGCTCCCAAAACACTTGCCTCTCATGATCTTTCTTCTCATGCCCAGGTGCATATGCACCAATAATCACCCAACTCTCTCCATCAACTTTCAGTTTTACCCCTATTAATCGAGAATTTACTTTCTTACATTCTATCACACTCCCACAACTCCTGTTTCAGGAGTACTGCTTCTCTTTCCCTTGCTCTTGTCCTCTCACTAACCCCTGAGTTTACTCCCAAGACATTCCCAAACCACTCTTCCCCTTTACCCTTGAGCTTCGTTTCACTCAGAGCCAAAACATCCAGGTTCCTTTCCTCAAACATACTACCTATCTCTCCTTTTTTCACATCTTGGTTACATCCACACACATTTAGACACCCCAGTCTGAGCCTTCGAGGAGGATGAGCACTCCCCGCGTGATTCCTTCTGTTTCCCATTTTAGAAAGTTAAGAAATACAAGGAGGGGAGGATTTCTGGCCCCCCGCTCCCGTCCCCTCTAGTCGCCTTCTCCGACACGCGAGGAATGCGTGAGAAGTATTCTTTCATCCCTATCCCCAGGGACAATGTACATATATATGCATATATATATATATATATATATATATATATATATATATATATATATATATATATATATATATATATATATATATATATATATATATATATATATATATATATATATATACATATATATATATATATATATATATATATATATATATATATATATATATATATATATATATATATACACATACATACGCACATATACACACATACACACATATACATATATATACATATGAAAAATGTAAGAAATGATTTAGAAAACTGAAACTTCTAGCTTGAAAAGAAATGAAAAAAATGAATGTCACATAATGGTTCAACCTCTGGCTATGGAAAAGGAAAGTGTATAATTTATTTACACAAACGTCAATAGTAGTTTTCATCAATTTAACCACTGTATCATACTGCCTGGTCCACTTCTCTTATCATGAAACAGGAATATTGGCTTATGATGTTTCTCAATTTTCTTCATTATATATATATATATATATATATATATATATATATATATATATATATATATATATATATATATATATATATATATATATATATATATATATATATATATATATATATATATTTAAACCAGGTATTCCCAAAGCTTTTCACCATTTCCATTTACAACACTAAACACCCCCATGTACACCAATTATTCCTTCAACTGCCACATTACTCACCTTTGCATTCAAATCACCCATCACTATAACCCGGTCTCGTGCATCAAAATTACTAACACACTCACTCAGCTGCTCCCAAAGCACTTGCTTTTCATGATCTTTCTTCTCATGCTCAGTTGCATATGCCCCAATAATCACCCATCTCTCTCCATCCACTTTCAGTTTTATCCATATCAATCTAGAGTTTACTTTCTTACACTCTATCGCATACTCCCACAACTCCTGTTTCAGGAGTAGTGCTACTCCTTCCCTTGCTCTTGTCCTCTCACTAACCTCTGACTTTACTCCCAAGACATTCCCAAACCACTCTTCCCCTTTACCCTTGAGCTTCATTTCACTCAGAGCCAAAACATCCAGGTTCCTTTCCTCAGACATACTACCTATCTCTCCTTTTTTCTCATCTTGGTTACATCCACACACATTTACACACCCCAGTCTGAGCCTTCGAGGAGGATGAGCACTCCCCGCGTGACTCCTTCTTCTGTTTCCCCTTTTAGAACGTTGAAATACAAGGAGGGGAGGGTTTCTAGCCCCCGCTCCCGTCCCCTTTAGTCGTCTTCTACGACACGTGAGGAATGCGTGGGAAGTATTCTCTCTCCCCTATCCCCAGGGATATATATACATATATCCCCTATCCCCCGGGATATATATACATATATCCCAGGTATCTGAAACACTTCACTTCCTCCAGTTTTTCTCTATTCAAACTTCCCTCCCAATGAACATGTCCCTCAACCCTAGTGAACCTAGTAACCTTGTTTTTATTCACATTTACTCTTAACTTTCTTCTTTCACACATTCTACCAAACTCAGTCACCAACTTCTGCGGTTTCTTACCCGAATCAGCCACCAGCGATGCATCATCAGCGAACAACAACTGACTCACTTCCCAAGCCCTCTCATCCACAGACTGCATACTTGTCCCTCTCTCCAAAACTCTTGCATTCACCTCCCTAACAACCCCATCCATAAACAAATCAAACAACCATGGAGACATCACACACCCCTGCCGCAAACAGACATTCACCGGGAACCAATCACTTTCCTCTCTTCCTACTCGTACACATGCCTTACATCCTTAGTAAAGAAAATTTCACTGCTTCTTGCAACTTACTTCCCACACCATATACTTTTAAAGCCTTCTACAAAGCATCTCTCTCAACCCTATCTAATGCCTTCTCCAGATCCATAAATGCTACATACAAATCCATCTTTTTTCCAAGTATTTCTCATATAACTAGGAGTGGACTTAGCAGCGGATGGAACCATGGAAGCGGAAGTGAGTCAGTGTGGGGAGGGGGGCGAAGGTTTTGGGAGCGTTGGAGAATGTGTGGAAGGCGAAAACTGTAAATGTTGATATCTTAAAATGCAACCCATTGTCAGTATCATTAATATACATGAAAAAGTGAGACGGTCACAAGACTGATCCTTGTGGCACACCACCTGTCACGTCTAACCCTCCTGAGGCTCGACCAGTCATCACGTTAACGGCCAGTCAACCAGTTTCCTATCCACCGAAGTACAGCGCCATCACTACCATGAGACTTGATTTTTGCTGGTCTCCTTTGATGTGGAACCTTATTAAATGTTTTTTTAAAATCTAGATTGATGATATGAACTGCTTTACTTTCATCAAACATGTTAGTTATTTCACTAGAAAAATCAAGCAGATTTGTCAGACATGAGTGATTTCGTCGAAAACTATTCTGCAGATCGTTTATTAATATATGGTGGTCATCTAAATGGTTCACAATGCTGTCTCGAATAATGGTCTCCGTAAGTTTTCCAAGTACAGAAGTTAATCCAATTGGACGATAATTTCCGGGCACTTACTTATTGCCTTTTTGGAATATGGTTGTTACATTGGCAAACTTCCATTCATCTGAGACTTTTTGAAAAGAGCAGTCAAGGGAATAACTATCCATCTCACTTTTCGCCTCTTTCATTGTTCTCGGATAAAGCTTATCAGGTCCTGCCGTATTATATATTTTCATTCTTACGTCAATTTATTGCCGAACATTCTCCTCTTTAATCAATGAAACTTGACTCGGGACGAGTTCTGTCTTCAGTTGAACATAAAGGTGAAAAAAAAGGCACTTAAGATTTTTGCTACGACTTCGTTGTCTTAAATCAAGTCACTATTCTCGGTCATTAATGGAACAACCAAGTAATGACTCTTACCTCTAACACAACTCATAAACTTCTTAAAGTTTCATTTGCTCCGTTCGGCAACATACTCTTCATACTGACATTTACAGTGTCGTATTAGCTTTTTCTTTCAAGAGCATAAACCACAGATATTTTTTCGTATGACTTGCGAATGTATGATGCAAATCTTGGGAAAAAATGATCAAATTGGCTCTAAAAGAAATCATTTTATTGGTAATGCCTGTGTATATCGAAGTTCTTTAACTTGATCTCAAGAAACAATTTTTTTCAGAGTTCAAGGTTAGTGTCGACTCCTACTGAGGACAAAGGTTTTCTTTAATGGTAAACTTATGAATAGATTGAAGGTGTGGGGTATGAACAATCCACTTGGAACTACTTTTGCAAATATCTTAATGTGTCTCTTCCAATGAATTGGATTTCTGCATTTTTTCTTGCTTACAGACCTTCGATTTAATAGAGAAATGCTGACGACATATTACTGTTCTTCAAATCTAAGCGTCAAGTTCACTTGTTCGTGGATATACTATGATTCAAAACAGCCTAACATTCACGCACATTGATGTTAGATTCAAAATAAGCTTCCTTTCTTAAGTATTGGTGTCTACAGGGAGAAGAATATTTTCTGTGTATCAGTTTAGGAAACCAACGTACACAGTTCTTACCTCTAACTATAATTCCTACATCCTATGGATATCTAATGATACCTGCACTAGTTGACAGAGCATTCAAGAATTTCAAAATATCTGAGATTCACATTATTTCTGCCAAAGAGTTGGGACTTCTAAGAATTATACTTAAGAAAAAATGAATATCCTTTCTGTTTTGTTCAATGTAACGTCAAGAATATACCTTATCTTCATTTGTAAAGAACTTACGATCATTATACAAGTCAAAATCTATATGAAATTGATATATCTAGTTGGGCTAATTCATGTTCTTAAACAAAAGCTTTTACAGGTTCTATGAACACATCATTACGCTGAGCAAGAGAGGCAGCGAGTGCATTTATTGAACGTATGGCCTCAGCATTATCGTGACCTCCTGAGGAAGGTGCTCAAGATTCCTTGATTGGTGGCTGTAACTAAACGAACTTGGCAGCCGATAATCCTATAGCCCAAATAGCCACACAAACATTCCGCTGTTGGTTTCAGGATGATATACATTTTTTTTTTTTAGAACTATAACAAACCTGTTCATACTCAAAGCGATTTCATTTGTAGTGTTTGAATTTTCATAGCGCCTTCAGATTGGCTCGTGGAGGCCTTTATTAACTCTTTCCCCGGGCATAGATGAGCATAAAGGTTTTTTTGTGTAGAATGAATAAGAAACTGAGTAAATCCATGAACTCCATATTTAGACTGCATTCAGAGCAGTATGGACTCGGTACAGTCCTATGACTTGAAAATACTGGACTTTGTAAATTGTGATTAGGACTTGTGTTGTGGAAAGTTTTTGGATATGTCGGTAGGTGTCAAAGCCAAATTATCAACCATTTTCTGCAGGCGTCGGTTTATTACGGAAATAGTTTTGCCTCGAACACCCATTTTCTTTTCTCGCAGCAGCGGGTGTGTCAGCTGATAGTCAGTACTTTGATAGCCATTCCATCTTACGTGTTGCAACACCTGACTCACGAGACTAGTCGTCTATATGATCAATATGTGGTTTACCAAGACCGGTCAACACATGTGGCCGTCAGCAAACTGGCGGTAAGAAAGTTACCAGGTTTGCTTTAACTCAGTTTATCCACTGTCTCTCTACCTTACTGTTCATACGCTAAACCAACTTAATAAATCCATGTTAACTCATTTACCTTCTTGACTTTCTATACTTTTCTCGTTTTTTTATGTTTTTCTTCCTTCTCCTCATACCTTCCTTTATCGATCATTCTCACTGTTCGTTCGTGAGTGCCAGCATGACTTCGTTCCCTCAGTGTCTGCCCGTCGCTCTACACCTCTCCCGCCTCGCCTGGTCCTGCGTCATGCTATCAACATGTCACGCCTGGTGGGCAAACAGTCCTCGTTCGGACTGCACTATGGCCACGACTCTGTGAGGCTTTTGACTACACGGCTCTCGGAAGACAGGAGGTGACGCATGCTGCACCCGCTTCACCATCAGAACAATCTGTCGTCAGAGTAAGGTGCTCCAGGAAGAAACTTTCACTGTCACTAGTTAATAGATTGTTTACAGACAATGAAATGTCGATCGTGCAGTCTCATATTCGTATTGTTTGGAATATTGAGGTTACTTGGTGTTTTTCCATATAAGTGGAAGTACCTTCCAGGAGGTCAGCTTGAGGTCAAGAGGTCCGTGTGGGTCACTATGTGGTCGTGTGGGTTGGTTGTGTTATTAGTGATTTTGTCACTGTCATGTGTAGCCAACTCCCCAGACTACCATAGGGGCGTCACTTCGACCATCAGTATCCACATTCTTAACTACACGACGTACCTCATTTCGGCCATGTTCTTCCCGTACCTGGTGTTTCGTAGCAACAAGTTGGCCAACATACTGTCCAGGATGGACGAGACTTCCCTCCCTTTACGACAACGCATCGTCGGCCAGGAAGACGGCGTGCAACTTGTGTGTGTGGTAGGAATCACCTCGGCCTTGTCATATGCTACCTACAGTGCATGTATGACCTTCATCACGAGCCCAATCACCAAGACCTCAGTCCTCTACCAAATGCCCACCATTGTCTGTGATATTATGATCGAGACGACTGCCTTGACTCTTGGCCTCCTCCTCTACTTCACCTTGAAGATCCTGGGCTTGCAGAGCGAGGCTTCCGTTCTGGCCTTAGGCTCAGCAATCCCCTGGCAGGTTAAAGGCGGCTCGCCGTGTAGGTGGGCAAAACCCAGACGACCTGGTGATTTGCCACGCAGCGACTGTGTGGAGGTCAGTCACCATAGTTTCAGTAGGAAATTCATTTACCTTATTAGTGACTAAAGAATGATGATTTACAACCTTATTAGTGACTAGAGAATGATGATTTACCAACTTATTAGTGACTAAAGAATGATGATTTACCAATTTCGTATTGCTATTGCAATCAGAGGTAATTCTAATTTATTAACAAACGAACAATGTCATTTACACCCAATCCTGGACAGTTAAAGATTTTCTATAAATTTATATGGAGACTGTAGTATAAATGTATATGGAGGCTGTAGTATAAATGTATATGGAGACTGTAGTATAAATGTATATGGAGACTGCAGTATAAATGTATATGGAGACTGTAGTATAAATGTATATGGAGACTGTAGTATAAATGTATATAGAGACTGTAGTATAAATGTATATGGAGACTGTAGTATAAATGTATATGGAGACTGTAGTATAAATGTATATGGAGACTGTAGTATAAATGTATATGGAGACTGTAGTATAAATGTATATGGAGACTGTAGTATAAATGTATATGGAGACTGTAGTATAAAGATTTATGAATGATATATCTACATAGAATTTTCATGCAGGAACATGTCCGTAAACACAGGTGAGAATTCAACCACTTAGCAAAAAAGAGAAATAAATGTCAAAAATTCATGCAATTCTAAATTGATGAGTACATCATACCTGAAATCTTATTTTATTGTTACCATTACCGAGTTGGAATTTACCATGTGGATTCATTCATTACATAAAACAAGTGAGAACACTGTATTATTGAACGCCCGTTTTGGGAAAAGGAATATAATTCACAGACCAAAAAATATTAATTACATATTCAAAACATAGTTGCTAAGGAAATGAGTTTGCAGTGTAGCAATATATTTCAATTGCATATTTTCTAGCAAAAGGGAAACGAGAATAATCCGTCATTAAAAGAAAAAAGATACATTCTTTTAGCTCAAAATGATGAAGGATTATTTTCAATTGCTTAGTAAACGTAAGTGTACTTCCATTCATACAGTACAAGAAACGAGGTGAAACATCTGCAGCTCTTGATATCGGCCGAGCTTCGAGTTACATCATATCGCTGGACGATATTGTGTTGGAGGTGGTGGAGTATGCCGGCCCTCCAACGGCCATGATCCTCCTCAGCAGCAGTACCAACGCCACCATCATGCTCTACCTCACCATCGCCAAGTTATCCTACTACTACCTGGCCTTTATAGTCCTCAAGATCCTTAGCGTCGTCCAGATTGCCTTCATCCCCGATGCCCTCCGACGTAAGGTGTGTGCTCTCTCTCTCTCTCTCTCTCTCTCTCTCTCTCTCTCTCTCTCTCTCTCTCTCTCTCTCTCTCTCTCTCTCTCTCTCTCTCTCTCTCTCTCTCTCTCTCTCTCTCGTGCTTGATATAGAGGAGGCAATATTACTAATGGTGTTATTGTTAACCCTGATGTCTGAGATACATAGCAGAAGACTACAACTTGCCATTGTATACACTCTAACTGAAATACTGATTCTAGATAAATTCATAATACGTAGAATATTTTTAGACGTTGTAAGAACCTCACACTTTACATCCTCAGCGGGAGAGAAGTCTGCGGTGGTTACGTCGTCAGCTGAACACTTGCGTTACCAGCGTCAGCGTTGAGGTGAGCCAACAGCTGTGGTGTACTCGAGCAACCTGAGTTGTGAGTAACCTTAAGGGCTCATAAGGGATTTTTGATGAATCACCCGAAGACTGCCCGTCCCCACCAACGTTTTTACATTAGTTTTGGTTCGGTTAGGTAAGGGAACAAGCGTAGCTAAACTAACAATGTAAGCGGACTTAGCCCAGAAAAATGTTGGTGCGAAGCTTAGGTGATGCCATTTTTTTATGTGTTTTCAACTTAAATTACCTGGGGATAGGGGAAAAAGAATACTTCCCATGCATTCCTCACGTGTCGTAGACGACTAAAGGGGACGGTGGGGGGGGGGGGCTAGAAACCCTCACCTCCTTGTATTTTAACTTTCTAAAAGGGGAAAGAGAGAAGGAGTCACGCGGGGATTGCTCATCCTCCTCGAAGGCTCAGATTGAGGTGTCTAAATGTGTGTGGATGTAACCAAGATGAGAAAAAAGGAGAGATAAGTAGTATGTTTGAGGAAAGGAACCTGGATGTTTTGGCTCTGAGTGAAACGAAGCTCAAGGGTAAAGGGGAAGAGTGGTTTGGGAATGTCTTGGGAGTAAAGTCATGGATTAGTGAGAGGACGAGAGCAAGGGAAGGAGTAACACTACTCCCGAAACAGGAGTGGTGGGAGTATGTGATAGAGTGTAAGAAAGTAAACTAGATTGATATGAGTAAAACTGAAATTGGATCGAGAGAAATGGGTGATTATTGGTACATATGCACCTAGGCATGAGAAGAAAGATCATGAGAAGCAAGTGTTTTGGGAGCAGCTTAGTGAGTGTGTTAGTAGTTTTGATGCACGAGACTGGGTTATAGTGATGGGTGATTTGAATGCAAAAGTGAGTAATGTGGCAGTTAAGGGAATATTTGGTGCACATAGGGTGTTCAGTGTTGTAAATGGAAATGTTGAAGAGCTTGTAGATTTATGTGCTGAAAAAGGACCGTTGATTGGGAATACCTGGTTTAAAAAGCGAGATATACATAAGTATACGTATATAAGTAGGAGAGATGGCCAGAGAGCGTTATTGGATTACGTTTTAATTGATAGGCGCGCGAAAGAGAGACTTTTGGATGTTAATGTGCTGAGAGGTGCAACTGGAGGGATGTCTGATCATTATCTTGTGGAGGCGAAGGTGAAGATTTATAGAGGTTGTCAGAAAAGTAGAGAGAATGTTGGGGTGAAGAGAGTGGTGAGAGTAAGTGAGCTTGGGAAGGAGACTTGTGTAATGAAGTACCAGGAGAGACTGAGTACAGAATGGAAAAAGGTGAGAACAAAGGACGCAAGGAGAATGGGGAAGGAATGGGATGTATTTAAGGAAGCAGTGATGGCTTGCGCAAAAGATGCTTGTGGCATGAGAAGCGTGGGAGGTGCGCAGATTAGAAAGGGTAGTGAGTGGTGGGATGAAGAAGTAAAATTACGAGTGAAAGAGAAGAGAGAGGCATTTGGACGATTTTTGCAGGGAAATAATGCAAATGAGTGGGAGATGTATAAAAGAAAGAGGCAGGAGGTCAAGAGAAAGGTGCAAGAGGCAAAAAAGAGGGCAAATGAGAGTTGGGGGGAGAGAGTATCATTAGAATTAAGGAGAATAAAAAGATGTTTTGGAAGGAGGTAAATAAAGTGTGTAAGACAAGGGAACAAATCTGAACATCAGTGAAGGGGGCTAATGGGGAGGTGATAACAAGTAGTGGTGATGTGAGAAGATGATGATAGAGTGGCAGATATAGGGTGTTTTGGTCAAGGTAGTGGGCAAAGTGAAAGGGTTAGGGAAAATGATTTGGTAAACAGAGAAGAGGTAGTAAAAGCTTTGCGGAAGATGAAAGCCGGCAAGGCAGCGGGTTTTGATGGTATTGCAGTGGAATTTATTTAAAAAGGGGGTGACTGTATTATTGATTGGTTGGTAGGGATATTCAATGTATGAATGACTCATGGTGAGGTACCTAAGGACTGGCGGAATGCTTGCATAGTGCCATTGTACAAAGGCAAAGGGGATAAAAGTGAGTGCTCAAATTACAGAGGTATAAGTTTGTTGAGTATTCCTGGTAAATTATATGGGAGGGTATTGATTGAGAAGGTGAAGGCATGTACAGAGCATCAGATTAGGGAAGAGCAGTGTGGTTTCAGAAGTGGTAGAGGATGTGTGGGTCAGGTGTTTGCTTTGAAAAATGCATTTGAGAAATACTTAGAAAAGCAAATGGATTTGTATGGATCTGGAGAAGGCATATGATAGAGTTGACAGAGATGCTCTGTGGAAGGTATTAAGAATATATGGTGTGGGAGGCAAGTTGTTAGAAGCAGCGAAAAGTGTTTATCGAGGATGTAAGGCATGTGTACGTGTAGGAAGAGAGGAAAGTGATTGGTTCTCAGTGAATGTTGGTTTGCGGCAGGGGTGTGTGATGTCTCCATGGTTGTTTAATTTGTTTATAGATGGGGTTGTTAGGGAGGTGAATGCAAGAGTTTTGGAAAGAGGGGCAAGTATGCAGCAAGTATGCTTGGAAAGTGAGTCAGTTGTTGTTCGCTGATGATACAGCGCTGGTGGCTGATTCATGTGAGAAACTGCAGAAGCTGGTGACTGAGTTTGGTAAAGAGTGTGAAAGAAGAAAGTTGAGAGTAAATGTGAATAAGAGCAAGGTTATTGGGCACAGTAGGGTTGAGGGACAAGTCAACTGGGAGGTAAGTTTGAATGGAGAAAAACTATAGGAAGTGAAGTGTTTTAGATATCTGGGAGTGGATTTGGCAGCGGATGGAACCATGGAAGCGGAAGTGAATCATAGGGTGGGGGTGTTGGCGAAAGTTCTGGGAGCGTTGAAAAATGAGTGGAAGTCGAGAACATTATCTTGGAAAGCAAAAATGGGTATGTTGGAAGGAATAGTGGTTCCAACAATGTTATATGGTTGCGAGGCGTGGGCCATTGATAGAGTTGTGCGGAGGAGGGTGGATGTGCTGGAAATGAGATGTTTGAGGACAATATGTGTTGTGAGATGGTTTGATCGAGTAAGTAATGAAAGGGTAAGAGAGATGTGTGGTAAAAAAAAGACTGTTATTGAGAGAGGAGAAGAGGGTGTTTTGAAATGGTTTGGTCACATGGAGAGAATGAGTGAGGAAAGATTGACCAAAAGGATATATGTGTCAGAAGTGGAGGGAACGAGGAGAAGTGGGAGACCAAATTGGAGGTGGAAAGATGGAGTGAAAAAGATTTTGAGTGATCGGGACCTGAACATGCAGGAGGGTGAAAGGCGTGCAAGGAATAGAGTGAATCTTAAGGATGTGGTATACCGGGATCGACGTGCTGTCAATGGATTGAACCAGGGCATATGAAGCGTCTGGGGTAAACCATGGAAAGTTCTGTGGGGTCTGGATGTGGAATGGGAGCTGTGGTTTCGGTGCATTATACATGACAGCTAGAAACTGACTGTGAACGAATGTGGCCTTTGTTGTCTTTCCTAGCGATACCTCGCGCACATGCGAGAGAAGGGGGTTTTCATTTCATATGTGGCGGGGTGGCGACGGAAATTAATAAGGGTAAACAGTATGAATTATGTACATATGTATATATATGTATATGTCTGTGTGTGTATATATATGTATACGTTGAGATGTATAGGTATGTATATGTGCGTGTGTGGCCATGTATGTATATACATGTGTATGTGGGTGGGTTGGGCCATTCTTTCGTCTGTTTCCTTGCACTACCTCGCTAACGCGGGAGACAGCGACAAAGTATAATAAGAAATAAAAAAGAATTAAATTCCTACGAAGTACGCTTTTTTCCAGTATGGGTAGAATACATATCATTATTATTATGGTAGTTTTACATTTCTTCAAATATTTAAGGGCACCTAACTCAATCGCACTGTTGGCATAATAACCTCGGCTCACTAACTCATCCTAACTCGGACATGGATAAAGCTTGTGAAAGTCAAACTTTTTTTTATGAAATCAAACACGCAAACTCTGAGATTCAGCATACAAATTATACAATCCCTGGGATCTAGTTTAATTATGACTCGTACAATGCATGGGATTCAGTGCGTAATCATACAGATGCTGCATCATCTACTGAGATGCGATTAGAGCGGGGATCCGCAGCCTCCATTTTTCTTCGCCGCATGCGGCCAGGAATTTACTGTGCTGCCTCGGAAGGTGGGGGAGGGGGGGGGGGGGGGTTGGCTACAACACACAATATGTGATGTGCTGCCGGCAACCTTGAAAAGGTGATCCAACTGGATCTGATTAATTGCATTATGAGTAAATAAGAGAGAAGCGAAAGAGGGAGACTCAAATGGACGGATGATTTTGAAAAAATGTCTCTACTGTATTAGAATATAGGTGTCCAGCTTTTTATTGGCCTTTATTCATCATACATTTTTATATTAAGATAAGTTTTATATTGCCTTCTTTAAACAACTTAGTCTTGTAGAAGTTCAATTTTTGTTTTGTATATCTGGATGTACAATATACTTCTGCATTTCTCATTTCACGCTTTCATCCTTGCTCGAAAGTAGTTCTTTGACATACGTTGCATGGTTACCCCATTGGCAATTGCGGCCGACTCGTCCATAAAGGTTGTGGGTCTCTGATCAAGAGTAACTCTGTGCTACATGTCACGTACGAATATGTTTTATTTAGTTCATCCTGCCCTACTACACGATTGTGAGGCTGTTCTATCCCCTCTGACTATCGTCCTGTTGTTGTTGCTTTGACATCTGATGTTTCCAAAGGCTTTGAATCCCTTCTCATCTAATCATATTCTCAGACATCTTGAGTCTCAGTCTTCTCTCTGATCACCAATATGGCTTCCGTAGGGTGACATCAACTGCTGATATTCCTTCTTGTCTTGCTAGTGTCAGGTCATCATCCCTGAAAGATATTGGAGGAATAATATACAGTTGTTATTGGCATATCCATTTCTTTTAACAAGCTGTGGCATCGGGATTTCATTTCTAAGCTCCCCTCTTTTGGCTTCCTTCCCTCACTTTTCTCCCTCATATCTAACTTTTCTGGCTGATCTATCTCCGTGGTTGTTGATGAATCCTAAGGATAAATCAGCCTGTTTCCGTTTCTCCATGGTATGTGGTGTTCCTTAAAGTTCTGTCCTGTCTCCTACACTTTTTCTCTTTTTAGCCACGATTTCTTTCTACAAATAACCAAATACACTCATATACTGACGACCCCACACTGCATTCCTTTACAGCCTTCAACTCTGCTCCTTCGGTCTCTCGATCTGGATCTCGTTCTGACACAACTTTCTCAATAAACAAAAAGATTCGGACAAGATATTTCAGCGGGGTACACAAACTCTAAGTTTAATACCTCCAAGACCCAGTTTCTGTCCACCTCTTTATCGAAAATTTATCACAAGTTTCCTCTTTCCTTTGACGAATCTGTCCTTACACCTCTTGACTAAATGAATATACTTGGTTTTACTGTCACATCTACGTATGCTATATCGAAAGCTCACATTACAGAAACAGCTAATTCTCCCTTTGAGAAACTGGGAGTCCTGTTTAGATGGCGAAATGTTTCTTTTTCAAAACAGTTGCTCCATTTATACAAATGATTGATCCGTCCTTGTATAGAGTACTGCTGTCACTTCTGGGCTGGTCTTACCTCTGCATCGTTACTTAGAGTTGAGTTGAAAGCGGTCCAACTTATCACCTCTCACAGTCTAACTTCAAAACTTGATTCACTTGCCATAAGCCGCAATATTGGTTCACTTTCCCTCTTCTCTAGGTATTACTTTTGGTTTTTGCTTCCGAAAGCTGGCTGTTTGTGTGGCCCCACCATTAGCTAGACCACGCAGTACTCAGCAAGTTACTGCGATACGTGATTACTTTGTGGCCTTTGGTATCTCAAGCATGGGCCTTTTTGATAAAGATGTTTCTTTTCTTTCGCTACACTTCGAAGCTTTGGAACTCTCTACCCTGTCATGTCTCTCCCATTAACTAAGACCTGGCACTTTTTAAAAGACAGGTTTTTCACTTCCTCCAAAATCAGTAAATACTTTTCTTCGTCTCTTCTTTTTTTCCCCTTTCATTAACCTTTTTATAATGATGTCGTTCAAGGAAGGTCTGGATGAAAGAGGATTCCATTTTCCTTTCTGTCGGCTGTGTGAGCAGGACGCTAGGTTTGTCGATTGCTATTCCCATCGGGTTTAAGTGTCCAGTTCGGTGCTTTGTAAAGATTAATTCCCTTTGTGAAACGGATTGTATCTGTTTTTATTTCCTTTAATATTACGTAACCGTAACTTTCAATTCACCTAAAGGGTTAGGTCATTATAGTGTCTTAATTTTGTCTTAATCTCAAGCTACATCCCGACATATACACAGACAGGGTCTATTAATCTCAAGCTGCAACCCGACATGCACATACACAGACAGGATATATTTGGTCTTAGAATCATCCTGTATACTTGGAGATGTAAATGATTAGTCGGGTGATAGTTATAGCTGCTGCTGACGGCCTTAATGACCTAGGCTGTTGATAGACTTCAAGCCCAACCAACTAACCAACCAACCAACCAACCAACTCTCGGCAACTAATGTAAAATAACTCGTGATGGGCTAAGATCGTCCCCGATAGACGGCAGCCCACCTGCATTTTGTCTCTGTATTTCATTTTCTAATCTTTAAAATTCTTCTGTTCGTCCTTTTTCGTTACCTTCCTGTCTGTCCACTACTCTACGCTCATGGGGTCTCCTTAAAGTCCTAAATTCAGATGCGGGAGAACAGTATAGTACTCTGGATTATCATCAAGGTGCTGGAGTTCTCAGCCAACTATTATCTTACTGGGGAAATTACGGATCGGCAGTCAGGCAGTAGGTGCCGAGCGAGGAATCATTTCCTAATCAGTTTTTAACTTTAGTCGATTCCAGTGAGTGTGTTAAGTTAGTAAGGTTTCCTATCTTCCTGATAACAGGTGGGGCTGCGAGAGGTGGAGCAGCTGCTGAGCGCCTGCCCCAGGTTCCTGGTATGTCGACTGTTTACCCTGGACCGTCACGTCATACTCTCAGTAGGTTAACCTGCACTAGGCTTCATCACCGTTTTCTTCCCATGGTTGATCATTATCATTTCGCACTCTCTCTTCAGTACATAAGTTTCATCTCGTTTAATTTCTTACGGTGTGATGTGAAGACACACCTTATCTTTACATCACTGAACTGCCTTTTCGCTATATATGTCCCGTTGTTTATTAAAAACTATTATTTGTGTTATATTACCGTTTTCCTCAGCCTCCTTTAGTAGTTTATATCATAATGTAATTGTTGTGTACCTTATTCACCGTCTATCCTGTGATCCGTCTTATCAACTGTTTTATCATAATTTTCATTTAAAATTTGATTAAAACTGTAGATTAATCTTTTGATCGTTGAATTAGTATTTACAGATTTTGGAGAAAACTGTTTTGAATATCTTTCTCTTTTAAACCTTTAGATGGAGGGATTTTATGATCAGATAAAAAATGTAGATCACAGGGCTTGATTATAACACTCGTCTTCATCTTGTTCATAATGTGCATTTAATCAGCACATGTGATCGATATCAAAATGCATCTTTAAAATGTATTTTAAATGTTATGGTAGACATAAAATTATCAGATTATTTATCTTCTGTGCATATTAATTTCATCTATACAGACTATAATCATTTCATACGATTATAGATGGGTAGTTACACAAACAAGATGTCAGGTATATGTATTTGTAAGTTACCTTGTTTTATCGTGCATTGCATCAATGAACTTCTCAGCTGGTACTATTACCACCTCACTCACCCTTCACCAGCCGAGGCCTCGACTGACGAGGACCTGAAGTACTAACACGTAACTTCCCGCTGCAGGTCACCAGTTCGGTGGTCACGTATCTGATCATCACCCTCCAGTTCGGTTTCTCGGAGACACCGAACTCAGCGTCAAGCAACTGTACCCTCACACACCTACAATGAAACCTGAGTGTTCTACATGTTCCCTCACTCTACAGTAGCGAACACCGGTATATATCCAGCAAGTAAGTTAAGATGTAAGGTGATAAACGTATACACAACCCACTGTATCCCAGTATACGTACACTTACAGGTGCTACGGACTGAGCCAGACATTTCTAAATTAAGTTACTCCTTCCCATGAAATGTTATGGTGATAATCAAAATGAAAGCTCTGATTAGTTCGTTCATTCTGGTGTTCTAGAAAATGTTCAAGTTATAGATATTTTGGAAGTCAGGAATATGTTTCAAGCCCTTGTATTGTATTAACAAATTCGTAGGTCCTTTAGTTACCTAGAAAGATATTTAAACATGAGGTCACTTAGACATCAATTCTAGATGTCTGCCACAAGCACCTGAACACCTGAAGAAGATGTTAACGAATTTCCGATTGGTGGATGTAGCTTGACCCTGACAGTTGATAGGCCTAGAGCCTAAACGACCAACGAACCGAAGACTTGTGATATTGTAAAAGACTAATGTTCAACAGTTCGAGCAATGAACCATCGCTGATGCACTTGTGTGAAGCAGTTCCCCACTTACGCTAACTTAATTCATAGTGTTACTGGAAGTTCATATTAATTCTTTTACGCGCTGATAACCGCAACTCTAAGTTCGTTTCAGATATTGACCTTAGGCTTAATTCTAAGTATTCTTCAGTTACGTTTGAATTACTTTAGCTCAACTCCAGCTGTTCTGTGCTCTGTCACGTCGCGACGACACAAGAACACTGTCAACAGAGTCTGAAGATAAACACCAGTCTTTCAGGATGTCATCCAGTAATTACACATCCTCGTGGATATAACTGTTCATTGGAGTGATCTTCCCGCAGCAGAGACCATTTACAAACAGTCATATCCCTCTGATCTGATATCAAACGCACGAAGAAGAAACCTTCCTCCTGTATATGTACCTTTTGTCTTAAAAGCAAACTTGCAAACAGTTTCACAGAGCTGATCAAGTGCTGATGTCCAGCGATTGTATTTGATTATTTCACTCTTAAAGAAAATGTCTGATGCTACATATAACACAAATACTCTACCAGAAGAATTGAGGTTCCTTTACAGGTCACATCTACAAACCACTCCTAGACATATGAAACACTTCACTTCCTCCATTTTTTCTCCATTCAAACTTGCATCCCAATTAACTTGTCCCTCAACCCTACTGAACCTAATAACCTTGCTCTTATTCACATTTACTTTCAAATTTCTCTTTTCACACCTTTTCCAAACTCAGTCACCAACTTCTGCAGTTTCTCACTCGAATCAGCCATCACTGCTGTATCATCAGCGAACAATAACTTACTCACTTCCCTAGCCCTTTCATCCTCAGCAAACTGCATACCCGCTTCTCTCTCCAAAACTCTTGCATTCACCTCCCTAATCACCCCATCCATAAACAAATTAAACAACCATGGGAAAATCACACACCCGTGCCGCAAACCGACTTTCACTGGGAACCAATCACTCTCTTCTCTTCCTCCTCGTACATATGCCCTACGTCCTTGGTAAAAACTTGTCACTGCTTCTTGCACCTTACCTCCCACACAATATACCCTTAAGACCTTCCACAAAGCATCTCTATTAACTCTATCATATACCTTCTCCAGATCTATAAATCCTACATTCAAATCCATCTGTTTTTCTAAGTATTTCTCATACACATTCTTTAAAGCAAACACCCGATCCACACATCCTCTACCGCTTCTGAAACCACACTGCTCCTCCCCAGTCTGATGCTCTGTCCATTCCTTCACCCTCTCAATCAATACCCTCCATATAATTTCCCAGGAATACTCAAACTTATGCCTCTATTGTTTGAATACTCACCTCTATTCCCGTTATCTTTGTATAATAGCACTATGCATGCATTCCACCAATCCTCAGGCACTTCAAAATGAGCCATACTTACATTGAATATCCTTACCAACCAATCAACAAGTCACCCCCTTTCTTAATGAATTCAACTGCAATATTATCCAAACCCGCCTTCTTGCCGGATTTCATCTGCAGAGCTTTCATTACCACTTTTCTCTTAACCAAACCATTCTCCCTGACACTCTGGCTTCGCACACCACCCCGACCAAAACACCCTACATCTGCCACTCTGTCATCAAACACATTCAACAAACCTTTAAAATACTCACTCCATCTCCTTCAAACTTCATCAGTATCAGTCATCACCTCTCCCTTGCCCTCCTCACCGATGTTTCCATTTGTTCTCCTGTCTTACGCACGTTATTTACCTCCTTCCAACACGTCTTTTTATCATCCCTAAAGTTTACTGATACCCTATTACCCTAACTCTCATTTGCTCTCTTTTTCAATCATTGCACTTCTCTCTTGACCTCCGCCGCTTTCTTTTAAACATCCCCCAATCATTCGCACTCCTTCCTTCTAGATATCGTCCAAACGCCTATTTTCTCTTTCACAAACGACGTTACTTCTTCACACCCACTACTGACTACCCTTTTTAATCTGCCCACCTCCCAGCCTTTCTCATGACACGTGCAACTTTTGCACATGCTATCACTGATTCCCTAAATACATCCCATTCCTCACCTACTCCTATCACGTCATTTGTACTCACCTTTTGCCTTTCTACACTCAAATCTCTCTTGGAACTTCCCCACACAAGTCTCCTTTCCAAACTCACTTATTCTCAGTACTCTCTTCTCCCCAACATTTTCTCCTCTTTTTTGAAAACCTCTACAAATCTTCACCTTCGCCTCCACAAGATAGTGATCAGACATCCCACCGGCTGCCCCTCTCAGCACATTAACATCCAAAATTCTCTCTTTTTACACGCCTATCAATTGACATATCATCTCTCCTACTCACATAAGTATACTTATGTATATCTCTCTTTAAACCAGGTATTCCCAATCACCAGTCTTTTTCAGCACATAGATCTACAAGCTTTTCACCATTTCCATTCACAACAATGAATACCCGATGTACACTAATTATACCCTCAACTGCCAAATAACTCATCTTTGCATTTACATCGCCCATCACTAATACCCGGTTCCGTGCACCAAAGCTGCTGACGTACTCACTCAGCTGCTCCCAAAACGTTTGCCTCTCATGATCTTTCTTCTCATGACCAAGCGCTTAAGTACCAATAATCACCATCTCTTTCCATCCACTTTCAGTTTTACCCACATCAGTCTAGAATTTACTTTTTTACACTATCACACACTCCCACAACTCCTGCTTCAGGAGTAGTGCTGCTCCCTCCTTAGCTCGTGTCCTCTCACCAACCCCTGACTTTACTCCCAAGATCTTTCTAAAACATTCTTCCCCTTTATCCTTGAACTACGCTTCACTCAGAGCCAAAATACTCACCATCACTAATACCCGGTTCCGTGCACCAAAGCTGCTGACGTACTCACTCAGCTGCTCCCAAAACGTTTGCCTCTCATGATCTTTCTTCTCATGACCAAGCGCTTAAGTACCAATAATCACCATCTCTTTCCATCCACTTTCAGTTTTACCCACATCAGTCTAGAATTTACTTTTTTACACTCTATCACACACTCCCACAACTCCTGCTTCAGGAGTAGTGCTGCTCCCTCCTTAGCTCGTGTCCTCTCACCAACCCCTGACTTTACTCCCAAGACCTTTCTAAAACATTCTTCCCCTTTATCCTTGAACTACGCTTCACTCAGAGCCAGAACATCCAGGTTTCTTTCCTCAAACATACTACCTATCTCTCCTTTTTTCTCATCTTGGTTACATCCACACACTTTCAGACACCCGAATCTGAGCTTTCGAGGAGGATGAACACCCCCGCTTGACTCAGTTTCCACTTTTTGAAATTGAAATAAAAGAAGGGGATATATATATATATATATATATATATATATATATATATATATATATATATATATATATATATATATATATATATATATATATCATCCCTGGGGATAGGGTAGAAAGAATACTTCCCACGTATTCCCTGCGTGTCGTAGAAGGTGACTAAAAGGGGAGGGAGCGGGGGCTGGAAATCCTCCCCTCCCGTTTTTTAATTTTCCAAAAGCAGGGACAGAGAAGGGGGCCAAGTGAGGATATTCCCTCTACGGCTCAGTCCTCTGTTCTTAACGCTATCACGGGAAATGGCGAATATGTATGAAAATGTAGAGAGAGAGAGAGAGAGAGAGAGAGAGAGAGAGAGAGAGAGAGAAACTCTGTCTGAGGATATAAGAAATGAAAGTACTCACCGTTTCTTATTTACTCTGCAATGGTGATTGTGCATATACCTCTTCACGGTGAAGTGAAGGTTCGTGAGGTATCTTGTTACGTGACTCGGGCTGGGCTATGAATATTCTTAGTAATATGCACCTCATGTTGATACCGACCAGATGAAATGTGAACTTTTTTCAGCAGAATTACTCTTCCACTCTGGACTTTTATACATCTGACTGTTGTGGATTCTTTAAATTCACAGATACTTCCTACCGAAAATTATGATACATGTAAATATTTCTTTCAATGTTCTACCTCAGCTACTTAAGTATCCTTCCTGACTAAGCCTAATGTAAATAGGTCATGTACTGTATACTGTTCTGTATCCCAGTCATCGTTGATCAGCCTCCTTAAACTGTTCACTGTACGTAACGCATTGAATAATTCATATACTGTTGCCCAATCCTTATAAAACAGTTCACTTTTTATGTAACTTGAAATGTCACATACTCACTAAGGCTAAGTCCCTAGAGCTTTTGAGTAGTCTGTATCCTCTTTTGTGCCACCGCCCACACGATGGGTAGGAGTGCCCCGTAAAGTCGCCGACCCTTAGGCAATAATCAAATCAGTGACAGTTTTATGATAAACCATATGTATCCTTTTCCTCCTACTCGTTCTTTTCATCCTCAGGTACCCCCAACAAGTATGGTCTGTCCTGCCGACCTCGAAACCGCTTCAGGATGTCCCAGTTCTCAGTGCATGCCCACCTTCTGTCGTCCATCGTCTAGCAGTGTCCTCAACCACTTCCGCCTACTCCTTCCAGGCACCACCAGGACCTTCTGTTCCAACTACTCGTCCTGAGGTGCCATCCTTTCCAAGGCCAGTCCTGCCAGTAAAGATGTCCTTTCTCCTGCTGTGACATCAACTCTCGGTTATCTTTTTTCAAACGCTCTTCTGAATGCTGATCTGAAATCCCTAGTGGGTCATCAAGCCTTTACCCCTGGGCTCATTCTCCTTTTACAGCCGTAAAGACTTCAACCCAGAAGTTTACGTTAAGCGCTTCTGTTGCTCCACTCAACACAAAGCGTGGGATTTTGAGAAAGCAAACCAGGAAACTGGATTTTCTCCGAAGTCGAATGTGCATCCAGGCAGAATAACGTTTCTGAATATATTAATCTACGTATTTGCTCCTTTCAAAACTTATGTTTATAAAGTAAACCTACTAATAATCAGGGAAAAATTAACGTGATTCAGAGTAACTATCCTACTTCTTTATGCACTCTGTAACTGAAGGTGCAAGTTAGCATTGCTAGTTTTTACAACCCTAAACAGCTTAACACATCTAAACATTTACTTTTTCTTAAATCTGCTACACTGTCAATGTCAACATCAGTATGTTTCTTCAGTCGCAAAACATATTTGCATTTGAGATCATCTATTGTCCATTTAATCAAATCTATGCGATGATTATATTTAATTCATACCCGCCATTACGACTTGTTTTTGGCCAGTGATCAAGAATGGCAATACTCCAATTTTACCCATTTTCGTATTGATTATTAACCGAAATGAAAAGGCAATCTACAATTGAAAAAGATTTATGCGTTTCCACTTGAGGAGGCCACAGAACTCATACCAAAGAAAAAAAAAAGGAGGGTTGGGGGCGATCGTCTGCCAATCGAGAATATCACTTTTATGTGGACGTTCTGTGGATATCCTTGATTCTTATGTATTTTCCGAGTCTGCATGAATTTTTCTCTGGTTGGGAGGCCAAAGCCATATGCAGTAGGATGAGCTTTCAAAGTGATACCCATAATGGCAAGGTGAATGGGTATGAGAACTCCCCATTGTGGGATTTTATGGTTTTCACATCTTGTAGTTTTACTTGAGACTTCTGCAAGCTTGCAGTGTGCATATGGTGCCACCCTCCACAGAAGACTGTGGGCCCAAGGTAGAGTATTGTAGCTATACTACACATGGCAAAGACGACAAAAAGAGTTTGCACCATCGAATTAGTGGTGAGCACACGCTGAACATCCACCACACTACCCAGTAACAGTCTTTTGGATTTTACTTTTCCATATTGCATCACGCCTTTCCGCGTCTGATTGTCCTCCTTGTATTCTAAAAATGTTTATAGTAGTCATTCGTAAATGCAAACGGCAGAATATATTGTGTTTACCCGTGTTTCTCTGCCATTTCACTGTGGCAATAAGTAGATTCTAGGCTGCCTCTGAGTATCAATTTGGTAGGAAACCGACAGGAATTAGATTGCACAATAGGGTAATGTGCCCTAATATCGTTCCCATGTTATTCTAAAGATGTTAGAAAGCTGACACGTGAATTAGCGTTGTACCATTGAGAGGCAAGTGTTTTGGGAGCAGCTGAATGAGTGTGTTAGT
The DNA here is from genome assembly GCF_036320965.1 of Panulirus ornatus. Classification (NCBI taxonomy): domain Eukaryota; kingdom Metazoa; phylum Arthropoda; class Malacostraca; order Decapoda; family Palinuridae; genus Panulirus; species Panulirus ornatus. The sequence continues at coordinate 26,225,671 of NC_092242.1, read as the reverse complement.
GGTTTTGATGCACGAGACCGGGTTATAGTGATGGGTGATTTGAATGCAAAGGTGAGTAATGTGGCAGTTGAGGGAATAATTGGTATACATGGGGTGTTCAGTGTTGTAAATGGAAATGGTGAAGAGTTTGTAGATTTATGTGCTGAAAAAGGACTGATGATTGGGAATACCTGGTTTAAAAAGCGAGATATACATAGTATACTTATGTAAGTAGGAGAGATGGCCAGAGAGCGTTATTAGATTACGTGTTAATTGACAGGCGCGCGAAAGAGAGACTTTTGGATGTTAATGTGCTGAGAGGTGCAACTGGAGGGATGTCTGATCATTATCTTGTGGAGGCTAAGGTGAAGATTTGTATGGGTTTTCAGAAAAGAAGAGTGAATGTTGGGGTGAAGAGGGTGGTGAGAGTAAGTGAGCTTGGGAAGGAGACTTGTGTGAGGAAGTACCAGGAGAGACTGAGTACAGAATGGAAAAAGGTGAGAACAATGGAAGTAAGGGGAGTGGGGGAGGAATGGGATGTATTTAGGGAATCAGTGACGGATTGCGCAAAAGATGCTTGTGGCATGAGAAGAGTGGGAGGTGGGTTGATTAGAAAGGGTAGTGAGTGGTGGGATGAAGAAGTAAGAGTGTTAGTGAAAGAAAAGAGAGAGGCATTTGGACGATTTTTGCAGGGAAAAAATGCAATTGAGTGGGAGATGTATAAAAGAAAGAGACAGGAGGTCAAGAGAAAGGTGCAAGAGGTGAAAAAAAGGGCAAATGAGAGTTGGGGTGAGAGAGTATCATTAAATTTTAGGGAGAATAAAAAGATGTTCTGGAAGGAGGTAAATAAAGTGCGTAAGACAAGGGAGCCAATGGGAACTTCAGTGAAGGGCTCAAATGGGGAGGTGATAACAAGTAGTGGTAATGTGAGAAGGAGATGGAGTGAGTATTTTGAAGGTTTGTTGAATGTGTTTGATGATAGAGTGGCAGATATAGGGTGTTTTGGTCGAGGTGGTGTGCAAAGTGAGAGGGTTAGGGAAAATGATTTGGTAAACAGAGAAGAGGTAGTAAAAGCTTTGCGGAAGATGAAAGCCGGCAAGGCAGCAGGTTTGGATGGTATTGCAGTGGAATTTATTAAAAAAGGGGGTGACTGTATTGTTGACTGGTTGGTAAGGTTATTTAATGTATGTATGACTCATGGCGAGGTGCCTGAGGATTGGCGTAATGCGTGCATAGTGCCATTGTACAAAGGCAAAGGAGATAAGAGTGAGTGCTCAAATTACAGAGGTATAAGTTTGTTGAGTATTTCTGGTAAATTATATGGGAGGGTATTGATTGAGAGGGTGAAGGCATGTACAGAGCATCAGATTGGGGAAGAGCAGTGTGGTTTCAGAAGTGGTAGAGGATGTGTGGATCAGGTGTTTGCTTTGAAGAATGTATGTGAGAAATACTTAGAAAAGCAAATGGATTTGTATGTAGCATTTATGGATCTGGAGAAGGCATATGATAGAGTTGATAGAGATGCTCTGTGGAAGGTATTAAGAATATATGGTGTGGGAGGCAAGTTGTTAGAAGCAGTGAAAAGTTTTTATCGAGGATGTAAGGCATGTGTACGTGTAGGAAGAGAGGAAAGTGATTGGTTCTCAGTGAATGTAGGTTTGCGGCAGGGGTGTGTGATGTCTCCATGGTTGTTTAATTTGTTTATGGATGGGGTTGTTAGGGAGGTAAATGCAAGAGTTTTGGAAAGAGGGGCAAGTATGAAGTCTGTTGGGGATGAGAGAGCTTGGGAAGTGAGTCAGTTGTTGTTCGCTGATGATACAGCGCTGGTGGCTGATTCATGTGAGAAACTGCAGAAGCTGGTGACTGAGTTTGGTAAAGTGTGTGAAAGAAGAAAGTTAAGAGTAAATGTGAATAAGAGCAAGGTTATTAGGTACAGTAGGGTTGAGGGTCAAGTCAATTGGGAGGTGAGTTTGAATGGAGAAAAACTGGAGGAAGTGAAGTGTTTTAGATATCTGGGAGTGGATCTGGCAGCGGATGGAACCATGGAAGCGGAAGTGGATCATAGGGTGGGGGAGGGGGCGAAAATTCTGGGAGCCTTGAAGAATGTGTGGAAGTCGAGAACATTATCTCGGAAAGCAAAAATGGGTATGTTTGAAGGAATTGTGCTTCCAACAATGTTGTATGGTTGCGAGGCGTGGGCTATGGATAGAGTTGTGCGCAGGAGGATGGATGTGCTGGAAATGAGATGTTTGAGGACAATGTGTGGTGTGAGGTGGTTTGATCGAGTAAGTAACGTAAGGGTAAGAGAGATGTGTAGAAATAAAAAGAGCGTGGTTGAGAGAGCAGAAGAGGGTGTTTTGAAATGGTTTGGGCACATGGAGAGGATGAGTGAGGAAAGATTGACCAAGAGGATATATGTGTCGGAGGTGGAGGGAACGAGGAGAAGAGGGAGACCAAATTGGAGGTGGAAAGATGGAGTGAAAAAGATTTTGTGTGATCGGGGCCTGAACATGCAGGAGGGTGAAAGAAGGGCAAGGAATAGAGTGAATTGGAGCGATGTGGTATACCGGGGTTGACGTGCTGTCAGTGGATTGAATCAAGGCATGTGAAGCGTCTGGGGTAAACCATGGAAAGCTGTGTAGGTATGTATATTTGCGTGTGTGGACGTATGTATATACATGTGTATGGGGGTGGGTTGGGCCATTTCTTTCGTCTGTTTCCTTGCGCTACCTCGCAAACGCGGGAGACAGCGACAAAGCAAAAAAAAAAAAAAAAAAAAAAAACCATTGATATATATTTGTATTGTGCCCGATTTCTTATGACAGATAATTTTCAATTACGATAAAAATTACCATTAACATCAATAAGTTCAGTTAGTCATATAAAGTCCATGATTTCAGTAGGAAATGAGTATATAGGAATGTGTTTGGATGTGGCCAGGCAAACTATGGAATACAGAGGATTCTATTTGACAAACTTTTGGTTGTTTATTGATTTGTTTTCCCATGATAGATATATCTGAATCATCTAAAAGTCACAAACGTCCTAAAGTTAATTCAAAAACAATATCTGGGAGGAGTTGTGTTACTGTACATTTGATTGCATATTCACGGGTGTACTTTTTTCATTGCAATATAATTGACCATTAAAGTTTTACGTTATTTTTGAAAAAAGATATAGATTTTATAGGAGTGGCATAAAGATGTCGGATTGCGATAAGACAATAACATTATTTTTCTTTTTTTTTTTTTATACTTTGTCGCTGTCTCCCGCGTTTGCGAGGTAGCGCAAGGAAACAGACGAAAGAAATGGCCCAACCCCCCCCCCCCATACACATGTACATACACACGTCCACACACGCAAATATACGTGTGTATGTACATGTGTATGGGGGGGGGGGGTGGGCCATTTCTTTCGTCTGTTTCCTTGCGCTACCTCGCAAACGCGGGAGACAGCGACAAAGTAAAAAAAAAAAAAAAAAGAAAAAAAAAATAATGTTATTGTCTTATCGCAATCCGACATCTTTATGCCACTCCTATAAAATCTTTAATAAACGTAGAACATTGAGGTTGATTGGTTCAATTGGTTGACTGTGTAATTACTTCGACTTAGTGTGCTAGTAAGTTCGTCAGTCATTTAGTACCCGTCATTTTCACGGTAAAAAATACTTTATACTTACAAAGTATTATTTTAGATTCATATTAAGAATATGTACGAAATTGACGGTGCAGTCCATTGTTTAGGAGTACTTGGAGTCCAGAACTGTGTTGCTTACGTGGTGGTTAACTTGCCAATTCGACATATATTGACATCTGTGGATCACTTAAGGGTTTTTGAATTTGTATTGGCAAAACCCGGTATTTATCGTCTAGCTGAAATTCATTTGTCGCATTGGAATGTATTAGATTCAGAGCAAGAACTGATCCATCCAAAGACGGGTTGGTTGGAGTGATGTTAGATGAAGCAGCTTAGTGCCTCAGGATTATTGTACCAACCTAACCACTGACAGAGTAGGGCTTAAACTGTTCCATTCACACATTGTTGTCCAGAGCTCTCTGTGGTTATAGGTGTAGTATTTCATCAAAGAGAGGGCAAATATGTTCTATTAGGTAGATTTTGATGAAGATAGTACTTACTGTTCCTTAACACTGATGAGTTGATATGAAATGTGAGATTTTACCTACAGTATCTCAGCTGTCTCATTTATAAGGCATCCTAAAGTGGGCAAGTCTTTGAAATTGAGCGATATTTTGGGGTAAAAGTATTGTTGTGGTAGAATTCGACATGTGCCATTCTCATTATAATCAGTAAACTAGACCATGAGGGAGATCCTGATATAATTTCCAAATATTATTGCACCATCTATAAGTATAATTATCATCCAGCATGTGGCTGTTGATGGACGTCCAGCTGGTGCTTGTGTAGACTGTAGACCCTTACTTGGTTTGTGAATCATTGTATACATAGTGACTACAACCAGTATGAAAAAAGTATAACTTACTTTTGGTAGTCAAGATTCAGAGGTTGGGAGGTGAAGCCCTAAGTTAAGTGTTACATGGATTGGTACTGAGGTAAATTACAGCAGTGATTTTTTTCTGTAGGGTATTGTAGTATTGAGAGAATAGAATAAAAAGATGTAGTGCTAGATTTATGGCATTATGTTGTATTCTGTGAGTTTAAAGTGATATTGGTGAAGTATATGGATACTTTGTCAAGAAGAGTTTAGGTTTAAATGATATAAAGGTAGTTAAATGTGTAAAGAATTCATGTTAATAGAACCCATGAAAACCTTAGTAACCCACCTTAGCAGCTGAGATGTTATTTAGAAAAATATACCAACTCTTGTTTGCTGTTGAGGACCATGTTGAATGACTGCTTGTGAAGAGGTTGGATTGTGGTATGAACCGCCTCTGGGCTGTCGTCTGTGTGATGCTAGTCTTCTGAGGTTTGCAAGAATCTCAGTCAGGGATGTCTCATATTTTTATTAAAATCATAGAAAGTTAAGTTAATTTTGGCTGCAGGGAGGCTTGTGTGAGGTATTCATATGTTCTGTTGATATTTTACAAGCATTTTACCAATGTTTTTGTTAGTTAACCCCACACTTTGTGATATTCATAACCTTTTATACCACCACCTTATTCAGTATTGTAGAATAAAGTCTGCTGCGCCAATGCGCCAAATCACACTTTGCCACTTATATTCTATTGTTTAAGTTTAATGTTTCCATTGAAAAGCAAAATTACTTAATGACCAAATTAAATTAAACTGGTAAATTATCATGCTGTTTTAGCAAAGTGCTTTCCCCAGACTTCAAGATGGTATTTTGTAAAAGCTTTGTTAACTCTGTTGTACTTGGTAAGATCAAGGTTGATCTTTTTGGATATCATAGTTGGTATTCATGGACAATACTGGCATTACTGAACTCAGCTTGCTTATTGTAATGTCATCAATGAGAAGACATCTTTGGTGACATTTTATCATAAGAGGACAATCTCATCAAAGAAATTATTGCTCAAAAGGAGTCCATACTTTCTCACCTATTGATTAAAGTGCAACCTACAATTTTTAAGACCCCATTTTTAAGGTGTCCATAGGGTTATTTAATGATAATGATAATAGTGTTAATAATGATTATGATGATAAAGATGATAATATGATAGTAATGATAATAAAGATGGTAACATAATAGTAATTAGGGGGGGCGAGGTTTCTGGGAGCACTGAAGAATGTATGGAAGGAGAGATCATTGTCTGGAAGGGTGAAGGTGGGTAAGTTTGAAGGTAAAGTGGTCCCAATAATATTACAGTTTGTACCTCTTTAATCTAGAAAACAGGAAATGACCCCTAAGTAATACACGGTTGACGATCTGATCTCATAGTTCTCTTACAAAGTCTATACAGAAGTTCCGTTATCTAATTTTTTAGTAACTACCCTTTTCAAGCATAGATAATGATTTATGCTCATGCTTATTAGCACTAACACCATCTGCACCTCTTGGTTCCTTGAATGATATCCTGAAGGGCTAAAATACTGCTCAGTATAAGAAATTAACTGGACTGTTAATTAGCTCGGCTGCAGTGTTAGCAGATTTTGGCTCCTTAGCGCTGCTAACAGTGCCACCATGGTGGCTGATCCACAAACTAGTAACTAATGATAGATTCAAAACGTACCAGACCCTGGGAGTTGCCGGACTACAGAGCACCAGATTAGAGAGGTACAACCTGTATATGGATGCAAGGCATGGTCTGTAAATAAGGCTGTCCAGAGAAGGGTGGCTGTGTTGGAAATGAAATGTTTGAGGACAATATGTGGCATGAGGTGGTTTGATCGAGTAAGTAATGAAAGGGTAATAAAAAGAGTGTGGCTGAGAGTGCTGAAATGGTTTTGACTTATGGAGAGAATGAATGAGGAAAGGTTAACAAAAAAGGATGAATGTGTTAGAAGTCAAGGGAACAAGAAGAACGAGGAAACCAAATTGGAAATGGAAGGATGGAATGAAAATAATTTTGAGTGACTGGGGTTTGAACATGCTGGAGGGTGAAAAGTGTGTAAAGATAGAGTGAATTATAACGATGTAGTATACAGGAGTTGACATGCTGTCATTGAACTGAATCAGGGCTTTGGAAATGTTGGTGTAAACCATGGAAAGGTCTGTGGGGCCTTATTGTGGATAGGGAGCTGTGGTTTTGTTACTTTACACATGACAAGAATATGGATGTGATTGGATGCAGCCAAATAAAGAAGAATGATTATTTATTTATTTATTTTGCTTGTCGCTGTCTCCCACGTGTGCGAGGTAGCGCAAGGAAACAGACGAAAGAAATGGCCCAACCCACCCCCATACACATGTATATACATACACGTCCACACACTCAAAAATACATACCTATACATCTCAGTGTACACATATGTATACACACACAGACATATACATATATACACATGTACATAATTCATACTGTCTGCCTTTATTTATTCCCATCGCCACCTCGCCACACATGGAATAACATCCCCCTCCCCCCTCATGTGTGCGAGGTAGCGCTAGGAAAAGACAACAAAGGCCCCATTCGTTCACACTCAGTCTCTAGCTGTCATGTAATAATGCCCGAAACCACAGCTCCCTTTCCACATCTAGGCCTCACAGAACTTTCCATATGTGATTGCTGTTTTCCAGGTTAGCAAGATAGTGCCACTGCACATGCCCTGGTTCTGTTCATTGACAGCATGTTGATCCTTGTAAACCACATTGTTCTAATGCACTCAGTCCCATGCATCCCTTTCACCCCCCTGCACATACATACCCTGATCACTCAAAATCTTTTTCTCTCTGTCCTTCCATCTCCAAATTGGTCTACTCCTTCACCTTCTTCCCTTCACTTCTGGCACATATATCCTCTTTTGTTAACCTATCCTCACTTATTCTCTCCATATGTCCAAACCATTTTTGCACACTTTGCGCTATATCAGCTTCTGAAGGATTGGAGAGATTAAGGCACCATCTACTAGTTCCTAAGTAAAGATAATTGATTATTCCTTTTACTGTTATTTGTAATATATAACGCTATACCCTTTTTAGATTAAAAGAGAGATATTTACATGTACATGTATGTGAGTAGGACAGATGATCAAAGGGCATTATTAGATTATGTGTTAATTGATAACCATGTAAAAGAGAGACTTTTGGATGTTAATGTGCTGAGAGGGGCAGCTGGAGGGATGTCAGATCACTATCTTGTGGAGGCAAAGGTGAAGATTTGTGGAGGTTTTCAACAAAGGAAGAGAGAATGTTGGGGAGAAGAGAGTAAGTGAGCTTGGAAAGGAGACTTGTGTGAGGAAGTACCAGGAGAGATTGAGTGTAGGATGGCAAAAGGTGAGAGCAAATGACATGAGGTGAGTGGTTGAGGAATGTTATTTATTTAGGGAAGCACTGATGGCACGTGCAAGAGATGCATGTGGCACAAGAAAGGTAAGAGGTGGGCAGATTTGAAAGGGTATTGAGTGATGGACGCAGAAGTAATGTTGTCAGTGAAAGAGAAAAGAGAGGTGTTTGGACGGTACTTGCAAAGAAGGAGTGCAAATGACCAGATGTATAACAGAAAGCAGCAGGTCAAGAGGAAGGTGCGAGGGTTGAAAAAGAGGGCATATGAGAGTTGGGGTGAGAGAGTATCATTAAAGTTTAGGGAGAATAAAAGATGTTTTGGAGGGAGGTAAATAACATGCATAAGACAGGAGAACAAACGGAAACATCAGTGAAAGGGGCAAGGGGGACGTGATAACAGGTAGTGATGAAGTGAGGAGGAGATGGCGTGAGTATTCTGAAGGGTTGTAGAAAGTATTTCATGATAGAATGGCAGATGCAGGGCATTTTGGTCAGGGTGGTATGAGAAGTGAGAGTGTCAGGGAGAGTGGATTGATGAAGAGAAAAGAGATGGTGAAAGCCTTGCAAACGATGAAATCCAGCAAAGCAGTGGGTTTGGATGGTATTACAGTAGAATTTATTAAGAAAGGGGTGACTGTGTTGTTGATTGGTTGGTAAGGATATTCACTGTTTATATTGATCATGGTGAAGTGCCTGAGGATTGGCAGAATGCATGTGTAGTGCAATTATACAAAGGCAAAAGGGATAAAGGTGAGTGTTCAAACTGCAGAGGCATAAGTTAGTTGAGTATTCCTGGAGAATTGTATGGAAGGGTGTTGATTAAGAAGATGAAGGCTTGTACTGAGCATCAGATTTGGGGGAAGCAGTCTGGATTCAGAAGTGGTAAAGTATGTGTGGATTAGGCTTTTGCTCAGAAGAATGTATGTGAGAAATACATAGAGAAACAGATGGACTTATATGTTGCATTTATGGATCTATAGAAGGCATATGACAGGGTTGATAGAGCTGCTTTGTGGAAGGTCTTAACAGTATGCGGTGTGGAAGGTAAGATGCTGGAAGCAGTGAGAAGTTTTTATCAAGGTGTAACGCATGTGTACGCGTAGGAAGAGAGGAGAGTGATTGGTTCCCAGTGAAGGTTGGTCTGTGGTAGGGGTGTGTGATGTCCCCATAGTTGTTTAATTTGTTTATGGATAGGGTGGTTAGGGAGGTAAATGCCAGAGTTTTGGAAAGAGGGGCAAGTATGCATTCTGTTGGGGATGAAAGGGCCTGAGAAGTAAGTCAGATGTTGTTCGCTGAAAATACAGAACTGGTGGCTGATTTGAGTGAGAAACTGCAGAAGTTGATGACAGTTTGGAAAAATGTGTGGAAGGAGAAAGTTGAGTGTAAATGTGAATAAGAGCTAGGTTATTAGGTTCAGCAGGGTTGAGGGACACATTTGGGCTGTAAGTTTGAATGGAGAAAGGTTGGAAGAAGTTAAGTGATTTAGATATATGGGAGTGGATTAAGCAGCGAATGGAACCATGGAAATGGAAGTGAGTCATAGCATGGTCTAGGGGGTGAAGGTTCTGGGAGCAGTGAAGAATATGTGGAAAGAGAGAACATTATCTCAGAGTGCAAAAATGGGTATGTTTGAAAGAATAGTGGTTCCAACAGCATTATATGGTTGCAAGGCATGGGCTATAGATGGGGTTGTATGGAGGAGGATGGATGTGTTGGGAATGTAATGTTTGAGGACATGTAATGTGAGGTGGTTTGATCTAGTGAGTGATGAAAGGGTAAGAGAGATGTATGGTAATAAAAAGAGTGTGGTTGAGAGAGCAGAAGAGGGTGTGATGAAATGGTTTGGTCATATGGAAAGAGTGAGTGAGGAAAGATTGACAAAGAGGATATATGTGTCAGAGTTGGAGGGAACAAGGAGAAGCAGGAGACCAAATTGGAGGTGGAAGGATGGAGTTGAAAAGATTTTTGGTAATCGGGATCTGATCAGCAGGAGGGTGAAAGGCATGCAAAGAATAGAGTTAATTGGAACAATCTGGTATACTGGGGTCGATGTGCTGTCAATTGACTGATCCAGAGCATGTGAAATGTTTGGGGTAAACCATGAAAAGGTCTTTGGGGCCTGGATGTGGATAGGGAGTTGTGGTTTTGGTGCATTGCACATGACAGCTAGAAACTGTGAACGAATGTGGTCTTTTTTGTCTTGTTTTCCTGGCGCTGAATCACACACTTTCAACACACAACATGAAACACCTCAGTTCGCCATGAACTGTTGTTCTTCTTTCACTTTCTTTGTAAAGGATGTAAATATTAACTCCATACAACTGTGCAGTTTCCTTCCCATCAGTGGCACAGATGTGGTGATTCCTGTTGTAGAATGTGGCATGATACAATAGGAAGAGGTATCTTTGTAGGACAGTCTCAGCGTCTTGCTTTAGTGCTTCAGCTTGACATAAAGCTGACTTAAGAATTTGAACTAGTCTCTCTGCTTGACCATTATAGAAGTTTTATCTGTTAAAGATGTACAGTGCAGAATACCATTTGTTAAACAGAAATCATTAAACTCCTTTGAAGTGAATTGTGCAATTATCTGTGACTATAATCTCAGGTAATCCATGTCTTCTGAATACCTCATGGAGAACCTTTACAGTCACATCAGCTGTAGTATTCTTCACTTTAACTACTTTAGGGTACTAACCATAAGCATCTACAAGGACAGAGTATATCTTAATGGAGGCAATCTTCATAATTAGCATGAAGTTTTGACCAAGGTTGTGATGGAAAAGTCCACAGATGAACTTGTGCTTTAGGTAGATCTGCCCATATGGACTGACATAGTTAACATGAAGAAACAACTTGTATTTGCTTTTCCAGATTGGGCCACCATACATAGCACCTTGCCAGTCTCTTCATATCATACCTAGGTGTGTTTCATGTAATTCTCGAAGTATGTCTCCTTTCAGTGTGATGGGAATTATGACACAAAATCCCCTTACAACCCACCTTTGTTCAGTGTTGTAAACTCCCATATCATTTCCTGTTCTAAAGCCTCTGCATACTTTCACCCTTACCTTGATCAGGAAATGATCACACATCCCATTAGATGATCCTCTCATCACATTACATCCAAAAGTCTCTCTTTAGCATGCTTATCAATGAGGACATAATCCAGTAATGCTCACATACCATAATCCCCACTCATCCATGTTTACTTTTGTATTTCTCTGTTTTCAGACATGGTATTCCCAATCACCATTTCTTTTCCAGCTCACAACTACGCAAGCTGCTGACCATTTTCCCCGGTGATATCTTCAACTGCCACCTCACCTACTCTTGCTCTGACATCACTCAACTCTGTTTTTCCATCCTTTGCATCAAAATTGCTACATAACCACTCACCTCCTTGGAAAACACTTGCCTTCCTTACTCCTTTTGATACCATAAGCATTAACAATCACCAAGCCCTTGTAATTTACTTTAATTTTCACCCATATCAATCTGGGGGTTACTTCCTTACATTCTTTCACACATTCCCACATCTCTTGATCTTTTGCTTTAGCAGGATTGCCACACAATCCTTTGCCCTCACCTTGATTCCAGGCTTTTTTCCATGTATGTTCCCAATACTTTGTTACCCCTTTCACTTGAGTTTTATATCACTCGGAGCCCGAAGATTCAGGTTCTTTTCCCCAGACATACTGCCTATCTCTCTTATCTCATCCTTGTTACATGCATATTGACATTCCAGGCTGAGTTTTCAAGGAGTATGAGCACTTTTGCATGGCTTCTTCTTTTTAATCTCTTAGAAACTGAAATTAGGGAAGGGAAAGGTTTCCAGCCCCCCTACTCTTCCCCTATCAGTTCCCTTGTATGGCATGCAAAGAATATGAGGGTAGTATCAGCAAACTGGATTCCAATCAGTCATCTGAACTAGCAGTATTTAAAGTGTGAAGTGTAAAAGAATTGGCTATAGCACTAACACTATCTCCGGACATTCCAGCAATTAATGGAATGAATCTGAGAAACTTTGTAGCATGACTTTCATAGATTATGGAAAAGTGTTTTGATTCCATCATGATAACTTTATTTTGAATAACTGAAAAAGACAAGGCATACATAATGCATATGTGTAAGTAACATGACATGTATCTGAAAATGCAGCATCAACATTCAGACATTGATAAGAAAAGAATGGAAAGAGGGATTAAGACAGGGATATCGTTTTTCCAAAATTATGTATGGTAGTGTGAGAGGAATTCAGAATATTGAACTGGGAAAAGATGGGTGATAACATCAGTGGCAGGTATTTTAACAAACTTCACTAATTACATGAAATTTGATTTCATTAAGTCCTCAGAAAACAGTGGTGCTGAGCATTGGGGGATCTGCCAACCTATGCTTAGGGTAAGATGTGTGATGCCCTGTAGGTTCTGCTACCAGCCCATTGTACTTTACTAATGGCTTAAAGTAAAATCTTTATGGAATTGGTTTGATCTGTCTGGTAGGGGAAGTTGTTCCATGCAAGACAAGGTTCCTCAAGGATACACTTATCCTGGGTTAATGTGCTGTAAACACACCTGTTAATCTCTAGGTGAAATAGTGTTTCCACTTTGAGCACTGACTTTCAGTCTTGTTTTTAGGAAATAGAATTCTTTACATAAATTCCAAAGTTCCATCATTTATTGTTAAATTCATTCTTCATATACTTCATGTCGAGTTTTACAATATGACAATTTTTTCATTTCTTCAACATTTTTTCTAAATGTGAATTTATTATTTGTTTTCCAGCCTTTTTTTTTTTCAGAAACTTACCTCCATGTAGGTGCATGATATCAGATCATCACATCAGATTAAAAGTGAGACAGTGGAGTAATTTATGACCAAGTATTACTTTTGCTTAAAAATAAGATTAAGAGAGTTGCAGAAAGTCACCTCTTCTTTGAAATGAACTGGACACAGATTGATACTCCATCTATTTGTTGGTATTCTTAATAGAATTTTCAATTGCTGTAGATCTAAGCATTTTTATGGCAACCCTTTTGAAGTGAGGGTGACTTAGGTTCTAAAGTTAAAGATATTATGAACTGATTAATTTTGCCAATCTAGAGACTTCCAGATATATTTTGATAGCAGAATTATGGACAATTAGAAAGAAAAAACTTTTAAAGAGTTAGAACTCCCAGGTAAATTATTTGGAACAAGAACAGGATGCAAAAGACAGGAGGTATTCTTATATATTTACTTATAAACATCCTAAGACCTCTTCAAAGAAAAAGACTCATGGAGTTGCCCATTACATCTTTCCAGAGGCTCCTGCATCCAAAGGCTGTGCTTCCTCCAGTTGTAGGGAAATTTAGATTCCTTTGAAGTGAGTAGTTCTTGATGAGGCTGTACTCCAAATGATCAGCCTTGCCAAAGGTGACTTTTCATTCTTATCACATTATGGTCATTTTTATTAAGTTGCATGGCTTAGATCCACATGATGTTAGTTAATCATATTGGGTACCTCATTATTACACTGGAAGGTTATTTAGAAATAATGTTAGGGAATCATACTGGGTACCTCATTACTACAATTGAAGGTTATGGAGTTAAAACTGCCTAATAAGTAAAGAGAAGGGTAAGTTTAGTTATGGTAGGTCGATAACGTGCTCATCATATGTACTAAGATAAAGTATTTTTTGTGTAATTTTAATGAGACTTCATTTGGGCATGGATTAGTATATAGAGAATAAGAGTCAGAGGATTTTCTCAAGTCAAAGTAGAATGAGCAAGAAGTTATTAGGTAGAGAATGTATGAGGTTGAACAATTTCAAATGCCTTGTACTTTCTTGCATATATGATACCAACATACAAATGTATGTAAAGGATTAATTACAGGTGTTTTCTTTGGTTTAATACTATTCATATTCCTACATGTATGTGCCTACAGGTTGTGATTATGGCAGGAAGAGAGGAATTATCAGTGTTGGACTTGTGTAAAGATCAGGTTACACTGACAAATCTGTGGCCAGACCCTGTGGTCAAATCCCGAAACTGCCCTTTGCATGATGGTATGGATGAACAAAGGCCAACTGAGGGGTGTTCTTCATGCATTTCTCAGAAAGATGAAGCACAGTGTCAGCCTAACCTTCTAAGAGACTCCAAGATGTATTTCTCCACTCCAAAATGCACAAGTAAGGGAAATCATGACAAGATTGGCTCTTTCTTTGGAATTGATATGAAGAAAGAGAATGCCTTCTTAAAGACTGAACACCTAAGCAGTTTTATATCATCACAGTTAAGTGAAAGGGTTCTTTTATCATTATCTGACAATATTAATGCTACTGATAAGTTGTGTCAGACAGAGGCTGCTGTTAAAAATTCAGCTAATACTTCCAAAAAGATATTATTCCCAGTAGGGCACAGTGAAAGTGATCTCGAACCAAGAGAGGCACTCTGGAATAATTTATCAAATCTCAGAGCATCAGTAGCCCAAGAGATATCTCTGCCTAGGATTAAAATTGAGACAGAGTTTAGTATGAATGAGGCCTCAACACCATATTGTGGTGTAGATGAAGTAATGTTATGTCCATCACCTTCCTCTTTTTTGCAGGAAGTTACTAGGCAGTCATCTACACCTCTCAAGGGCAGTTCAAATGAATATGTTAGGAATAAAGGAAAAATTAGTAATGATAAACAGTTCTCTGAAAAGCATCAAACTCAAAACCAAATATATAAAAAGGAACTGAGAAATAATGATCCAAATATCAATCTTTCTGTTTCACACCAGCTATGCCAAAGTAGTCCAGACAGAAATGACACTGCCAAGAAAAGATCTGTGGTAGTGGAATTATGCCAAAAGGATTCCGAGAAACATAATAGCTCCATAGAAGTAGTTCCTTTATCTATGACATGTCAGAAAAAACAGATTATTTCAGATAGAGCAGTAGATAACAAAATGGGAAGTAATCTTTTGAGTCCAGTGATGAAGGATCATTCTTCAAGCATGTTACCTGAAGAGTGCCCTACAGATGGAGTAGATAGCAAAACTGGAAGTAATCTTTTGAGTCTAGTGGCAAGGGATCATTCTTCAGTTATGTTACGTGAACAGTCCCCTACATCAAACCTGGGTATTGGAAATATTCTAGAAAAAAATATTTATACAACAAACCATTGTAATATGAATATATTTGCCAGAAAAGCCTCGCCTACAATTTGTATTCAGTATATGACACCTGAAAAGGGTTCTGCCATTTCAAGCAAATTTAATGAGAAAGATAATGCATATGTTAAAGATGGGGCAGATGAGGCTACAGGTGAAGGAGACTTGAGTGCATCCTTCTGCAATATGTCCATGAATGAGGGAGTTGGCTCTCTTGACGTTAAAAATGAGGTGGCCTCTAATTTGATTACAATAGACAAATTCTCAGGTGGCACTGATTCACTTGAAATACTGAAAAAATCAGGTGATATTCGTGAGATACGATCAGGAATTGAAGGAGAATCACACAAGTTACAAGTTAGTGGACCCAGTAACAATGAAAGTAAAGAACTGACAAATATAAAAGGTAAAGTGTCCAGATATCCAAGTGTTTCAGAATGTCTCAGTCAGTTTTTTAATAAAAAAAATTTTGAAACTAAAACTGTATTGGAACTAGATGATACAAACAAATGCCCATTGGTATCACAAGGAAAGAAAAAGAAAGAATTGAAAAATATAGAACCTCCTTTAGTCATTGAGAAAGATATTATTGTTTGCTCAAGCAAGTCTGAAGGCAAAGGTTTACAGGAGCCAGTGAAGGCATACATGTTACCATTTGTTAGCAGTGATCCACAGGAGAACAAAGATAATGAGGTTAGTATTCACCAGTACTTGTGGTTTATTTTCTATTTAATACATTTAAGGACCTTCTTTTATTCTTTGATGTTTGAGGTAGTTTCCTAATGACTGCAGATTTCTTTACCCTTCTGGCTCAGGTGCCCAGTCATTTTCTCACAGTTAACAAATTTCCTCTTTCAGTTTGGTCCTGTTAAGATCTCAGAATGTGGATGAACTTTTTTACATATTCCCTGCGTGTCACAGAAGGTGACTAAAAGGGATGGAGCAAGGGGATGGAAGCCCTCCCCTCCTGTTTTACTTTTCAGTAGCAGGAACAGAAAAGAGGGCCAAGGAAGGATTTTTCCTCAAAGGCTCATTCATCTATTCTTGATGCTTCTTTGATAGCACAGGAAATGTCAAATGTGAATGGAAAAAGTGTGAATTTCTATTTCAGTCTTGTTTGTTGTTTTCTGCCTTAGTTAGGTATAACTAGAAACAGATGAATAACAGTGAGGTATAACCAGAAACAGATGAATAACAGCTTTATTTGATCAAACCAACTCACACGCTGTCATTCATAATGCACCGAATCCATAGATCTCTATCCACAATTAGGATCCATGACCTTCCATGGTTTATCCTGACTGCATCACATGCCCTTGTTCAGCTCATTGATGGCACAATGGCCCCTGTATACCACATTGCTCTAGTTCACTCTTTCTTGTCCATGCCTCATACCCTCATGCATGTTTAGGCCTCAATATCTCTAAGTGTCTTTTACATCATCTTTCCACCTTTGTTGTTTCCTCCTTTTTCTTGTTCCCTCATACTTCTGACATGTATACTCATTCATTCATCCTTCCTTCAGTCATCCTCTTTGTTTGTCAAGACCACTTCAGCACACCGTATTAAGCTCTCTCAGACAAGAGAGTAAGCGGGAGCATTATTGAATGGAGCAGATAGGAAGTTGTTAACATGCAAAGAAGAGATGACGAGATGGAGTTTGTTTTTTGAAGGACTGTTGAATATGTTAGGTGATAGGTTGGCATAGGAAGGGCATTTAGGATGTGGAAGAGGAGAGATGGTTAAGTCTTTTCTTAAGATGAATTGTGGCAAAGCAGCTAGAGTGGATGGGATTGAAATTGAATTTCTCTAGAAAGGGGATTACATTGTAATTGATTGGTTCATTAGGATTTTCCTGATGCATGGCTCAAGGTGAAGTGACTGTGGACTGCCAGAACACCTATATTCTTCCAATTTATAAGGGCTGGGGCTGGAGGGGGACAAGTTTATTGAGTATACCAGATAAGTTGTGTGGGAGAGTGGTGATTGAGAGGATCATTGTATGGGAGAGTGGTGATTAAGAGGATGGTGACATGCACAGAGCATCAGATTAGGGAGTAACAGTGAGGCTTCATCAGTAATAAATAATGAGCACGTTAGGTGATTGCTTTGAAGAATCCTTATGGAAAGTACTTAGCAAAAGAAAAGGATTTGTGTGGCATTTATGGATCTAGAGAAAGCATATGATATAGTGTGTGTAAAAAGCTTTATCTGTCCCCCCCTTATATTTTCAAAGGTGATACACAGCTAAGGTTTATGGTGGATACAAGCATGTAATGCTAACAGGGTTAAATTATTGTTCATTAAGTTGCCAAGACTAGTGTTTTTGATAGTGTGAGCATCAGCAACCCACCTCATTGTGACTCAGGCTGTGTTGAAGGAAGGGTGTTCTTTCTTTAATCTTCCTGGCTGCCACTTCATTTTGGAAATATCACTTCTGGGTCCTGTATTTCTTCCACCTGTGCTTCAAGATGGTTGGCTCTTACCTTTCTAAGGAGAAGAAAGCCTGAATTCTTGCCTGGAGGCAAGAAAATGTGGGTACATGTGAAATTTCTAGTGCCTTGGGCACTCAGAATACACAATCAGGCAGCTGCTTCTTGCAACACCTCATCAGTGTCTCACCTTATTCAGATCAAGGCCCAATGGACCCAGAACATGGACCTAGAATGCTTCAGGAACCTTGCCAGTTCCATGCCCAGATGTGTGCAGATGGTAATCAGGGCCAAAGGAGGGATGACAAAGTACTGTACTGAAGTGTAAGTGTGACATCACTTTTGAATATGTATGGGGAGCCAGGCAGGGTTATTTTGGGGTGGGGGGCACTGTTGGGTTGATTGAGATACTTTGTAGTGTGGAAGGAAAGCTACTAGAAGCAGAGGAGTTTCTGTTAAGAAAATAAGGCAGTATGCATGAGAAGGAAGAGAGTAGGGTGAGTGGTTCCAGTAGAGGATGAATCTGTTTCAGGGGTGTGATGTCAACATAGATGATTAATCTCTTTATGGATGGTGTGGTGAGTGAGGTAAAAATGAGGATTATTGAGAGAAATGGGTTTGAATTCTGCTGGGAGTAGGGGACAGGGGCCTTGGTGATGGACAATTTGACATTTGATGGTGACATGGCATGGCAGACATGAGTGAAAAAATGCAGAAACTGGCATATGATTTTGGGAGAATTTGTGAAAGAACAAAGTTGAGAGTTAACATGAATAGAAGTAAGTACATATAGTTTAGTATTGGAGGTGAGATAAGTTGGATGGAGTGTAAGATTGAATGGCAAGAACTTGGAGAAAGTAAAGTGGACATTGAAGTCTTTTGAACAAAGGAAGCTGAAAGTATCCACAGGATGAGTAAGGGGGATAATGTCTTAGATGCACAGAGAAGTGTTTGAAAAGAGAGGTCACTGGTTGTGATGGGCAAAGATGTTTAATGGTATAGTAGTTCTAATGGTGTTGTATGCATGTGAATTGTGAGTCTTAAATCATAAAGTACAAAAGAGGGTGGATGTATTGGAAATGAGATGTTTGAGGGCAACATGTGCTATGAGAAGAACTGATTGAGTAAGGGAGAGGTGTGTTCATTAGAAGTGGGTAAGTTGAAATGATTTGGACATATGGAGAGGATGAGAAGCTGACATTAGAAGGAATAGGAAGTAGGGGTAGACTGAATAGGAGTTGGAGGAAAGGAGTGAAAGATGTTTTGAGGAGTTGGGGCCTGAACATGCTAGAGGGTGTGAGGCATGCATGAGATGAGTAAATTGAGGCAATTTGAAGTACAGGAAAAACCACAGTAAGGCCTGTGGGGCTTGGCTGTAAATGGGGGCTTAGGTTTCAGTGTATTATACATGACAGATAGTGTGTGGATGTCTTGATAAGGCCATTTCTTTATCTGTTCTGGGTGCTACCTTGCTTCACAGGAAGTGACAAGTATATAAGAAGAAAGTTATGTGTGTACATAACAATCTAGTAAAAAGTTACTTATATAAATGGGGAACTTCTCAAATGAATCGATATTTAGGTAGCGACATAGCTGGCTTTATGATGCGACTTCCTTACACCTCAATATGTACACATTTTAATGTGCAGCTTTTAGTATTCTCATTTCTAATGATAAATGTTTATATACAAATGTACATATATCTACAAAGTTGTAATTTTTTTTTTTTTTTTTTTTTTTTTTATACTTTGTCGCTGTCTCCCGCGTTTGCGAGGTAGCGCAAGGAAACAGACGAAAGAAATGGCCCAACCCCCCCCATACACATGTACATACACACGTCCACACACGCAAATATACATACCTACACAGCTTTCCATGGTTTACCCCGGACGCTTCACATGCCTTGATTCAATCCACTGACAGCACGTCAACCCCTGTATACCACATCGCTCCAATTCACTCTATTCCTTGCCCTCCTTTCACCCTCCTGCATGTTCAGGCCCCGATCACACAAAATCCTTTTCACTCCATCTTTCCACCTCCAATTTGGTCTCCCTCTTCTCCTCGTTCCCTCCACCTCCGACACATATATCCTCTTGGTCAATCTTTCCTCACTCATTCTCTCCATGTGCCCAAACCATTTCAAAACACCCTCTTCTGCTCTCTCAACCACGCTCTTTTTATTTCCACACATCTCTCTTACCCTTACGTTACTTACTCGATCGAACCACCTCACACCACACATTGTCCTCAAACATCTCATTTCCAGCACATCCATCCTCCTGCGCACAACTCTATCCAAAGCCCACGCCTCGCAACCATACAACATTGTTGGAACCACTATTCCTTCAAACATACCCATTTTTGCTTTCCGGGATAATGTTCTCGACTTCCACACATTTTTCAAGGCTCCCAAAATTTTCGCCCCCTCCCCCACCCTATGATCCACTTCCGCTTCCATGGTTCCATCCGCTGACAGATCCACTCCCAGATATCTAAAACACTTCACTTCCTCCAGTTTTTCTCCATTCAAACTCACCTCCCAATTGACTTGACCCTCAACCCTACTGTACCTAATAACCTTGCTCTTATTCACATTTACTCTTAACTTTCTTCTTCCACACACTTTACCAAACTCCGTCACCAGCTTCTGCAGTTTCTCACATGAATCCGCCACCAGCGCTGTATCATCAGCGAACAACAACTGACTCACTTCCCAAGCTCTCTCATCCCCAACAGACTTCATAATTGCCCCTCTTTCCAAAACTCTTGCATTTACCTCCCTAACAACCCCATCCATAAACAAATTAAACAACCATGGAGACATCACACACCCCTGCCGCAAACCTACATTCACTGAGAACCAATCACTTTCCTCTCTTCCTACACGTACACATGCCTTACATCCTCGATAAAAACTTTTCACTGCTTCTAACAACTTGCCTCCCACACCATATATTCTTAATACCTTCCACAGAGCATCTCTATCAACTCTATCATATGCCTTCTCCAGATCCATAAATGCTACATACAAATCCATTTGCTTTTCTAAGTATTTCTCACATACATTCTTCAAAGCAAACACCTGATCCACACATCCTCTACCACTTCTGAAACCACACTGCTCTTCCCCAATCTGATGCTCTGTACATGTTTTCACCCTCTCAATCAATACCCTCCCATATGATTTACCAGGAATACTCAACAAACTTATACCTCTGTAATTTGAGCACTCACTCTTATCCCCTTTGCCTTTGTACAATGGCACTATGCACGCATTCCGCCAATCCTCAGGCACCTCACCATGAGTCATACATACATTAAATAACCTTACCAACCAGTCAACAATACGGTCACCCCCTTTTTTAATAAATTCCACTGCAATACCATCCAAACCTGCTGCCTTGCCGGCTTTCATCTTCCGCAAAGCTTTTACTACCTCTTCTCTGTTTACCAAATCATTTTCCCTAACCCTCTCACTTTGCACACCACCTCGACCCAAACACCCTATATCTGCCACTCTGTCATCAGACACATTCAACAAACCTTCAAAATACTCACTCCATCTCCTTCTCACATCACCACTACTTGTTATCACCTCCCCATTTACACCCTTCACTGAAGTTCCCATTTGCTCCCTTGTCTTACGCACCCTATTTACCTCCTTCCAGAACATCTTTTTATTCTCCCTAAAATTTACTGATAGTCTCTCACCCCAACTCTCATTTGCCCTTTTTTTCACCTCTTGCACCTTTCTCTTGACCTCCTGTCTCTTTCTTTTATACTTCTCCCACTCAATTGCATTTTTTCCCTGCAAAAATCGTCCAAATGCCTCTCTCTTCTCTTTCACTAATACTCTTACTTCTTCATCCCACCACTCACTACCCTTTCTAAACAGCCCACCTCCCACTCTTCTCATGCCACAAGCATCTTTTGCACAATCCATCACTGATTCCCTAAATACATCCCATTCCTCCCCCACTCCCCTTACTTCCATTGTTCTCACCTTTTTCCATTCTGTACACAGTCTCTCCTGATACTTCTTCACACAGGTCTCCTTCCCAAGCTCACTTACTCTCACAACCTTCTTCACCCCAACATTCACTCTTCTTTTCTGAAAACCCATACTAATCTTCACCTTAGCCTCCACAAGATAATGATCAGACATCCCTCCAGTTGCACCTCTCAGCACATTGACATCCAAAAGTCTCTCTTTCGCACGCCTGTCAATTAACATGTAATCCAATAACGCTCTCTGGCCATCTCTCCTACTTACATAAGTATACTTATGTATATCTCGCTTTTTAAACCAGGTATTCCGAATCATCAGTCCTTTTTCAGCACATAAATCTACAAGCTCTTCACCATTTCCATTTACAACACTGAACACCCCATGCATACCAATTATTCCCTCAACTGCCACATTACTCACCTTTGCATTCAAATCACCCATCACTATAACCTGGTCTCGTGCATCAAAACCGCTAACACACTCATTTAGCTGCTCCCAAAACACTTGCCTCTCATGATCTTTCTTCTCATGCCCAGGTGCATATGCACCAATAATCACCCACCTCTCTCCATCAACTTTCAATTTTACCCATATTAATCGAGAATTTACTTTCTTACATTCTATCACATACTCCCACAACTCCTGTTTCAGGAGTATTGCTACTCCTTCCCTTGCTCTTGTCCTCTCACTAACCCCTGACTTCACTCCCCAGACATTTCCAAACCACTCTTCCCCTTTACCCTTGAGCTTCGTTTCACTCACAGCCAAAACATCCAGGTTCCTTTCCTCAAACATACTACCTATCTCTCCTTTTTTCACATCTTGGTTACATCCACACACATTTAGGCACCCCACTCTGAGCCTTCGAGGAGGATGAGCACTCCCCGCGTGACTCCTTCTGTTTCCCATTTTAGAAAGTTAATACAAGGAGGGGAGGATTTCCGGCCCCCCGCTCCCGTCCCCTCTAGTCGCTTTCTACGACACGCGAGGAATACGTGGGAAGTATTCTTTCACCCCTATCCCCAGGGATAATATACATATATACACACACACACACACACACACACACACATACATATATATACATATGAAAAGTGTAAGAAACAATTTAGAAAACAAACTTTTAGCTTGAAATGAATGAAAAAATGAACGTCACATAATGGTTCAACCTCTGGCTATGGAAAAGGAAATGTACAATTTGTACAAATGTACAAAGTTGTAATATTTACTTTATTTTATTATACTTTGTCACTGTCTCCCCCGTTAATGAGGTAGCGCAAAAGAAACAGACTAAAAAATGGCCCAACCCACCCACATACACATGTATTTACATAAATGCCCACACATTCACATATACATACCTATACATTTCAGCATATACATACGTATACATATATACACATGCACATATTCATACATACTGCCTTCATCCATTCCCGCTGTCACCCCGCCACACATGAAATAACACCCCCCCCTCATCCCGCGTGCGTGCGAGATAGCGCTAGGAAAGGACAACAAAGGCCACATTCATCCACACTCAGACTCTAGCTGTCATGTGTAATGCACCGGGACCACAGCTCCCTTTCCACATCCAGGCCCCACAAAACTTTCCATGGTTTACCCCAGACGCTTCACATGCCATGGTTCAATCCATTGACAGCACATCAACCCTGGTATACCACATCGTTCCATTTCACTCTATTGCTTGCACACCTTTCACCCTACTGTATGTTCAGGCCCCGATCGCTCAGAATCTTTTTCACTCCGTCCTTCCACCTCCAATTTGGTCTCCCACTTCTCCTCGTTCCCTCTACCTCTAACTCACATATCCTCTTTGTCAATCTTTCCTCAGTCATTCTCTCCATGTGACCAAACCATTTCAATACACTCTCTTCTGCTCTCTCACCAACACTCTTTTTACTACCGCACAACTCTCTTACCCTTTCATTACTTACTCGATCAAACCACCTTACACCACATATTGTCCTCAAACATCTCATTTCCAACACATCCACCCTCCGCACAGCCCTATCTATAGCCCATGCCTCGCAGCCATCTAACATTGTTTGAGCCACTATTCCGTCAAACATACCCATTTTTGCTTTCTCAGATAATGTTCTCGCCTTCCACACATTCTTAAACACTCCCAGAACCTTTGCCCCCTCCCCAACTCTGTATTGTAACTCACTTCCTCTTCCATGGTTGCATCCGCTGCCAGATCCACTCCCAGATATTTAAAAACACTTCACTTCCTCCAGTTTTTCTCCATTCAAACTTACCTCCCAATTGACTTGTCCCTCTACCCTACTGTACCTAATAACCTTGCTCTTAATCAGCGAACAACAACTGGCTCACTTCCCAAGCCCTCTCATCCACAACAGACTGCATACTTGCCCCTCTCTCCAAAACTCTTGCATTCACCTCCCTAAGAACCCCATCCATGAACAGATTAGATAACCATGGAGACATCACACACCCTAGCCGCAAACGGACATTCACTGGGAACCAATCACTTTCCTCTCTTCCCACTCGTACACATGCCTTACATCCTCGATAAAAACTTTTCACTGCTTCTAGCAACTTGCCTCCCTCACCATATACTGTTAATGCCTTCCACATAGCATCTCTATCAACTCTATCATATGCCTTCTCCAGGTCCATAAATGCTACATCCAAATCTGTTTGTTTTTCTAAGTATTTCTAACATACATTCTTCAAAGCAAACACCTGATCTACCACTTCTGAAACCACACCACTCTTCCCCAATCTGATGCTCTGTACATGCCTTCACCCTTTCCATCAACACCCTCCCATATAATTTCACAGGAATACTCAACAAACTTATACCTCTATAATTTGAACACTCACCTTTATCCCCTTTGCCTTTGTAGAATGGCACTATGCATGCATTCCGCCAATCCTCAGGCACTTCACCATGAGCCACACATACATTGAATATCCTCACCAACCAGTCAACAACTCAGTCACCTTTTTTTTTAATAGATTCCACTGTAGTACCATCCAAACCCACCAGCTTTCATCTTCTGCAAAGCTTTCACTACCTCTTCTCTGTTTACCAAACCATTTTCCCTGACCCTCTCACTTCACACACCACCTCAACTAAAACACCCTATATCTGCCACTCTGTCTTCTAAAACATTCTACAAACCTTCAAAATACTCACTCCATCTCCAGTTCACATCACAACTACTCGTTATTGCCTCCCCATTAGCCCCCTTCACTGATGTTCCCATTTGTTCTCTTGTCTTACGCACTTTATTTACCTCTTTCAAAAACATCTTTTTATTCTCCCTGAAATTTAATGATACTCTCTCACCCCAACTCTCATTTGTCCTCTTTTTCACCTTTTGCACCTGTCTCTTGACCTCCTGCCTTTTTCTTTTATACATCTCCCAGTCATTTGCACTATTTCCCTGCAAAACTCATCCAAATGCCTCTCTCTTCTCTTTCACTAATAATCTTACTTCTTCATCCCACCACTTACTACCCTTTGTAATATGCCCACCTCCCACCTTTCTCATGCCACAAGCATCTTTTGTGCAAGCCATCACTGCTTCCCTAAATACATCCCATTCCTCCCCCACTCCCCTTACGTCCTTTGCTGTCACCTTTTTCTATTCTAGACTCAGTTTCTCCTGGTACTTCCTCACACAGATCTCCTTCCCAAGCTCACTTACTCTCACCACTCTCTTCACCCCAACATTCTTCTTTTCTGAAAACCTCTACAAATCTTCACCTTCACCTCCACAAGATAATGATCAGACATCCCTCCAGTTACACCTCTCAGCACATTAACATTGAAAAATCTCTCTTTCATGTGCCTATCAATAATGTTCTCTGACCATGTCTCCTACTTACATACGTATACTTATGTATATCTCTCTTTTTAAACTAGGTATTCCCAGTCACCAGTCCTTTTTCAGCACACAAATCTACAAGCTCTTCACTAATTTCCATTTACAATACTGAGCATCACATGTCACCAATTATTCCCTCAACTGCCACATTACTCACCTTTACATTCAAATCACCCATCTATACCCCGGTCTCGTGCATCAAAACCACTAACACATTCACTCGGCTGCTCCCAAAACACTTGCCTCTCATGATCTTTCTTCTCATGACCAGGTGCATAAGAACCAATAATCACCCATCTCTCTCCATCCACTTTCAGTTTTACCTGTATCAGTCTAGAATTTACTTTCTTATACTCTATCACATACTCCGATAACTCCTGTTTCAGGAGTAGTGCTACTCCTTCCTTTGCTCTTGTCCTCTCACCAACCCCTAAATTTACTCCCAAAACATTCCCAAACCATTCTTCCCCATTACTCTTGAGCTTCGTTTCACTCAGAACCAGAACATCCAGGTTCCTTCCCTCAAACATACTACCTATCTCTCCTTTTTTTCTCATTTTAGTTACATCCACACACATTTAGACATCCCAATCTGAGCCTTCGAGGAGGATGAGCACTCCCCTTGTGACTTCTTCTGTTTCTCCTTTTAGAAAGTTAAAATGCAAGGAGGGGAGGCTTTCTAGCCCCCACTCCTGTCCCCTTTAGTCACCTTCTACGACATGCAGTGAATGCATGGGAAGTATTCTTTCTCCCCTATCCCCAGGGATAGGGGAGAAAGAATACTTCCCTCGTATTCCCTGTGTGTCGTAGAAGGCGACTAAAAGGAGAGGGAGCGGTGGGCTGGAAATCCTCCCCCTCTTTTTTATTTTTAATTTTCCAAAAGAAGGAACAGAGAAGGGGGCCAGGTGAGGATGTTCCCTCAGAGGCCCAGTGCTCTGTTCTTAACGCTACCTTGCTGATGCGGGAAATGGCGAATAGTTTGAAAAAAAAAAAAATACATATATATATATATATATATATATATATATATATATATATATATATATATATATATATATATATATATATATATATATATACTTCCCACGCATTCCTCGCGTGTCGTAGAAGGCGACTAGAGGGGATGGGAGTGGGGTGCCAGAAATCCTCCTGTCCTTGTATCTTTTTTAACTTCCTAAAATGGGAAACAGAAGGAGGAGTCACGCGGGGAGAGCTCATCCTCCTCGAAGGCTCAGACTGGGGTGTCTAAATGTGTGTGGATGTAACCAAGATGTGAAAAAAGGAGAGATTGGTAGTTTGTTTGAGGAAAGGAACCTGGATGTTTTGGCTCTGAGTGAAACGAAGCTCAAGGGTAAAGGGGAAGAGTGGTTTGGGAATGTCTTAGGAGTAAAGTCAGGGGTTAGTGAGAGGACAAGAGCAAGGGAAGGAGTAGCAGTACTCCTGAAACATGAGTTGTGGGAGTATGTGATAGAATGTAAGAAAGTAAATTCTCGATTGATATGGGTAAAACTGAAAGTTGATGGAGAGAGATGGGTGATTATTGGTGCATATGCACCTGGGCATGAGAAGAAAGATCATGAGAGGCAAGTGTTTTGGGAGCAGCTGAATGAGTGTGTTAGTGGTTTTGATGCACGAGACCAGATTATAGTGATGGGTGATTTGAATGCAAAGGTGAGTAATGTGGCAGTTGAGGGAATAATTGGTATACATGGGGTGTCCAGTGTTGTAAATGGAAATGGTGAAGAGTTTGTAGATTTATGTGCTGAAAAAGGACTGGTGATTGGGAATACCTGGTTTAAAAAGCGAGATATACATAAGTATACGTATGTAAGTCGGAGAGATGGCCAGAGAGCGTTATTGGATTACGTGTTAATTGACAGGCGCGCGAAGGAGAGATTTTGGATGTTAATGTGGTGAGAGGTGCAACTGGAGGGATGTCTGATCATTATCTTGTGGAGGCTAAGGTGAAGATTTGTATGGGTTTTCAGAAAAGAAGAGTGAATGTTGGGGTGAAGAGGATGGTGAGAGTAAGTGAGCTTGGGAAGGAGACTTGTGTGAGGAAGTACCAGGGGAGACTGAGTACAGAATGGAAAAAGGTGAAAACAATGGAAGTAAGGGGAGTGGGGGAGGAATTGGATGTATTTAGGGAATAAGTGATGGATTGCGCAAAAGATGCTTGTGGCATGAGAAGAGTGGGAGGTGGGTTGATTAGAAAGGGTAGTGAGTGGTGGGATGAAGAAGTAAGATTATTAGTGAAAGAGAAGAGAGAGGCATTTGGACGATTTTTGCAGGGAAAAAATGTAATTGAGTGGGAGATGTGTAAAAGAAAGAGACAGGAGGTCAAGAGAAAGGTGCAAGAGGTGAAAAAGAGGGCAAATGAGAGTTGGGGTGAGAGAGTATCATTAAATTGTAGGGAGAATAAAAAGATGTTCTGGAAGGAGGTAAATAAAGTGCGTTAGACAAGGGAGCAAATGGGAACTTCAGTGAAGGCCGCAAATGGGGAGGTGATAACAAGTAGTGGTGATGTGAGAAGGAGATGGAGTGAGTATTTTGAAGGTTTGTTGAATGTGTTTGATGATAGAGTGGCAGATATAGGGTGCTTTGGTTGAGGTGGTGTGCAAAGTGAGAGGGTTAGGGAAAATGATTTGGTAAACAGAGAAGAGGTAGTAAAAGCTTTGCGGAAGATGAAAGCCGGCAAGGCAGCAGGTTTGGATGGTATTGCAGTGGAATTTATTAAAACAGGGGGTGACTGTATTATTGACTGGTTGGTAAGGTTATTCAATGTATGTATGACTCATGGCGAGGTGCCTGAGGATTGGCGGAATGCGTGCATAGTGCCATTGTACAAAGGCAAAGGGGATAAGAGCGAGTGCTCAAATTACAGAGGTATAAGTTTGTTGAGTATTCTTGGTAAATTATATGGGAGGGTATTGATTGAGAGGGTGAAGGCATGTACAGAGCATCAGATTGGGGAAGAGCAGTGTGGTTTCAGAAGTGGTAGAGGATGTGTAGATCAGGTGTTTGCTTTGAAGAATGTATGTGAGAAATACTTAGAAAAGAAGATGGATTTGTATGTAGCATTTATGGATCTGGAGAAGGCATATGATAGAGTTGATAGAGATGCTCTGTGGAAGGTATTAAGAATATATGGTGTGGGAGGCAAGTTGTTAGAAGCAGTGAAAAGTTTTTATCGAGGATGTAAGCCATGTGTACGTGTAGGAAGAGAGGAAAGTGATTGGTTCTCAGTGAATGTAGGTTTGCGGCAGGGGTGTGTGATGTCTCCATGGTTGTGTAATTTGTTTATGGATGGGGTTGTTAGGGAGGTGAATGCAAGAGTTTTGGATAGAGGGGCAAGTATGAAGTCTGTTGGGGATGAGAGAGCTTGGGAAGTGAGTCAGTTGTTGTTCGCTGATGATACAGCGCTGGTGGCTGATTCATGTGAGAAACTGCAGAAGCTGGTGACTGAGTTTGATAAAGTGTGTGAAAGAAGAAAGTTAAGAGTAAATGTGAATAAGAGCAAGGTTATTAGGTACAGTAGGGTTGAGGGTCAAGTCAATTGGGAGGTAAGTTTGACTGGAGAAAAACTTGAGGAAGTAAAGTGTTTTAGATATCTGGGAGTGTATCTGGCAGCGGATGGAACCATGGAAGCAAAAGTGGATCATAGGATGGGGGAGGGGGCGAAAATCCTGGGAGCCTTGAAGAATGTGTGGAAGTCGAGAACATTATCTCGGAAAGCAAAAATGGGTATGTTTGAAGGAATAGTGGTTCCAACAATGTTGTATGGTTGCGAGGCGTGGGCTACGGATTGAGTTGTGCGCAGGAGGATGGATGTGCTGGAAATGAGATGTTTGAGGACAATGTGTGGTGTGAGGTGGTTTGATCGAGTAAGTAACGTAAGGGTAAGAGAGATGTGTGGAAATAAAAAGAGCGTGGTTGAGAGAGCAGAAGAGGGTGTTTTGAAATGGTTTGGGCACATGGAGAGAATGAGTGAGGAAAGATTGACTAAGAGGATATATGTGTCGGAGGTGGAGGGAACGAGGAAAAAGAGGGAGACCAAATTTGAGGTGGAAAGATGGAGTGAAAAAGATTTTGTGTGATCGGGGCCTGAACATGCAGGAGGGTGAAAGGAGGGCAAGGAATAGAGTGAATTGGAGCGATGTGGTATACCGGGTTGACGTGCTGTCAGTGGATTGAATCGGGGCATGTGAAGCGTCTGGGGTAAACCATGGAAAGCTGTGTAGGTATGTATATTTTGTGTGTGTGGACTGTGTGGACGTATGTATATACATGTGTATGGGGGTGGGTTGGGCCATTTCTTTCGTCTGTTTCCTTGCGCTACCTCGCAAACGCGGGAGACAGCGACAAAGCAAAAAAAAAAAAAAAATAATATATATATATATATATATATATATTATCCCTGGGGATAGGGAATTGAGAATGCTTCCCACATATTCCCTGCGTGTCGTAGAAGGCGACTAAAAGGGGAGGGAGCGGGGGGCTGGAAATCCTTCCCTCTCTTTTTTTTTCATTTTCCAAAAGAAGGAACAGAGGGGGCCAGGTGAGGATATTCCAAAAAAGGCCCAGTCCTCTGTTCTTAACTCTACCTCGCTAACGCGGGAAATGGCAAATAGTTTAAAAGAAAAAAAGATATATATATATATATATATATATATATTTTTTTTTTCATACTATTCGCTATTTCCCGCGATAGCGAGGTAGCGTTAAGAACAGAGGACTGGGCCTTTGAGGGAATATCCTCACCTGGCCCTCTTCTCTGTTCCTTCTTTTGGAAAAAAAAAAAAAAAAAGGAGAGGGGAGGATTTCCAGCCCCCCGCTTCCTTCCCTTTTAGTCGCCTTCTACGACACGCAGGGAATACGTGGGAAGTATTCTTTCTCCCCTATCCTATATATATATATATATATATATATATATATTTATTTTATATTATTTATTTATTATACTCTGTCGCTGTCTCCCGTGTTAGCGAGGTAGCGCAAGGAAACAGACAAAAGAATGGCCCAACCCACCCACATACACATGTATATAAATACACGTCCACACACGCACATATACATACTTATACATTTCAACGTATACATATATATACATACACAGACATATACATATATACACATGCACATAAGTCATACTTACTGCCTTTATTCATTCCTGTCGCCACCCCACCACACATGAAATGACACCCCCTTCCCCCTGCACATGCGCGAGGTAGCGCTAGGAAAAGACAACAAAAGCCACATTTGTCCACACTCAGTCTCTAGCTGTCATGTATAATATATATATGTATATACATATATATGTATGTATATATATATATTTTCTTTCATACTATTCGCCATTTCCCGCATTAGCGAGGTAGCGCCAAGAACAGAGGACTGAGCCTTAGAGGGAATATCCTCACCTAACCCCCTTCTCTGTTCCTTCTTTTGGAAAATTAAAAAAAAAAAAAACGAGAGGGAAGGATTTCCAGCCCCCTGCTCCCTTCCCTTTTAGACGCCTTCTACGACACGCAGGGAATATGTGGGAAGTATTCTTTCTCCCCTATCCCCAGGGATATATATATATATATATATATATATATATATATATATATATATATATATATATATATATATATTATATTTTATTTTATTTTGCTTTGTCGCTGTCTCCCGCGTTTGCGAGGTAGCGAAAGGAAACAGACGAAAGAAATGGCCCAACCCACCCCCATACACAATGTATATACATACACGTCCACACATGCAAATATACATACCTATACATCTCAATGTACACATATATATACACACACAGACACACACATATATACCCATGCACACAATTCACACTGTCTGCCTTTATTCATTCCCATCCCCACCTCGCCACACATGGAATACCATCCCCCTCCCCCCTTCATGTGTGCGAGGTAGCACTAGGAAAAGACAACAAAGGCCACATTCGTTCACACTCAGTCTCTAGCTGTCATGCAATAATGACCGAAACCACAGCTCCCTTTCCACATCCAGGCCCCACACAACTTTCCATGGTTTACACCAGACGCTTCACATGCCCTGATTCAATCCACTGACAGCACGTCAACCCCGGTATACCACATCGTTCCAATTCACTCTATTCCTTGCACGCCTTTCACCCTCTTGCATGTTCAGGCCTCCATCACTCAAAATCTTTTTCACTCCATCTTTCCACCTCCAATTTGGTCTCCCACTTCTCCTTGTTCCCTCCACCTCCGACACATATATCCTCTTGGTCAATCTTTCCTCACTCATTCTCTCCATGTGACCAAACCATTTCAAAACACCCTCTTCTGCTCTCTCAACCACACTCATTTTATTTCCACACATCTCTCTTACCCTTACATTACTTACTCGATCAAACCACCTCACACCACATATTGTCCTCAAACATCTCATTTCCAGCACATCCACCCTCCTACGCACAACTCTATCCATAGCCCACGCCTCGCAACCATACAACATTGTTGGAACCACTATTCCTTCAAACATACCCATTTTTGCTTTCCGAGATAATGTTCTCGACTTCCACACATTCTTCAAGGCTCCCAGGATTTTCACCCCCTCCCCCACCCTATGATTTACTTCCGCTTCCATGGTTCCATCCGCTACCAGATCCACTCCCAGATATCTAAAACACTTTACTTCCTCCAGTTTTTCTCCATTCAAACTTACCTCCCAATTGACTTGACCCTCAACCCTACTGTACCTAATAACCTTGCTCTTATTCACATTTACTCTTAACTTTCTTCTTTCACACACTTTATCAAACTCAGTCACCAGCTTCTGCAGTTTCTCACATGAATCAGCCACCAGCGCTGTATCATCAGCGAACAACAACTGACTCACTTCCTAAGCTCTCTCATCCCCAACAGACTGCATACTTGCCTCTCTTTCCTAAACTCTTGCATTCACCTCCCTAACAACCCCATCCATAAACAAATTAAACAACCATAGAGACATCACTCACCCCCGCCGCAAACCTACATTCACTGAGAACCAATCAGTTTCCTCTCTTCCTACAAGTATACATGCCTTACATCCTCGATAAAAACTTTTCACTGCTTCCAACAACTTGCCTCCCACACCATATATTCTTAGTACCTTCCACAGAGCATCTCTATCAACTCTATCATATGCCTTCTCCAGATCCATGAATACTACATACAAATCCATTTGCTTTCTAAGTATTTCTCACATACATTCTTCAAAGCAAACACCTGATCCACACATCCTCTACCACTTCTGAAACCACACTGCTCTTCCACAATCTGATGCTCTGTACATGCCTTCACCCTCTCAATCAATACCCTCCCATATAATTTCCCAGGAATACTCAACAAACTTATACCTCTGTAATTTGAGCACTCACTCTTATCCCCTTTGCCTTTGTACAATGGCACTATGCAAGCTTTCCGCCAATCCTCAGGCACCTCACCATGAATCATACATACATTAAATAACCTTACCAACCAGTCAACAATACAGTCACCCCTTTTATAATAAATATATATATATATATATATATATATATATATATATATATATATATTTTTTTTTTTTTTTTTTTTTTTATACTTTGTCGCTGTCTCCCGCGTTTGCGAGGTAGCGCAAGGAAACAGACGAAAGAAATGGCCCAACCCCCCCCCCCCCATACACATGTACATACACACGTCCACACACGCAAATATACATACCTACACAGCTTTCCATGGTTTACCCCAGACGCTTCACATGCCTTGATTCAATCCACTGACAGCACGTCAACCCCTGTATACCACATGGCTCCAATTCACTCTATTCCTTGCCCTCCTTTCACCCTCCTGCATGTTCAGGCCCCGATCACACAAAATCTTTTTCACTCCATCTTTCCACCTCCAATTTGGTCTCCCTCTTCTCCTCGTTCCCTCCACCTCCGACACATATATCCTCTTGGTCAATCTTTCCTCACTCATTCTCTCCATGTGCCCAAACCATTTCAAAACACCCTCTTCTGCTCTCTCAACCACGCTCTTTTTATTTCCACACATCTCTCTTACCCTTACGTTACTTACTCGATCAAACCACCTCACACCACACACTGTCCTCAAACATCTCATTTCCAGCACATCCATCCTCCTGCGCACATCTCTATCCATAGCCCACGCCTCGCAACCATACAACATTGTTGGAAC
Source organism: Panulirus ornatus (assembly GCF_036320965.1). Classification (NCBI taxonomy): domain Eukaryota; kingdom Metazoa; phylum Arthropoda; class Malacostraca; order Decapoda; family Palinuridae; genus Panulirus; species Panulirus ornatus. Next base: position 26,192,146 of record NC_092242.1, on the reverse strand, counting down.
CACTATTCCTTCAAACATACCCATTTTTGCTTTCCGAGATAATGTTCTCGACTTCCACACATTTTTTTTTTTTTTATACTTTGTCGCTGTCTCCCGCGTTTGCGAGGTAGCGCAAGGAAACAGACGAAAGAAATGGCCCAACCCCCCCCATACACATGTACATACACACTTCCACACACGCAAATATACATACCTACACAGCTTTCCATGGTTTACCCCGGACGCTTCACATGCCCTGATTCAATCCATATATATATATATGGTATTGCAGTGGAATTTATTAAAAAAGGGGGTGACTGTATTGTTGACTGGTTGGTAAGGTTATTTAATGTATGTATGACTCATGGTGAGGTGCCTGAGGATTGGCGGAATGCGTGCATAGTGCCATTGTACAAAGGCAAAGGGGATAAGAGTGAGTGCTCAAATTACAGAGGTATAAGTTTGTTGAGTATTCCTGGTAAATTATATGGGAGGGTATTGATTGAGAGGGTGAAGGCATGTACAGAGCATCAGATTGGGGAAGAGCAGTGCGGTTTCAGAAGTGGTAGAGGATGTGTGGATCAGGTGTTTGCTTTGAAGAATGTATGTGAGAAATACTTAGAAAAGCAAATGGATTTGTATGTAGCATTTATGGATCTGGAGAAGGCATATGATAGAGTTGATAGAGATGCTCTGTGGAAGGTATTAAGAATATATGGTGTGGGAGGCAAGTTGTTAGAAGCAGTGAAAAGTTTTTATCGAGGATGTAAGGCATGTGTACGTGTAGGAAGAGAGGAAAGTGATTGGTTCTCAGTGAATGTAGGTTTGCGGCAGGGGTGTGTGATGTCTCCATGGTTGTTTAATTTGTTTATGGATGGGGTTGTTAGGGAGGTAAATGCAAGAGTCCTGGAAAGAGGGGCAAGTATGAAGTCTGTTGGGGATGAGAGAGCTTGGGAAGTGAGTCAGTTGTTGTTCGCTGATGATACAGCGCTGGTGGCTGATTCATGTGAGAAACTGCAGAAGCTGGTGACTGGGTTTGGTAAAGTGTGTGGAAGAAGAAAGTTAAGAGTAAATGTGAATAAGAGCAAGGTTATTAGGTACAGTAGGGGTGAGGGTCAAGTCAATTGGGAGGTGAGTTTGAATGGAGAAAAACTGGAGGAAGTGAAGTGTTTTAGATATCTGGGAGTGGATCTGTCAGCGGATGGAACCATGGAAGCGGAAGTGGATCATAGGGTGGGGGAGGGGGCGAAAATTTTGGGAGCCTTGAAAAATGTGTGGAAGTCGAGAACATTATCCCGGAAAGCAAAAATGTGTATGTTTGAAGGAATAGTGGTTCCAACAATGTTGTATGGTTGCGAGGCGTGGGCTATGGATAGAGATGTGCGCAGGAGGATGGATGTGCTGGAAATGAGATGTTTGAGGACAATGTGTTGTGTGAGATGGTTTGATCGAGTAAGTAACGTAAGGGTAAGAGAGATGTGTGGAAATAAAAAGAGCGTGATTGGGAGAGCAGAAGAGGGTGTTTTGAAGTGGTTTGGGCACATGGAGAGAATGAGTGAGGAAAGATTGACCAAGAGGATATATGTGTCGGAGGTGGAGGGAACGAGGAGAAGGGGGAGACCAAATTGGAGGTGGAAAGATGGAGTGAAAAAGATTTTGTGTGATCGGGGCCTGAACATGCAGGAGGGTGAAAGGAGGGCAAGGAATAGAGTGAATTGGAGCGATGTTGTATACAGGGGTTGACATGCTGTCGGTGGATTGAATCAGGGCATGTGAAGCGTCTGGGGTAAACCATGGAAAGCTGTGTAGGTATGTATATTTGCTTGTGTGGACGTGTGTATGTACATGTGTATGGGGGGGGGGGGTTGGGCCATTTCTTTCGTCTGTTTCCCTGCGCTACCTCGCAAACGCGGGAGACAGCGACAAAGTATAAAAAAAAAAAAAAAAAAAAAAATATATATATATATGTCATGACAAGTATCATGAAATGAGAAATCAAATGACCTTTAAAGTTATCACCTCACCAATCAACCAGCTTTCAGTTACTAATAAGGCAAAAGCCTAGATGACTTAAATCCACTAAACCAGGCACTTAGGTTACACCACCATGTCATAAAGATCCCATCAGAAAGAAAAAGAAAAATCACTTGGCTCATCAGTTATACATATCTATGTTACATTCAACAAAAAAGCAGTGGAACATACACTTTCACAAGTAAAGCAATATCATACCTTAAAACTAATTTTCTAAACTTAACATTGCACTCTTGAGATTTCTGCTATATTTACAAGGTAAGCCACATGACTAAAGAAAGACAATCATTAATAGAAAAAAAATCAAACAATGAGACTTCAGCCCACTCATCAATCTATTAATCAAAATCAACAGCATTGGTATAGAGCCATTCACAATCATCAAAACTCCACAAGTGCACAAACGATACAAAGGCAGTTGGGGTCATGGGCCAAAGTACACTTCTACAAATACACATATGTCGACAATTCATACCTTTCAGCCAAATTTATTTGTATAAAGCTTTTCCAATAGCTACGATGAAAATATTGTTAATTCACATATCAAAACTAGTGAATGAAAGTGGCCACTCTCAAGATTCAGGTTTTTCACTTGCTTCAAAATTCATGAATACTTTTCCTTGTCTTTTCTTTTTCTATTTCATATTTCTCTCTACATTCAAATTAAGGTCTGGCCTTAATGTGGACTTTTGTCCATGACTGGAGCCTTAAAAAAGTGTTGATTTTCAAAACCCTATATTTTCAAAATAACACTTTCTTTGTAAACTTTTAGGGGGTCATGAAAACTGTATTTTTTATAAATACAGAAGTGTTGATAACTTTGAATGACACAAGTATGAATTATTTACAACATACAGCACATTTAAATGATGGATGAAATGGAATCTTTACAGGGAATAACTGAAAAGCTAAACTGTATGTCTTTCTAAAGAAATAATAAATCCCAAACTTCTATATGTGATGCGAATTCCTCAGAAAAGAGGTGGAAGGATACATCATCCAACCTGCATGGTTTAGTAGATTTTTCAGGCTTACATACTAGGAAATCAAGTCTATTTTCTTAGTTCATAAATATTTTTCATACTTTATCACCATTTCCCATGTTAGCTAAGTTAGTGCTAGGGGCACATGAAGAAAGGTCACATCCACTCATATCCATTCTCTAGCTGTCATGTCTAATGCCCTGAAATTATAGCTCCCTATCCACAATCAGGACCCACAGACCTTTCCAAGGTTTAACTCTGATGCATCATATGTCCTGATTCAGTCCACTGACAGCATGTAGACCCCAGCATACCACATCATTCCAATTCACTCTATCCCCTGCATGCCTTTCACCCTCCTCAATGCTCAGGACCTGATTGATCAAAACAATCTTTTTTTTTTTTTTTTTTTTTTTTTTTGAAACTATTCGCCATTTCCCGCGTTAGTGAGGTAGCGTTAAGAACAGAGAACTGGGCCACTGAGGGAATATCCTCACCTGGCCCCCTTCTCTGTTCCTTCTTTTGGAAAATTAAAAAAAATTGAGAGGGGAGGATTTCCAGCCCCCCGCTCCCTCCCCTTTTAGTCGCCTTCTACGACACGCAGGGAATACGTGGGAAGTATTCTTTCTCCCCTATCCCCAGGGATATATATATATATATATATATATATATATATATATATATATATATATATATTTTTTTTTTTTTTTTTTTTTTTTTTTTTTTTTTTTTTTCCGGTCTCCCGCGTTTGCGAGGTAGCGCAAAGAAACAGACGAAAGAAATGGCCCAACCCACCCCCATACACATGCCTTGATTCAATCCACTGACAGCATGTCAACCCCGGTATACCACATCGCTCCAATTCACTCTATTCTTTGCCCTCCTTTCACCCTCCTGCATGTTCAGGCCCCGATCACACAAAATCTTTTTCACTCCATCTTTCCACCTCCAATTTGGTCTCCCTCTTCTCCTCATTCCCTCCGCCTCCGACACATATATCCTCTTGGTCAATCTTTCCTCACTCATTCTCTCCATGTGAACAAATCATTTCAAAACACCCTCTTCTGCTCTCTCAACCACGCTCTTTTTATTTCCACACATCTCTCTTACCCTTACGTTACTTACTCGATCAAACCACCTCACACCACACATTGTCCTCAAACATCTCATTTCCAGCACATCCATCCTCCTGCGCACAACTCTATCCATAGTCCACGCCTCGCAACCATACAACATTGTTGGAACCACTATTCCTTCAAACATACCCATTTTTGCTTTCCGAGATAATGTTCTCGACTTCCACACATTCTTCAAGGCTCCCAGAATTTTCGCCCCCTCCCCCACCCTATGATCCACTTCCGCTTCCATGTTTCCATGCGCTGCCAGATCCACTCCCAGATATCTAAAACACTTCACATCCTCCAGTTTTTCTCCATTCAAACTCACCTCCCAATTGATTTGACCCTCAACCCTACTGTACCTAATAACCTTGCTCTTATTCACATTTACTCTTAACTTTCTTCTTTCACACACTTTACCAAACTCAGTCACCAGCTTCTGCAGTTTCTCACATGAATCAGCCACCAGCGCTGTATCATCAGCGAACAACATCTGACTCACTTCCCAAGCTCTCTCATCCCCAACAGACTTCATACTTGCCCCTCTTTCCAAAACTCTTGCATTTACCTCCCTAACAACCCCATCCATAAACAAATTAAACAACCATGGAGACATCACACACCCCTGCCGCAAACCTACATTCACTGAGAACCAATCACTTTCCTCTCTTCCTACACGTACACATGCCGTACATCCTCGATAGAAACTTTTCACTGCTTCTAACAACTTGCCTCCCACACCATATATTCTTAATACCTTTCACAGAGCATCTCTATCAACTCTATCATATGCCTTCTCCAGATCCATAAATGTATATGTATGTATGTATATATATATGTATATATATGTGTGTGTGTGTGTGTGTATGTTAAATGGTTGCGAAGCGTGGGCTATAGATAGGGTTGTGCGGATGAGGGTGGATGTGTTGGAAATGAAATGTTAGGACAGTATGTGGTGTGAGTTGGTTTGATCAAGTGAGCAATGAAAGGGTAAGAGAGATGTATTGTAATAAAAAGAGTGTGGTTGTGAGAGCAGAAGAGGGTGTATTAAAATGGTTTGGTCTCATGGAGAGAATGAGTGAGGAAAGATTGACAAAGAGAATATATGTGTCAAAGGTGGAGGGAACAAGAAGTGGGAGACCAAATTGGAGGCAGAAGGATGGAGTGAAAAAGATTTTGAGTGATCAGGGCCTGAATATACAGGAGAGTGAAAGACATGCAAGGAATAGAGTGAATTGGAATGATGTGGTATACCAGCGTCGACGTGCTATCAGTGGATTGAACCAGGGCATGTGAACCATCTGGGGTAGACCTTGGAAAGTTTTGTGCTGCTTGGATGTGGAAAGGAAGCTGTGATTTTGGTGCTTTACTCTTGACAGCTAGAGACTGAGTGTGAACGACTATGGCCTTTGTTGTCTTTTCCTAGTGCTACCTAGCGCACGCATGGGGAGAGGGGGGTGCTGTTTCATGTGGCGGGGTGGCAACAGGAATGGATGAAGGCAGCAAGTATGAATATGTGCATGTGTATACATATATATGTCTGTGTATGTATATGTATCCATACGTTGAAATGTATAGGTATGTATATGCACGTGTGTGGGCATTTATGTATATGCATGTGTATGTGGGTGGGTTGGGCCATTCTTTCGTCTGTTTCCTTGTGCTACCTCACTAATGCGGGAGACAGCAACTAAGTATAATGATGATAGTATATATATATATATATATATTATTTTTTTTTTTTATTATACTTTGTCGCTGTCTCCCGCGTTTGCGAGGTAGCGCAAGGAAACAGACGAAAGAAATGGCCCAACCCCCCCCCCCCCCCATACACATGTATGTACATACGTCCACACACGCAAATATACATACCCACACAGCTTTCCATGGTTTACCCCAGACGCTTCACATGCCTTGATTCAATCCACTGACAGCATGTCAACCCCGGTATACCACATCGCTCCAATTCACTCTATTCCTTGCCCTCCTTTCACCCTCCTGCTTGTTCAGGCCCCGATCACACAAAATCTTTTTCACTCCATCTTTCCACCTCCAATTTGGTCTCCCTCTTCTCCTCGTTCCCTCCATCTCCGACACATATATCCTCTTGGTCAATCTTTCCTCACTCATTCTCTCCATGTGCCCAAACCACTTCAAAACACCCTCTTCTGCTCTCTCAACCACGCTCTTTTTATTTCCACACATCTCTCTTACCCTTACTTTACTCACTCGATCAAACCACCTCACACCACACATTGTCCTCAAACATCTCATTTCCAGCACATCCATCCTCCTGCGCACAACTCTATCCATAGCCCACGCCTCGCAACCATACAACATTGTTGGAACCACTATTCCTTCAAACATACCCATTTTTGCTTTCCGAGATGTTGGAACCACTATTCCTTCAAACATACCCATTTTTGCTTTCCGAGATAATGTTCTCGACTTCCACACATTCTTCAAGGCTCCCAGAATTTTCGCCCCCTCCCTCACCCTATGATCCACTTCCGCTTCCATGGTTCCATCCGCTGCCAGATCCACTCCCAGATATCTAAAACACTTCACTTCCTCCAGTTTTTCTCCATTCAAACTCACCTTCCAATTGACTTGACCCTCAACCCTACTGTACCTAATAACCTTGCTCTTATTCACATTTACTCTTAACTTTCTTCTTCCACACATATATATATTTATATATATATATATATATATATGTATATATATATATATATATATATATATATACATATATATATATATATATATATAAATATATCCCTGGGGATAGGGGAGAAAGAATACTTCCCACGCATTCCTCACATGTCGTAGAAGGCAACTAAAGGGGATGGGAGTGGGGGCCCAGAAACCCTCCCCTCCTTGTATTTTAACTTTCTAAAAGGGGAAACAGAAGAAGGAGTCACGCGGGGAGTGCTCATCCTCCCCAATGGCTCTGATTGGGGTGTCTAAATGTGTGTGGATGTAACCAAGATGAGAAAAAAAGGAGAGATAGGTAGTATGTTTGAGGAAAGGAACCTAGATGTTTTGACTCTGAGTGAAACAAAGCTCAAGGATAAAGGGGAAGAGTGGTTTGGGAATGTCTTGGGAGTAAAGTCTGGGGTTAGTGAGAGGACAAGAGCAAGGGAAGGAGTAGCACTACTCCTGAAACAGGAGTTGTGGGAGTATGTAATAGAGTGTAAGAAAGTAAATTCTAGATTGATATGGGTAGAACTGAAAGTTGATGGGGAGAGATGGGTGATTATTGGTGCGTATGCACCTGGGCATGAGAAGAAAGATCATGAGAGGCAATTGTTTTGGGAGCAGCTGAATGAGTGTGTTAGTGGTTAGAGGTGCAACTGGAGGGGTGTCTGATCATTATCTTGTGGGGGCAAAGGTGAAGTGAGACTTGTGTGAGGAAGTACCAGGAGAGACTGAGTGCAGAATGGAAAAAGGTGAGAACAAAGGAGGTAAGGGGAGTGGGGGAGGAATGGGATGTATTTAGGGAAGCAGTGATGGCTTGCACAAAAGATGCTTGTGGCATGAGAAGCGTGGGAGGTGGGTTGATTAGAAAGGGTAGTGAGTGGTGGGATGAAGAAGTAAGATTATTAGTGAAAGAGAAGAGAGAGGCATTTGGACGATTTTTGCAGGGAAAAAATGCAAATGAGTGGGACATGTATAAGAGAAAGAGGTAGGAGGTAAAGAGAAAGGTGCAAGAGGTGAAAAAGAGGGCAAATGAGAGTTAGGGTGAGAGAGTATCATTAAATTTTAGGGAGAATAAAGTGTGTGGAAGAAGAAAGTTAAGAGTAAATGTGAATAAGAGCAAGGTTATTAGGTACAGTAGGGTTGAGGGTCAAGTCAATTGGGAGGTGAGTTTGAATGGAGAAAAACTGGAGGAAGTGAAGTGTTTTAGATATCTGGGAGTGGATCTGGCAGCGGATGGAACCATGGAAGCGGAAGTGGATCATAGGGTGGGGGAGGGGGCGAAAATTCTGGGGGCCTTGAAGAATGTGTGGAAGTCGAGAACATTATCTCGGAAAGCAAAATTGGGTATGTTTGAAGGAATAGTGGTTCCAACAATGTTGTATGGTTGCGAGGCGTGGACTATGGATAGAGTTGTGCGCAGGAGGATGGATGTGCTGGAAATGAGATGTTTGAGGACAATGTGTGGTGTGAGGTGGTGTGATCGAGTGAGTAACGTAAGGGTAAGAGAGATGTGTGGAAATAAAAAGAGCGTGGTTGAGAGAGCAGAAGAGGGTGTTTTGAAGTGGTTTGGGCACATGGAGAGAATGAGTGAGGAAAGATTGACCAAGAGGATATATGTGTCGGAGGTGGAGGGAACGAGGAGAAGAGGGAGACCAAATTGGAGGTGGAAAGATGGAGTGAAAAAGATTTTGTGTGATCAGGGCCTGAACATGCAGGAGGGTGAAAGGAGGGCAAGGAATAGAGTGAATTAGAGCGATGTGGTATACTGGGGTTGACGTGCTGTCAGTGGATTGAATCAAGGCATGTGAAGCGTCTGGGGTAAACCATGGAAAGCTGTGTAGGTATGTATATTTGCGTGTGTGGACGTATGTATATACATGTGCATGGGGGGGTTGGGCCATTTCTTTGATCTGTTTCCTTGCGCTACCTCGCAAACGCGGGAGACAGCGACAAAGTATAATGAATATAAAATAAGAAGATGTTGTGGAAGGAGGTAAAGTGCATAAGACAAGGGAGCAAATGGGAACTGCAGTGAAGGGGGCTAATGGGGAGGTGATAACAAATAGTGGTGATGTGAGAAGAAGATGGAGTGAGTATTTTGAAGGTTTGTTGAATGTGTTTGATGATAGAGTGGCAGTTATAGGGTGTTTTGGTCGAGGTGGTGTGCATTGTGAGAGGGTTAGGGAAAATGATTTGGTAAACAGAGAAGAGGTAGTAAAAGCTTTGCGGAAGATGAAAGCCGGCAAGGCAGCATATTTGGATGGAATTGCAGTGGAATTTATTAAAAAAAAAAAGGGGGTGACTGTATTGTTGACTGTTTGGTAAGGTTATTTAATGCATGTATGATTCATGGTGAGGTGCCTGAGGATTGGCGGAATGCTTGCATAGTGCCATTGTGCAAAGGCAAAGGGGATAAGAGTGAGTGCTCAAATTACAGAGGTATAAGTTTGTTGAGTATTCCTGGTAAATTATATGGGAGGGTATTGATTGAGAGGGTGAAGGCATGTACAGAGCATCAGATTGGGGAAGAGCAGTGTGTTTTCAGAAGTGGTAGAGGATGTGTGGATCAGATGTTTGCTTTGAAGAATGTATGTGAGAAATACTTCGAAAATCAAATGGATTTGTATGTAGCATTTATGGATCTGGAGAAGGCATATGATAGAGTTGATAGAGATGCTCTGTGGAAGGTACTAAGAATATATGGTGTGGGAGGCAAGTTGTTAGAAGCAGTGAAAAGTTTTTATCGAGGATGTAAGGCATGTGTACGTGTAGGAAGAGAGGAAAGTGATTGGTTCTCAGTGAATGTAGGTTTGCGGCAGGGGTGTGTGATGTCTCCGTGGTTGTTTAATTTGTTTATGGATGGGGTTGTTAGGGAGGTGAATGCAAGAGTTTTGGAAAGAGGGGCAAGTATGCAGTCTGTTGGGGATGAGAGAGCTTGGGAAGTGAGTCAGTTGTTGTTCGCTGATGATACAGCGCTGGTGGCTGATTCATGTGAGAAACTGCAGAAGCTGGTGACTGAGTTTGGTAAAGTGTGTGAAAGAAGAAAGTTAAGAGTAAATGTGAATTAGAGCAAAGTTATTAGGTATAATAGGGTTGGGGGTCAAGTCAATTGGGTGGTAAGTTTGAATGAAGAAAAACTGGAGGAAGTAAAGTGTTTTAGATATCTGGGAGTGGATCTGGCAGCTGATGGAACCATGGAAGCGGAAGTGGATCATAGGTTGGGGGAGGGGGCGAAAATCCTGGGAGCCTTGAAGAATGTGTGGAAGTCGAGAACATTATCTCGGAAAGCAAAAATGGGTATGTTTGAAGGAATAGTGGTTCCAACGATGTTGTATGGTTGCGAGGTGTGGGCTATGGATAGAGTTGTGCGCAGGAGGGTGGATGTGCTGGAAATGAGATGTTTGAGGACAATATGTGGTGTGAGGTGGTTTGATCTAGTAAGTAATGTAAGAGTAAGAGAGATGTGTGGAAATAAAAAGAGCATGATTGAGAGAGCAGAAGAGGGTGTTTTGAAATGGTTTGGGCACATGGATTTTGAGTGATCGGGGCCTGAACATGCAGGAGGGTGAAAGGCGGGCAAGGAATAGAGTGAATTGGATCGATGTGGTATACCGGGTCGACGTGCTGTCAATGGATTGAATCAGGGCATATGAAGCGTATGGGGTAAACCATGGAAAGTTGTGTGGGGCCTGGATGTGGAAAGGGAGCTGTAGTTTCGGGCATTATTGCACGACAGCTGGAGACTGAGTGTGAGCGGATAGGGCCTTTGTTGTCTTTTCCTGGTGCTGCCTCGCGCACATGATGGAGGAGGGGGATGTTATTCTGTGTGTGGCGGGGAGGCGATGGGGGTGAGTAGGGGCAGACAGTGTGAATTGTGTGCAGGTGTGTATATGTGTGAGTCTGTGTGTGTATATGTGTGTGTACGTTGGGATGTTTGGGTGTGTATGTTTGCGTGTGTGGACGTGTGTGTATGTGCATGTGTGTGGGGGTGGGTTGAGCCATTTCTTTCGTCTGCTTCCTTGCGCTACCTCGCAGGCGCGGGAGACAGCGACAAAGCAAAATAAAAAATTATATATATATATATATATATATATATATATATATATATATATATATATATATATATGTATATATATATATATATATATATATCTCCTTCTCACATCACCACTACTTGTTATCACCTCCCCATTTGCGCCCTTCACTGAAGTTCCCATTTGCTCCCTTGTCTTATGCACTTTATTTACCTCCTTCCAGAACATCTTTTTATTCTCCCTAAAATTTAATGATACTCTCTCACCCCAACTCTCATTTGCCCTTTTTTTCACCTCTTGCACCTTTTTCTTGACCTCCTGTCTCTTTCTTTTATACGTCTCCCACTCAACTGCATTTTTTCCCTGCAAAAATCGTCCAAATGCCTCTCTCTTCTCTTTCACTAATAATCTTACTTCTTCATCCCACCACTCACTACCCTTTCTAATCAACCCACCTCCCACTCTTCTCATGCCACAAGCATCTTTTGCGCAATCCATCACTGATTCCCTAAATACATCCCATTCCTCCCACACTCCCCTTACTTCCATTGTTCTCACCTTTTTCCATTCTGTACTCAGTCTCTCCTGGTACTTCCTCACACAAGTCTCCTTCCCAAGCTCACTTACTCTCACCACCCTCTTCACCCCAACATTCACTCTTTTTTTCTGAAAACCCATACAAATCTTCACCTTAGCCTCCACAAGATAATGATCAGACATCCCTCCAGTTGCACCTCTCAGCACATTAACATCCAAAAGTCTCTCTTTCGCGCGCCTGTCAATTAACACGTAATCCAATAACGCTCTCTGGCCATCTCTCCTACTTACATAAGTATACTTATGTATATCTCGCTTTTTAAACCAGGTATTCCCAATCATCAGTCCTTTTTCAGCACATAAATCTACAAGCTCTTCACTATTTCCATTTACAACACTGAACACCCCATGTATACCAATTATTCCCTCAACTGCCACATTATTCACCTTTGCATTCAAATCACCCATCACTATAACCCGGTCTCGTGCATCAAAACCACTAACACACTCATTCAGCTGCTCCCAAAACACTTGCCTCTCATGATCTTTCTTCTCATGCCCAGGTGCATATGCACCAATAATCACCCATCTCTCTCCATCAACGTTCAGTTTTACCCATATTAATCGAGAATTTACTTTCTTACATTCTATCACGTACTGCCACAACTCCTGTTTCAGGAGTACTGCTACTCCTTCCCTTGCTCTTTTGAAGGTTTGTTGAATGTGTTTGATGATAGAGTGGCAGATATAGGGTGTTTTGGTCGAGGTGGTGTCCAAAGTGAGAGGGTTAGGGAAAATGATTTGGTAAACAGAGAAGAGGTAGTAAAAGCTTTGCGGAAGATGAAAGCCGGCAAGGCAGCAGGTTTGGATGGTATTGCAGTGGAATTTATTAAAAAAGGGGGTGACTGTATTGTTGACTGGTTGGTAAGGTTATTTAATGTATGTATGACTCACGGTGAGGTGCCTGAGGATTGGCGGAATGCGTGCATAGTACCATTGTACAAAGGGAAAGGGGATAAGAGTGAGTGCTCAAATTACAGACGTATAAGTTTGTTGAGTATTCCTGGTAAATTATATGGGAGGGTATTGATTGAGAGGGTGAAAGCATGTACAGAGCATCAGATTGGGGAAGAGCAGTGTGGTTTCAGAAGTGGTAGAGGATGTGTGGATCAGGTGTTTGCTTTGAAGAATGTATGTGAGAAATACTTAGAAAAGCAAATGGATTTGTATGTAGCATTTATGGATCTGGAGAAGGCATATGATAGAGTTGATAGAGATGCTCTGTGGAAGGTATTAAGAATATATGGTGTGGGAGGCAAGTTGTTAGAAGCAGTGAAAAGTTTTTATCGAGGATGTAAGGCATGTGTACGTGTAGGAAGAGAGGAAAGTGATTGGTTCTCAGTGAATGTAGGTTTGCGGCAGGGGTGTGTGATGTCTCCATGGTTGTTTAATTTGTTTATGGATGGGGTTGTTAGGGAGGTGAATGCAAGAGTTTTGGAAAGAGGGGCAAGTATGAAGTCTGTTGGGGATGAGAGAGCTTGGGAAGTGAGTCAGTTGTTGTTCGCTGATGATACAGCGCTGGTGGCTGATTCATGTGAGAAACTACAGAAGCTGGTGACTGAGTTTGGTAAAGTGTGTGAAAGAAGAAAGTTAAGAGTAAATGTGAATTAGAGCAAAGTTATTAGGTATAATAGGGTTGGGGGTCAAGTCAATTGGGTGGTAAGTTTGAATGAAGAAAAACTGGAGGAAGTAAAGTGTTTTAGATATCTGGGAGTGGATCTGGCAGCTGATGGAACCATGGAAGCGGAAGTGGATCATAGGTTGGGGGAGGGGGCGAAAATCCTGGGAGCCTTGAAGAATGTGTGGAAGTCGAGAACATTATCTCGGAAAGCAAAAATGGGTATGTTTGAAGGAATAGTGGTTCCAACGATGTTGTATGGTTGCGAGGTGTGGGCTACGGATAGAGTTGTGCGCAGGAGGGTGGATGTGCTGGAAATGAGATGTTTGAGGACAATATGTGGTGTGAGGTGGTTTGATCTAGTAAGTAATGTAAGAGTAAGAGAGATGTGTGGAAATAAAAAGAGCATGATTGAGAGAGCAGAAGAGGGTGTTTTGAAATGGTTTGGGCACATGGATTTTGAGTGATCGGGGCCTGAACATGCAGGAGGGTGAAAGGCGGGCAAGGAATAGAGTGAATTGGATCGATGTGGTATACCGGGTCGACGTGCTGTCAATGGATTGAATCAGGGCATATGAAGCGTATGGGGTAAACCATGGAAAGTTGTGTGGGGCCTGGATGTGGAAAGGGAGCTGTAGTTTCGGGCATTATTGCACGACAGCTGGAGACTGAGTGTGAGCGGATAGGGCCTTTGTTGTCTTTTCCTGGTGCTGCCTCGCGCACATGAGGGAGGAGGGGGATGTTATTCTGTGTGTGGCGGGGAGGCGATGGGGGTGAGTAGGGGCAGACAGTGTGAATTGTGTGCAGGTGTGTATATGTGTGAGTCTGTGTGTGTATATGTGTGTGTACGTTGGGATGTTTGGGTGTGTATGTTTGCGTGTGTGGACGTGTGTGTATGTGCATGTGTGTGGGGGTGGGTTGAGCCATTTCTTTCGTCTGCTTCCTTGCGCTACCTCGCAGGCGCGGGAGACAGCGACAAAGCAAAATAAAAAATTATATATATATATATATATATATATATATATATATATATATATATATATATATATGTATATATATATATATATATATATCTCCTTCTCACATCACCACTACTTGTTATCACCTCCCCATTTGCGCCCTTCACTGAAGTTCCCATTTGCTCCCTTGTCTTATGCACTTTATTTACCTCCTTCCAGAACATCTTTTTATTCTCCCTAAAATTTAATGATACTCTCTCACCCCAACTCTCATTTGCCCTTTTTTTCACCTCCTGCACCTTTTTCTTGACCTCCTGTCTCTTTCTTTTATACGTCTCCCACTTAACTGCATTTTTTCCCTGCAAAAATCGTCCAAATGCCTCTCTCTTCTCTTTCACTAATAATCTTACTTCTTCATCCCACCACTCACTACCCTTTCTAATCAACCCACCTCCCACTCTTCTCATGCCACAAGCATCTTTTGCGCAATCCATCACTGATTCCCTAAATACATCCCATTCCTCCCACACTCCCCTTACTTCCATTGTTCTCACCTTTTTCCATTCTGTACTCAGTCTCTCCTGGTACTTCCTCACACAAGTCTCCTTCCCAAGCTCACTTACTCTCACCACCCTCTTCACCCCAACATTCACTCTTTTTTTCTGAAAACCCATACAAATCTTCACCTTAGCCTCCACAAGATAATGATCAGACATCCCTCCAGTTGCACCTCTCAGCACATTAACATCCAAAAGTCTCTCTTTCGCGCGCCTTTCAATTAACACGTAATCCAATAACGCTCTCTGGCCATCTCTCCTACTTACATAAGTATACTTATGTATATCTCGCTTTTTAAACCAGGTATTCCCAATCATCAGTCCTTTTTCAGCACATAAATCTACAAGCTCTTCACTATTTCCATTTACAACACTGAACACCCCATGTATACCAATTATTCCCTCAACTGCCACATTATTCACCTTTGCATTCAAATCACCCATCACTATAACCCGGTCTCGTGCATCAAAACCACTAACACACTCATTCAGCTGCTCCCAAAACACTTGCCTCTCATGATCTTTCTTCTCATGCCCAGGTGCATATGCACCAATAATCACCCATCTCTCTCCATCAACTTTCAGTTTTACCCATATTAATCGAGAATTTACTTTCTTACATTCTATCACGTACTGCCACAACTCCTGTTTCAGGAGTACTGCTACTCCTTCCCTTGCTCTTTTGAAGGTTTGTTGAATGTGTTTGATGATAGAGTGGCAGATATAGGGTGTTTTGGTCGAGGTGGTGTCCAAAGTGAGAGGGTTAGGGAAAATGATTTGGTAAACAGAGAAGAGGTAGTAAAAGCTTTGCGGAAGATGAAAGCCGGCAAGGCAGCAGGTTTGGATGGTATTGCAGTGGAATTTATTAAAAAAGGGGGTGACTGTATTGTTGACTGGTTGGTAAGGTTATTTAATGTATGTATGACTCACGGTGAGGTGCCTGAGGATTGGCGGAATGCGTGCATAGTGCCATTGTACAAAGGCAAAGGGGATAAGAGTGAGTGCTCAAATTACAGAGGTATAAGTTTGTTGAGTATTCCTGGTAAATTATATGGGAGGGTATTGATTGAGAGGGTGAAAGCATGTACAGAGCATCAGATTGGGGAAGAGCAGTGTGGTTTCAGAAGTGGTAGAGGATGTGTGGATCAGGTGTTTGCTTTGAAGAATGTATGTGAGAAATACTTAGAAAAGCAAATGGATTTGTATGTAGCATTTATGGACCTGGAGAAGGCATATGATAGAGTTGATAGAGATGCTCTGTGGAAGGTATTAAGAATATATGGTGTGGGAGGCAAGTTGTTAGAAGCAGTGAAAAGTTTTTATCGAGGATGTAAGGCATGTGTACGTGTAGGAAGAGAGGAAAGTGATTGGTTCTCAGTGAATGTAGGTTTGCGGCAGGGGTGTGTGATGTCTCCATGGTTGTTTAATTTGTTTATGGATGGGGTTGTTAGGGAGGTGAATGCAAGAGTTTTGGAAAGAGGGGCAAGTATGAAGTCTGTTGGGGATGAGAGAGCTTGGGAAGTGAGTCAGTTGTTGTTCGCTGATGATACAGTGCTGGTGGCTGATTCATGTGAGAAACTACAGAAGCTGGTGACTGAGTTTGGTAAAGTGTGTGAAAGAAGAAAGTTAAGAGTAAATGTGAATTAGAGCAAAGTTATTAGGTATAATAGGGTTGGGGGTCAAGTCAATTGGGTGGTAAGTTTGAATGAAGAAAAACTGGAGGAAGTAAAGTGTTTTAGATATCTGGGAGTGGATCTGGCAGCTGATGGAACCATGGAAGCGGAAGTGGATCATAGGTTGGGGGAGGGGGCGAAAATCCTGGGAGCCTTGAAGAATGTGTGGAAGTCGAGAACATTATCTCGGAAAGCAAAAATGGGTATGTTTGAAGGAATAGTGGTTCCAACGATGTTGTATGGTTGCGAGGTGTGGGCTACGGATAGAGTTGTGCACAGGAGGGTGGATGTGCTGGAAATGAGATGTTTGAGGACAATATGTGGTGTGAGGTGGTTTGATCTAGTAAGTAATGTAAGAGTAAGAGAGATGTGTGGAAATAAAAAGAGCATGATTGAGAGAGCAGAAGAGGGTGTTTTGAAATGGTTTGGGCACATGGATTTTGAGTGATCGGGGCCTGAACATGCAGGAGGGTGAAAGGCGGGCAAGGAATAGAGTGAATTGGATTGATGTGGTATACCGGGTCGACGTGCTGTCAATGGATTGAATCAGGGCATATGAAGCGTATGGGGTAAACCATGGAAAGTTGTGTGGGGCCTGGATGTGGAAAGGGAGCTGTAGTTTCGGGCATTATTGCATGACAGCTGGAGACTGAGTGTGAGCGGATAGGGCCTTTGTTGTCTTTTCCTGGTGCTGCCTCGCGCACATGAGGGAGGAGGGGGATGTTATTCTGTGTGTGGCGGGGAGGCGATGGGGGTGAGTAGGGGCAGACAGTGTGAATTGTGTGCAGGTGTGTATATGTGTGAGTCTGTGTGTGTATATGTGTGTGTACGTTGGGATGTTTGGGTGTGTATGTTTGCGTGTGTGGACGTGTGTGTATGTGCATGTGTGTGGGGGTGGGTTGAGCCATTTCTTTCGTCTGCTTCCTTGCGCTACCTCGCAGGCGCGGGAGACAGCGACAAAGCAAAATAGAAAATTATATATATATATATATATATATATATATATATATATATATATATATATATATATATATATATATATATATATATATCTCCTTCTCACATCACCACTACTTGTTATCACCTCCCCATTTGCGCCCTTCACTGAAGTTCCCATTTGCTCCCTTGTCTTATGCACTTTATTTACCTCCTTCCAGAACATCTTTTTATTCTCCCTAAAATTTAATGATACTCTCTCACCCCAACTCTCATTTGCCCTTTTTTTCACCTCTTGCACCTTTTTCTTGACCTCCTGTCTCTTTCTTTTATACGTCTCCCACTCAACTGCATTTTTTCCCTGCAAAAATCGTCCAAATGCCTCTCTCTTCTCTTTCACTAATAATCTTACTTCTTCATCCCACCACTCACTACCCTTTCTAATCAACCCACCTCCCACTCTTCTCATGCCACAAGCATCTTTTGCGCAATCCATCACTGATTCCCTAAATACATCCCATTCCTCCCACACTCCCCTTACTTCCATTGTTCTCACCTTTTTCCATTCTGTACTCAGTCTCTCCTGGTACTTCCTCACACAAGTCTCCTTCCCAAGCTCACTTACTCTCACCACCCTCTTCACCCCAACATTCACTCTTTTTTTCTGAAAACCCATACAAATCTTCACCTTAGCCTCCACAAGATAATGATCAGACATCCCTCCAGTTGCACCTCTCAGCACATTAACATCCAAAAGTCTCTCTTTCGCGCGCCTGTCAATTAACACGTAATCCAATAACGCTCTCTGGCCATCTCTCCTACTTACATAAGTATACTTATGTATATCTCGCTTTTTAAACCAGGTATTCCCAATCATCAGTCCTTTTTCAGCACATAAATCTACAAGCTCTTCACTATTTCCATTTACAACACTGAACACCCCATGTATACCAATTATTCCCTCAACTGCCACATTATTCACCTTTGCATTCAAATCACCCATCACTATAACCCGGTCTCGTGCATCAAAACCACTAACACACTCATTCAGCTGCTCCCAAAACACTTGCCTCTCATGATCTTTCTTCTCATGCCCAGGTGCATATGCACCAATAATCACCCATCTCTCTCCATCAACTTTTAGTTTTACCCATATTAATCGAGAATTTACTTTCTTACATTCTATCACGTACTGCCACAACTCCTGTTTCAGGAGTACTGCTACTCCTTCCCTTGCTCTTTTGAAGGTTTGTTGAATGTGTTTGATGATAGAGTGGCAGATATAGGGTGTTTTGGTCGAGGTGGTGTCCAAAGTGAGAGGGTTAGGGAAAATGATTTGGTAAACAGAGAAGAGGTAGTAAAAGCTTTGCGGAAGATGAAAGCCGGCAAGGCAGCAGGTTTGGATGGTATTGCAGTGGAATTTATTAAAAAAGGGGGTGACTGTATTGTTGACTGGTTGGTAAGGTTATTTAATGTATGTATGACTCACGGTGAGGTGCCTGAGGATTGGCGGAATGCGTGCATAGTGCCATTGTACAAAGGCAAAGGGGATAAGAGTGAGTGCTCAAATTACAGAGGTATAAGTTTGTTGAGTATTCCTGGTAAATTATATGGGAGGGTATTGATTGAGAGGGTGAAAGCATGTACAGAGCATCAGATTGGGGAAGAGCAGTGTGGTTTCAGAAGTGGTAGAGGATGTGTGGATCAGGTGTTTGCTTTGAAGAATGTATGTGAGAAATACTTAGAAAAGCAAATGGATTTGTATGTAGCATTTATGGATCTGGAGAAGGCATATGATAGAGTTGATAGAGATGCTCTGTGGAAGGTATTAAGAATATATGGTGTAGGAGGCAAGTTGTTAGAAGCAGTGAAAAGTTTTTATCGAGGATGTAAGGCATGTGTACGTGTAGGAAGAGAGGAAAGTGATTGGTTCTCAGTGAATGTAGGTTTGCGGCAGGGGTGTGTGATGTCTCCATGGTTGTTTAATTTGTTTATGGATGGGGTTGTTAGGGAGGTGAATGCAAGAGTTTTGGAAAGAGGGGCAAGTATGAAGTCTGTTGGGGATGAGAGAGCTTGGGAAGTGAGTCAGTTGTTGTTCGCTGATGATACAGCGCTGGTGGCTGATTCATGTGAGAAACTGCAGAAGCTGGTGACTGAGTTTGGTAAAGTGTGTGAAAGTAGAAAGTTAAGAGTAAATGTGAATAAGAGCAAGGTTATTAGGTACACTAGGGTTTAGGGTCAAGTCAATTGGGAGGTGAGTTTGAATGGAGAAAAACTGGAGGAAGTGAAGTGTTTTAGATATTTGGGAGTGGATCTGGCAGCGGATGGAACCATGGAAGCGGAAGTGGATCATAGGGTGGGGGAGGGGGCGAAAATTCTGGGAGCCTTGAAGAATGTGTGGAAGTCGAGAACATTATCTCGGAAAGCAAAAATGAGTATGTTTGAAGGAATAGTGGTTCCAACAATGTTGTATGGTTGCGAGGCGTGGGCTATGGATAGAGTTGTGCGCAGGAGGATGGATGTGCTGGAAATGAGATGTTTGAGGACAATGTGTGGTGTGAGGTGGTTTGATCGATTAAGTAACGTAAGGGTAAGAGAGATGTGTGGAAATAAAAAGAGCGTGGTTGAGAGAGCAGAAGAGGGTGTTTTGAAATGGTTTGGGCACATGGAGAGAATGAGTGAGGAAAGATTGACCAAGAGGATATATGTGTCGGAGGTGGAGGGAACGAGGAGAAGAGGGAGACCAAATTGGAGATGGAAAGGTGGAGTGAAAAAGATTTTGTGTGATCGGGGCCTGAACATGCAGGAGGGTGAAAGGAGGGCAAGGAATAGAGTGAATTGGAGTGATGTGGTATACCGGGGTTGACGTGCTGTCAGTGGATTAAATCGGGGCATGTGAAGCGTCTGGGGTAAACCATGGAAAGCTGTGTAGGTATGTATATTTTGCGTGTGTGGACGTATGTATATACATGTGTATGGGGGTGGGTTGGGCCATTTCTTTCGTCTGTTTCCTTGCGCTACCTCGCAAACGCGGGAGACAGCGACGAGGTATAAAAAAAAAAAAAAAAAAAAAAATATATATATATATATATATATATATATATATATATATATATATATATATATATATATATATATATATATATATTCCCTGGGGATAGGGGACAAAGAATACTTCCCACGTATTCCCTGCGTGTCGTAAAAGGCGACTAAAAGGGGAGGGAGCGGGGGGCTGGAAATCCTCCCCTCTCGTTTTTTTTTTTAATTTTCCAAAAGAAGGAACAGAGAATTGGGCCAGGTGAGGGTATTCCCTCAAAGGCCCAGTCCTCTGTTCTTAACGCTACCTCGCTAATGCGGGAAATGGCAAACAATTTGAAAGAAAAAGAAAGAAAAATATATATATATATATATATATATATATATATATATATGGGAACATTAGTGAAGGGGGCTAATGGGGAGGCAGTAATAAGTAGTGGTGAAGTGAGAAGGAGATGGAGTGGGTATTTTGAAGGTTTGTTGAACGTGTTTGATGATAGAGTGGCAGATATAGGGTGTTTTTGTCGAGGTGGTGTGCGAAGTGAGAGGGTAAGGGAGAATGGTTTGGAAATAGAGAAGAGGTAGTGAAAGCTTTGCCAAAGATGAAAGGGGGCAAGTTGGCGGGTTTGGATGGTATTGCTGTGGAATTTATTAAAAAAGGGGGTTACTGTGTTGTGGACTGGCTGGTAAGAATATGCAATGTATGTATGGTTCATGGTGAAGTGCCTGAGGATTGGCAGAATGCATGCATAATGCCATTGTACAATGGGAAAGGGGATATAGGTGAGTGTTCAAATTACAGAGGTATTTATATTTATTTATTTTTATTTATTATACTTTGTCGCTGTCTCCCACGTTTGCGAGGGAGACAGCGACAAAGTATAATAATACAGAGGTATAAGTTTGTTAAGTATTCCTGGGAAATTATATGAGAGGGTATTGACTTAAAGGGTAAAGGCATGTACAGAGCATCAGATTGGGGAAGAGCAGTGTGGTTTCAGAAGTAGTAGAGGATGTGTGGATCAGGTGTTTGCTTTGATGAATGTATGCGAGAAATACTTAGCAAAACAGATGAATTTGTATGTAGCATTTATGAATCTGTAGAAGGCATATAATAGAGTTGATAGAGATGCTCTGTGGAAAGTATTAAGAGTATATGGTGTATGAGGTAAGTTGATTGAAGGAGTGAAATATATGGTGTGGGAGGTAAGTTGATTGAAGGAGTGAAAAGTTTTATCAAGTATGTAAGGCATGTGTATGAGTAGGAAGAGAGGAAAGTGATTGGTTCCCAGTGAATGTTGGTTTGCCTCAGGGGTGTGTGATGTCACCATGGTTGTTTAATTTGTTTATGGATGGGGTTGCTAAGGAGGTGAATGCAAGAGTTTTTGAAAGAGGGGAAAGTATGCAGTCTGTTGTGGATGAGAGGGCTTGGGAAGTGAGTCAGTTGTTGTTTGCTGATGATACAGAACTGGTGGCTGATTCATTTGAGAAACTGGAGAAGTTAGTGGCTGAGTTTGGTAAAGTGTGTGAAAGAAGAAAGCTGAGAGTAAATGTGAATAAGAGCAAGGTTATTAGGTTCAGTAGGGTTGAGGGACAAGTTGATTGGGAGGTAAGTTTGAATGGAGAAAAACTAGAGGAAGTGAAGTGTTTTAGATATCTGGGACTGGATTCATCAGCGGATGGGACCATGGAAGCAGAAGTGAGTCTCAGGGTGGAGGAGGGGGCGATGGTACCAGGTGTGTTGAAGAATGTGTAAAAGCCGAGAATGTTATCTCGGAGAGCAAAAATGGGTATGTTTGAAGGAGTAGTGGTTCTAACAATGTTATATGGTTGTGAGGCATGGGCTGTAGATAGAGTTGTGTGAAGGAGGGTGGATGTGTTGGAAATGAGATTTTAAGCGATCAGGGCCTGAACATACAGGAGGGTGAAAGGCGTGCAAGGAGTAGAGTGAATTGAAACAATATTGTATACCGGGATTGAAGAGCTGTCAATGGATTGAACCAGGGCATGTGAAGTGTCTGGGGTAAACCATGGAAACTTTTGTGGGGCCTGGATGTGGAAAGGGAGCTGTGGTTTTGGTGCATTACATATGATAGCAAGAGACTGAGTGTAAACCAATGTGGCCTTTGTTGTCTTTTCCTAGCACTACTTCATGTGCACGTGGGGGTAGGAGGGTGCTATTTCATGTGTGGCGGGGTGGCAATGGGAATGGATGGGGGCAGCAAGTATGAATATGTACATGTGTTTATATGTATATGTCTTTGTATGTATACGTTGAAATGTATAGGTATGTATATAACCCTTCACTTCCTCCATTCAAACTTACCTCCCAATTTACTTCTCCCTCAATCCTACTGAACCTAATAACCTTGCTTTTATTCATAGTTTGAATAGAGAAAAACTGGAGGAAGTGAAGTGTTTTAGATATCTGGGAGTGGACTTAACAGCGGATGGAGCCATGGAAGCAGAAGTGAGTCACAGGGTGGGGGAGGGGGCGAAGGTAGTGGGAGCATTGAAGAATGTGTGGAAGGCAAGAACGTTATCTCGGAGAGCAAAAATGGGTATGTTTGAATGAATTGTGGTTCCAACAATGTTATATGGTTGCAAGGCATGGGCTATAGTTAGGGTTGTGCAGAGGAGGGTGGCTGTGTTGGAAATGAAATGTTTGAGGACAGTATGTGGTGTGAGGTGGTTTGATCAAGTAGGTAATGACGGGATAAGAGACATGCAAAGTAATAAAAAGAGTGTGGTTGAGAGAACAGAATAGAGTGTGTTGAAATGGTTTGGTCATATGGACAGAATGAGTGAGGAAAGATTGACAAAGAGGATATATGTGTCAGAGGTAGAGGGAACAAGAAGAGGGAGACCAAAGTGGAGGTGAAAGGACGGAGTGAAAAAGATTTTGAGCGATCGGGGCCTGAACATACAGGAGGGTGAAAGGCGTGCAAAGAATAGAGTAAATTGTAACAGTGTGGTATACTGGGGTTGATGTGCTGTCAGTGGATTGAACCAGGGCATGTGAAATGTCTTGGGTAAGCCATGGAAAGGTCTGCGGGGCCTGGATGTGGATAGGGAGCTGTGGTTTCGGTGCATTACATATGACAGCTAGAGACTGAGTGTGAACAAATATGGCCTTTTTTTGATGTGTTTTCCTTGCTGAAGCAGGGGGGTAGTGATGCTGTTTCCTGTGGAGCGAAGTAGTGCCAGGAATGGATGAAGGCATGCAAGTATGAATATGCATATGTGTATATATGTATATTTCTTTGTATGTGTATGTATGTGTATATGGTCAAAATTGATAGGCCTTTAAAAGAGACTTTTGGATGTTAATGTACTGAGAGGTGCTGCTGGTGGGGTGTCTGATCACAAAATTTCGGAGGCAAAAGTGAAGATTTGTAGAGGTTTTCAATAAGGAAGAGAAAATGTTCAGGAGAAGAGAGTGGTGTAAGCAAGTGAGCTTGAAAAGTAGACTTGTGTGAGGAAGTACCTGGAGAGATTGAATGTAGAATGGCAGAAGGTCAGAGCAAATTACATGAGGGGAGTGGATGTGGAATGAGATGTATTTAGGGAAGCATGTGGCTTGAGAAAGGTGTGAGGTGGGCAGATTAGAAAGGGTAGTGAGTGGTGGGATGAAGAAGTAAAGTTGTTAGTGAAAGAGAAAAGAGAGGCATTTGGACAATACTTGCAAGGAAGATATATAAAAGAAAGCAATAAGAGGTCTAGAAGAAGGTGCAGTGGTTGAAAAAGAGGGCAAATAAGAGTGGGATGAGAGAGTATCATTAAACTTTAGGGAGAATAAGATGTTTTGGAAGGAGGCAAATAACGTGCATAAGATAAGAGAACAAATGGGAACATCGGTGAAGGGGGCAAGGAGAGAAGTGATAACTGGTAGCGATGAAGTGAGAAGGAGTGAGTATTTTGAAGGTTCGTTGAATGTGTTTGATGATAGAGTGGAAGATGTAGGGTGTTTGGCTTGGGTGGTGTGCAAAGTGAGAGGGTCAGAGAGAATGGTTTGCTTAAGAGAGAGGAGGTAGTGAAAAGCTTTGCGGAAGATGAAATCCAGCAAGGTTTGGATGGTATTGCAGTTGGATTTATTAAGAAGGGAGGTGACTGTGTTGTTGATTAGTTGATAAGGATATTCATTGTATGTATGGATCATGGTGAAGTGCCTGAGGATTAGCAGAATGCATGCATAGTGCAAAGGGGATAAAGGTGAGTGTTCAAACTACAGAGGCATAAGTTTTTTAATATTCCTGGGAAATTGTATGGGAGGGTATTGATTAAGAGTGAAGGCATGTGCAGAGCATCAGATTGGGGAGGAGCAGTGTGTTTTCAGAAGTGGCAGAGGATGTGTGGATCAGGTGTTTGCTTTGAAGAATGTGTGTGAGAAATACTTAGAAAAACAGATGGACTTGTATGTAGCATTTATCGATCTGGAGAAGGCATGATAGGGTTGATAGAGATGCTCTGTGGAAAGTCTTAAGAGTATATGTTGTGGAACTGAAGGGGAGGCTTTGCCCAACTCCATCAGGGCATTCCTATACAGATGCACGCATGAGGTGTGCTGAGACTTTTTATTTTGGGGGCAGTTTTGGAGCCTCATTGCCTCAAAACACTGTGGTGGGATTGCACTCTGTCACTGTGCACTCTTTCAATGGCCTGTCAAGGGCACAAAATGCTAAGAAGCAGCACTGAAGTCTTCTAGTAATGCCAAGGGGTACAGGAGACAAGCAATTTAGGGTGATGGCACCGAATGTAAGTGGGATGACTGGTGAGAGTGAAAAGAGGGAGCTTGTGGAAAGGTTTAGAAGTTGTTGCTTGGTTGTGCTGGTGATTGGGGCAACCCATATCCTTTGGCAGGGTGTGTGAATTGAAAATGGAAATGATGAATACATATTATGGGAGAGCATGGAAGGAGGAGTGAAATGGAAGGGAATGAATGAAAACTATTGAGGAAGAGGGAAAGAAGAATGTGCAATTTTTCTATCACGAAGAGTGTTGGAGGGTGTTACATAGCATGGATGAAATGGATTAAGAATAGTGTGAGTGAAAGGAAAGATTGAAATTGTGAAGTATGCATGGATGTTTGTATATATGCCTGTATGAGGAAAGGTTGAAATGAAGCGTTTCTGGAGAAATTTGAATGACTCTATATATAAACAGTTTTGAGAATGAGAGAAACATGATTGTAATGGGTGAATGCAAAAATGGGATGTGATGAAATTGGTGAGGTATTTGGTAAATGGGGAGTGCTTGGGGTAAATGAGTACGAAGTTATCTTGTGGATGTTTGTGCTGAGATGTGTTAATTACTTACAAACACCTTTTTTTCAGCAAAAGATGATCTGCGGCAATACTTGGAAGAGGAATAATGGTAGAAAAGAGCTAAAGGCTTTGATTGACTATGTTGCAGTGGATGAAAGGTTGAGAAAGACCATGCTATATAGTAGAGTTGAGAGGATTCTTTAGAGACTCTGACCATTTTGCAGTTCTTGTGGGATGAGGATCAGGGAGGTGTGAGGAGAAGGGAAAGATAAAAGTGTGGCAAGCAAGTAGATAGATCAGACAAAATGCAGGGAGGAGTATGAAAAGAAGGTAACTGAAATCTTATATGGAAGTGCAATGAATGTAGGGATGCAGTCAAGTGTGAATGAGGTATTTGAAATATTTAGAGAAATATTTAAGGTTTTATCATTAGTAGTTGGATACAAGATCATGAGATATAGGAATAAAAAGGGCAATGCATGGTGGATGAAAGAGATTAGAAATGCTTTGGAAAAGAAGAAAAATAAAGACGAAATTTTTTGAAGAAAGTTGAGTGAGAAGTTTCAGAATAATAAGAAATTATACTAAAAGGAGTTAAAAAAGAAAGAGGTGGATGTAAGAGTGGATATGTTAATGTGAAAAGTAAGGAAAGGGAGGTGCTGAATCAAAAGAAGGAATTTAAAGGAAGATGGTAATGTGAGAAGTAAGGAAAGGGAGGTGCTGAATCAAAAGGAGGAAGTGAAAGGAAGATGGAAAGAGTATTTTGAAAAACTGATGAATGTGGGAGAAGGGGAGGTAGCAGTTCTTACATGCATGGGTATGGATCCAGGATGGAATAAAGAGGATAGAAATACAAGGGCCTATAGCAAAAAGGGAGGGGAGAAGGGCAATAATAAGGCTGAAGGTAGGAAAAGCACCTGGAGTGGATGGGATTATGGCTGAAATGCTTTAGTATGGACATAGTGTGATAGAGTGGATGCATCTGATAAGTAATTTAACTTGGTAACAGAAGGTTGTGCCTGAGGATTGAATGAAAGCTGTTATTATTCTTTTATTCAGAAGAACAGTTGTTAAGAATATTTGTAGCAATTGTAGGGGAATATTCAAAGAAAAAGGTGCTAAGGATGTACATAGCAATTATAGAGGAATAAGTTTGTTAAGCTTATCAGGAAAAGTGTATAGAGTGATGATAGTGACTAAATGCTGAATAAGCAATGTGCAGGGGGGTTTCAGGGAAGGTTTTTGCAGTTAAGATGACCATGGAAAAGTATTTAGCGAAAGGCAAGTAGTTGTACACAGCTTTTGTGGATCTGAGAAGGTGTATAACGGAGTTGAGTGGAATGCTTTACAGGATGTATTAAGGATATGTGGGATAGGGGGACAACTGTTGGATGGTGTGAAAGCAAATGCATGGGTAAGGGTGGATGAAGAGTGGAGAAAAAGTTTCTATATACATGTGGGTGTGAGGCACAGCTATGTGATATCACCACGGCTATTTGATATATATATATTTTATATTTATTATACTTTGTCGCTGTCTCCCGCGTTAGTGAGGTAGCGCAAGGAAACAGACGAAAGAATGGCCGAACCCACCCACATACACATGTATATGCATACACATCCACACACGCATATATACATACCTATACATCTCAACATATACATATATATACACACACAGACATATACATATATACACATATACGTAATTCATACTGTCTGCCCTTGTTCATTCCCGTCGCCACCCCACCACACATGAAATGACAACCCCCTCCCCCGAATGTGCTCAAGGTAGCGCTAGGAAAAGACAACAAAGGCCACATTCATTCACAGTCAGTTTCTAGCTGTCATGTATAATGCACCAAAACCACAGCTCCCTATCCACATTTAGGCCCCAGATGCTTCACATACCATGGTTCAATCCAGTGACAGCACGTTGACTCCAGTATACCACATTGTTCCACTTCACTCTAGTCTTTGCATGCCTTTCACCCTCCTGCATATTCAGGCCCCGATCACTCAAAATTTTTTTCACTCCATCCTTCCACCTATAATTTGGTTTCCCACTTCTCCTCGTTCCCTCCACCTCTGGCACGCATATCCTCTTCATCAATCTTTCCTCACTCATACTCTCCATGTGACCAAATATTTTCAGTACACCCTCTTTTACTTTCTCAACCACACTCTTTTTATTACCACACATCTCTCTTACCCTTTCATTACTTACTCGATCAAACCACCTCACACCACATATTGTCCTTAAGCAACTCATTTCCAACACATCTACCCTCCTCCACACAACCGTATCTATATCCCATGCCTCACAACCATATAACATTGTTGGAACCACTATTCCTTCAAACACACCCATTTTTGCTTTCTGAGATAATGTTCTCACCTTCCACACATTCTTCAACACTCCCAGAACTTTCGCCCCCTCCCCCACCCTCTGACTCATTTCCACTTCCATGGTTCCATCTGCTGCCAAATCCACTCCCAGATATCTAAAACACTTCACTTCCTCCAGTTTTTCTCCATTTAAACGTACTTCCCAGTTGACTTGTCCCTCAACCCTACTGACCCTAATAACCTTCCTCTTATTCACATCTACTCTAAGCTCTCTTCTTTCACACACTTTGCCAAACTGTCACCAGCTTATGCAGTTTCTTACCCGAATCAGCCACCAGCTCTGTATCATCGGCAAACAACTGACTCACTTCCCAAGCCCTCTGCTCCACAACAGAATGCATACTTGCCCCTCTCTCCAAAACTCTTGCATTCACCTCCCTAACAACCCCATCCATAAACAAATTAAACAATCATGGAGACATCATGCACCCCTGCCACAAACCAACCTTCATTGAGAACCAATCACTTTTCTCTCTTTCTACTTGTACACATGGCTTACATCTTGATAAAAACTTTTCACTGCTTCTAGCAACTTATCTCCCTTACCATATACTCTTGATACCTTCCACAGAGCATCTCTTTCAAGTCTGTCATCTGCCTTCTCCAGATCTATAAATGCTACATACAAATCCATTTGTTTTTCTAAGTATTTCTCACATACATTCTTCAAAGCAAACACCTGATCCACACATCCTCCACCACTTCTGAAACCACACTGCTCTTCCCCAATCTGATGCTCTGTACATGCCTTCACCCTCTCAATCAATACCTTCCCATATAATTTCCCAGGAATACTTAACAAACTTATACCTTGGAATTTGAACACACCTTTATCCCCTTTGCCTTTGTAAAATGGCTCTATGCATGCATTCTGCCAATCCTCAGGCACTTTACCTTGAGCCTTACATAAATTGAATATCCTCACCAACCAGTCAACAACACAGTCACCCCCTTTTTTAATAAATTCCACTGCAGTATCATCCAAACCCACTGCCTTGCTGGCTTTCATCTTCTGCAAAGCTATTACTACCTCTTCTCTGTTTACCAAATCATTCTCCCTGACCCTCTCTTTTCGCACACCACCTCAACCAAAACACCCTATATCTGCCACTCTATCATCAAACACATTCAACAAACCTTCAAAATACTCACTCCATATTCTCACATCACCACTACTTGTTATTACTTCCCCATTAGCCCCTTTCACCGATGTTCCCATTTGTACTCTTGTCTTACACACCTTACCTACCTCCTTCCAAAACATCTTTTTATTCTCCCTAAGATTTAATGATCCTCTCTCACCCCAACTCTCATTTGCCCACTTTTTCACCTCTTGCACCTTTCTCTTGACCTCCTGCCTCTTTCTTTTATACATCTCCCAGCCATTTGCACTATTTCCCTGCAAAAGTTGTCCAAATGCCTCCCTCTTCTCTTTCACTAGTAATCTTACTTCCTCGTCCCACCACTCACTACCCTTTCTAAACATATATATATACATTTATAAGATTGCTAGTGAAAAAGAAGAGAGAGGCATTTGGGCAATTTTTGCAGGGAAGTAGTGCAAGTGACTGGGAGACATAAAAGAAAGAGGCAGGAGTTCAAGAGAAAGGTGCAAGAGGTGAAACAGAGGGCAAAAGAAAGTTTGGGTGAGAGAGTATCATTAAATTTTACGGAGAATAAAAAGATGTTTTTGAAGGAGGTAAATAACATGTGTAAGACAAGAGGACAAATGGGAACATCAGTGAAGGGGACTAATGGGGAGGTAATGACAAGTAGTGGTGAAGTGAGAAGGAGATGGAGCAAGTATTTTGAAGGTTTGTTGAATGTGTTTGCTGATAGAGTGGCAGATATAGGGTGTGTTGGTTGAGGTGGTGTGCAAAGTGAGAGGGTCAGGGAGAATGGTTTGGTAAACAGAGAAGAGGTAGTAAAAGCTTTGCGGAAGATGAAAGCCGGCAAAGCAGCAGGTTTGGATGGTATTGCAGATGAAACCCGGCAAGGTGGCGGGTTTGGATGATAATGCGGCGGAATTTATCAAAAAAGGGGGTGGCTGTGTTGTTGACTGGTTGGTGAGAATATTCATTGTATGTATGGTTCACGGTGAAGTACCTGAGGATTGGCAGAATGTATGCATACTGCCATTGTACAAAGGCAGAGGGGACAAAGGTGAGTGTTTGAATTACAGAGGTATAAGTTTGTTGAGTATTCCTGGGAAATTACATGAGAGGGTATTGATTAAGAGGGTGAAGGCATGTACAGAGCATCAGATTGGAGAAGAGCAGTGTGGTTTCAGAAGTGGTAGAGGATGTGTGGAATAGGTGTTTGCTTTGAAGAATGTATGTGAGAAATACTTGGAAAACAGATGGATTTATATGTATTATTTATGGATCTAGAGAAGGCATATGATAGAGTTGATAGAGATGCTCTGTGGTAGGTATTAAGAGTATATGGTTTGGGAGGTAAGTTGCTAGAAGCAGTGAAAAGTTTTTACTAAGGATGTAAGGCATGTGTATGAGTAGGAAGAGAGGAAAGTGATTGGTTCCCAGTGAATGTTGGTTTGAAGCAGGGGTGCATTATGTCTCCATGGTTGTTTAATTTGTTTATGGATGGGGTTGTTAGGTAGTTTTGGAGAGAGGGGCAAGTATGCAATCTGTTGTGGATGAGAGGGCTTGGGAAGTGAGTCAGTTGTTGTTCTCTGATGATACAGCACTGGTGACTGATTCGGGTGAGAAACTGCAGAAGTTAGTGACTGAGTTTGGTAAAGTGTGTGAAAGAAGAAAGCTGAGATTAAATGTGAATAAGAGCAAGGCTATTAGGTAGTGATAGAAAAAGGATAATGTTGAATTGGGTATTGTACCTCTTGGGTGATATTTCCAGTAATTTGTAGGAGTTGATTAAAGGTAAAGGCACACCTGATTTCAGTAGGGTTGAGGGACAAGTAAATTGGGAGGTAAGTTTGAATGGAGAAAAACTGGAGGAAGTGAAGAGTTTTAGATATGTGGGAGTGGATTTAGCAGTGGATGGAACCATGGAAGCGGAAGTGAGTCACAGGGTGGGGGAGGGGTCGAAGGTTACTGGGAGCGTTGAAGAATGTGTGGAAGGCGAGAACGTTATCTCGGAGAGCAAAAATGGTTATGTTTGAGGGAATAGTGGTTCCTACAATGTTATATGGTTGCGAGGCATGGGCTATAGATATGGTTGTGCGGAGGAGGGTGGATGTGTTGGAAATGAAATGTTTGAAGACAATATGTGGTGTAAGGTGGTTTGGTCACATGGAGAGAATGAGTGAGGAAAGATTGACAGAGAAGATATATGTGTCAGAGGTGGAGGGAACAAAGAGAAGTGGGAGACCAGATTAGAGGTGGAAAAGATTTTGAGCGATTGGGGCGTGAACATACGGGAGGGTGAAAGGCGTGCAAGGAATAGATTGAATTGGAACGATGTGGTGTACACATGAATATGTACATACATACACAGACATACACATGTACATATTCATACTTGCTTGCCTTCATCCATACCTGTCGCCACCTCGCCACACAGGAAATAGCGTTGCTACCCCCCTCTTCAGCAAGGTAGCACCAGGAAAACAGACAAAAAAGGTGACGTTCATTTACACTCAGTCTCTAGTTGTCATGTGTTATGAACTGAAAGCATAGCTCCCTATGCACATTAAGGCCCCACAGACCTTTCCATGGTTTACCCCAGATGCTCCACATGACCTGGCTCAGTCCATTGATAGGATGTTGACCCTGGTATACCACATCGTTCCAGTTCATTCTGTTCCTTGCGCATCTCTCACCCTCCTGTATGTTCAGGCCCTGATCGCTCAAAATCCTTTTCACTCCATCCTTCCACCTCCAATTTGGTCTCCCACTTCCCCTTCTTCCCTTCACATATATCCTCTTTGTCAATCTTTCCTCACTCATTCTCTCCCCATGTCCAGACCATTCCAGCGTGCCCTCTTCTGCTCTCTCACCACACTCTTTTTATTTCCACACATCTCTCTTACCCTTTCATTACTTACTCGATCAAATCACCTCGCACCACATATTGTCCTCAAACATTTCCTTTCCAACACATCTACCCTCCTCTCCGCAGCCCTAAGACATTGTTGGGACTACAATTCCTTCAAACATACCCATTTTTGCTCTCTGAGATAATGTTCTCTCCCACACATTCTTCATCACTCCCAGAACCTTCGCCCCTTCCCCCACCCTGTGACTCACTTCCGCTTCCATAGTTCCATCAGCTGCTAAGTCCACTCCCAAATATCTAAAACTTCACTTCCTCCAATTTTTATTCATTCAAACTTACACCCCAATTCACTTATCCCCACAACCCTACTGAATCTTAATAACCTTGCACTTATTCACATTCACTCTCAACTTTCTCCTATCACACACTTTTCCAAACTCAGTCACCAACCTCTGCAGTTTCTCACATGAATCAGCCACTAGAGCTATGTCACCGGTGAACAACTGACTCGCTTCCCAAGCCCTCTCATCCACAAAAGACTTCATACTTGCCCCTCTCTCCAAAACTCTTGCATTTGCCTCCCTAATCACCCCATCCATAAACAGATGAAACAACCATGGGGATATCACACACCCCTGCTGCAAACCAACATTCACTGGGAACCAATCACTCTCCTCTCTTCCTAATCATACACATGCCTTACATCCTTGGTAAAAACTTTTCACTGCTTCTAGCAACTTACCTCCCACACCATAGGAAGATAGATAAATGATTGTATGTGAGTCTTTCTCATCCTAATGTGCTCTGTGACATGCTGATATCAGAATTTTTCATGTATACATTCAAAAACTTTGTGTCTCCATGACTCCTTATCACCATGAGAATCCAGTTGCCTCCTGGCTATCTCTTTGTAATTTGAATCCCCAATTATCAGTACTTTACCCTCTCTAGAAAGTGAGTATCATACTGCTTTATGTACCAACCTAATTGTTCCTTCATTGTTATTGTTGTATATTTGTTCTAGTTAATTGCAATTCTTTGGAGGATGATATTATAATAGCACCACACTTTTCCAAAAATTATGACCCGGCACATTTTAGAAGACAGGTTTTTCACTTCCTCCAAAATTCATAAATACTTTCCCTTTTCTTTTCTTTTTCCCTTTCATAGATCTCTCTATATTTCAATTAAGGCCCAGCCTTGATGTTGACCCTGTACGTGACTGATGCCTTAAAAGAAAAAAAATGCTCCTCTTCCCTCTCTGAATAGGCCAGCTTCTGCTGTATCTTGAAACTTCAGACTGTCTTTTATTAAGAAGGCTAATCCAATCCCCCTCCTTTACTTCTAATTTTCTTGCTATCATGTACCCCTTTTGGCAGAACAGGTGAAAGCTTGTCTCTTTGGTAAGCTTAGTTTCCAGGAATTATTGATATCAAGGGCACTTTCCCTTATACAATAATTGAATTTCATTTCTTTTATACCTCTGACTTTTAAGCCATTAATTTTGAAAACATTAATTTCGGTCGGACATAACCAGCTCTTAACACTCCTGATCTCTGTAGTTCTTCTAGGACTGTTCCATCCTTTTGCAGTGCATAGCATCAATAGTTGTTTGTCTTCTGACTACTATCTGCTTTTCTCCCTCCTGTCCTTAGATTTATTGCCCTTGATGAAAATCGTACTGAATTCCACAATGCCTGTAAGATTCTTAGCTTTTTCAAGTACTTTCTGGGTTAGTGACTTCAAGTCAAATGTAACCATAAATGGTCATCCCTTATGTCTTAACTTCCAGTTTTTCCTCTTGCCTTTATCACAGAAATGGCCTCTGGCAGTTGCAAGGACCCGTCACTTTTTTGATACACATTTCTTGCTTTTTTTCTCTTTTCTTCCTTATCTGTTGCATGAATTTCTTCTTAGTCAAAATTAACCGGTGATTTACATCTATCAGGACCATGCTTTACTAATCTTTTTTAATTTTGGTGCCACCCACTTTTCAGCTAGATCCCTCAGTGTAATAATGTCAAACTCTGTATAGAGCTCTAACTTTATCTATAATCTCTCTTTTGGTTAGCAAACACTGGTTCTGTTCTTTACATTTCCACATCTTTCATCAACTGTGTTCCTTGATTGCATCAGCTCTAAGATTGCATATTGTTCTTTCAACTGCTTTGCTAAATTTCCATTGTACCTTTTTGTGTGTCACCCTGGTTCTCTGTTCCTCTCCCTCACCCTTCACACTCTGAATTTGCTCTTTTTAATCTTCCTTCCCTTCTGCTTTTGTCAGTGTTTGTTTGTTTGTTTATCCATTTCTCTGCCTGAACAAATTGAATTATCATTTCAGTAGATTCAGTCTGTGCTTTTGTCCTTTCCTCTATCTGAAAGGCTTGCAGTAATATTCCTGCACTTCCTTCACCAATATTCTCAATATATTTTTCCTCTGAATGCACACACTGTGGTGCATCAAGAGAAGACACATCAGACTTTATCTTCTTTTTACTGGCTTTATCTTCTTAACTTTGCTAATGCTGCATCTGTGAACTTGGCTTTATACACATGTATATACATACGTCCACACACGCAAATATACATACCTACACAGCTTTCCATGGTTTACCCCAGACGCTTCACATGCCTTGATTCAATCCACTGACAGCACGTCAACCCCGGTATACCACATCGCTCCAATTCACTCTATTCCTTGCCCTCCTTTCACCCTCCTGCATGTTCAGGCCCCGATCACACAAAATCTTTTTCACTCCATCTTTCCACCTCCAATTTGGTCTCCCTCTTCTCCTCGTTCGCTCCACCTCCTACACATATATCCTCTTGGTCAATCTTTCCTCACTCATTCTCTCCATGTGCCCAAACCACTTCAAAACACCCTCTTCTGCTCTCTCAACCACGCTCTTTTTATTTCCACACATCTCTCTTACCCTTACGTTACTCACTCGATCAAACCACCTCACACCACACATTGTCCTCAAACATCTCATTTCCAGCACATCCATCCTCCTGCGCACAACTCTATCCATAGTCCACGCCTCGCAACCATACAACATTGTTGGAACCACTATTCCTTCAAACATACCCATTTTTGCTTTCCGAGATAATGTTCTCGACTTCCACACATTCTTCAAGGCTCCCAGAATTTTCGCCCCCTCCCCCACCCTATGATCCACTTCCGCTTCCATGGTTCCATCCGCTACCAGATCCACTCCCAGATATCTAAAACACTTCACTTCCTCCAGTTTTTCTCCATTCAAACTCACCTCCCAATTGACTTGACCCTCAACCCTACTGTACCTAATAACCTTGCTCTTATTCACATTTACTCTTAACTTTCTTCTTTCACACACTTTACCAAACTCAGTCACCAGCTTCTGCAGTTTCTTACATGAATCAGCCACCAGCGCTGTATCATCAGCGAAAAACAACTGACTCACTTCCCAAGCTCTCTCATCCCCATCAGACTTCATACTTGCCCCTCTTTCCAAAACTCTTGCATTCACCTCCCTAACAACCCCATCCATAAACAAATTAAACAACCATGGAGACATCACACACCCCTGCCACAAACCTACATTCACTGAGAACCAATCACTTTCCTCTCTTCCTACACGTACACATGCCTTACATCCTCGATAAAAACTTTTCACTGCTTCTAACAACTTGCCTCTCACACCATATATTCTTAATACCTTCCACAGAGCATCTCTATCAACTCTATCATATGCCTTCTCCAGATCCATAAATGTAACATACAAATCCATTTGCTTTTCTAAGTATTTCTCACATACGTTCTTCAAAGCAAACACCTGATCCACACATCCTCTACCACTTCTGAAACCACACTGCTCTTCCCCAATCTGATGCTCTGTACATGCCTTCACCCTCTCAATCAATACCCTCTCATATAATTTACCAGGAATACTCAACAAACTTATACCTCTGTAATTTGAGCACTCACTCTTATCCCCTTTGCCTTTGTACAATGGCACTATGCACGCATTCCGCCAATCCTCAGGCACCTCACCATGAGTCATACATACATTAAATAACCTTACCAACCAGTCAACAATACAGTCACCCCCTTTTTTAATAAATTCCACTGCAATACCATCCAAACCTGCTGCCTTGCCGGCTTTCATCTTCCGCAAAGCTTTTACTACCTCTTCTCTGTTTACCAAATCATTTTCCCTAACCCTCTCACTTTGCACACCACCTCGACCAAAACACCCTATATCTGCCACTCTATCATCAAGCACATTCAACAAACCTTCAAAATACTCACTCCCTCTCCTTCTCACATCACCACTACTTGTTATCACCTCCCCATTTGCGCCCTTCACTGAAGTTCCCATTTGCTCCCTTGTCTTACGCACTTTATTTACCTCCTTCCAGAACATCTTTTTATTCTTCCTAAAATTTAATATATATATTTTTTTTTTTTTTTTTTTATACTTTGTCGCTGTCTCCCGCGTTTGCGAGGTAGCGCAAGGAAACAGACGAAAGAAATGGCCCAACCCCCCCCATACACATGTATATACATACGTCCACACACACAAATATACATACCTACACAGCTTTCCATGGTTTACCCCAGACGCTTCACATGCCTTGATTCAATCCACTGACAGCACGTCAACCCCGGTATACCACATCGCTCCAATTCACTCTATTCCTTGCCCTCCTTTCACCCTCCTGCATGTTCAGGCCCCGATCACACAAAATCTTTTTCACTCCATCTTTCCACCTCCAATTTGGTCTCCATCTTCTCCTCGTTCCCTCCACCTCCGACACATATATCCTCTTGGTCAATCTTTCCTCACTCATTCTCTCCAAGTGCCCAAACCACTTCAAAACACCCTCTTCTGCTCTCTCAACCACGCTCTTTTTATTTCCACACATCTCTCTTACCCTTACGTTACTCACTCGATCAAACCACCTCACACCACACATTGTCCTCAAACATCTCATTTCCAGCACATCCATCCTCCTGCGCACAACTCTATCCATAGCCCACGCCTCGCAACCATACAACATTGTTGGAACCACTATTCCTTCAAACATACCCATTTTTGCTTTCCGAGATATTGTCCTCGACTTCCACACATTCTTCAAGGCCCCCAGAATTTTCGCCCCCTCCCCCACCCTATGATCCACTTCCGCTTCCATGGTTCCATCCGCTGCCAGATCCACTCCCAGATATCTAAAACACTTCACTTCCTCCAGTTTTTCTCCATTCAAACTCACCTCCCAATTGACTTGACCCTCAACCCTACTGTACCTAATAACCTTGCTCTTATTCACATTTACTCTTAACTTTCTTCTTCCACACACTTTACCAAACTCAGTCACCAGCTTCTGCAGTTTCTCACATGAATCAGCCACCAGCGCTGTATCATCAGCGAACAACAACTGACTCACTTCCCAAGCTCTCTCATCCCCAACAGACTTCATACTTGCCCCTCTTTCCAAAACTCTTGCATTTACCTCCCTAACAACCCCATCCATAAACAAATTAAACAACCATGGAGACATCACACACCCCTGCCGCAAACCTGCATTCACTGAGAACCAATCACTTTCCTCTCTTCCTACACGTACACATGCCTTACGTCCTCGATAAAAACTTTTCACTGCTTCTAACAACTTTCCTCCCACACCATATATTCTTAATACCTACCACAGAGCATCTCTATCAACTCTATCATATGCCTTCTCCAGATCCATAAATGCTACATACAAATCCATTTGCTTTTCTAAGTATTTCTCACATACATTCTTCAAAGCAAACACCTGATCCACACATCCTCTACCACTTCTGAAACCACACTGCTCTTCCCCAGTCTGATGCTCTGTACATGCCTTCACCCTCTCAATCAATACCCTCCCATATAATTTACCAGGAATACTCAACAAACTTATACCTCTGTAATTTGAGCACTCACTCTTATCCCCTTTGCCTTTGTACAATGGCACTATGCACGCATTCCGCCAATCCTCAGGCACCTCACCATGAGTCATACATACATTAAATAACCTTACCAACCAGTCAACAATACAGTCACCCCTTTTTTAATAAATTCCACTGCAATACCATCCAAACCTGCTGCCTTGCCGGCTTTCATCTTCCGCAAAGCTTTCACTACCTCTTCTCTGTTTACCAAATCATTTTCCCTAACCCTCTCACTTTGCACACCACATCGACCAAAACACCCTATATCTGCCACTCTATCATCAAACACATTCAACAAACCTCATGTATATATATATATATATATATATATTATCCCTGGGGATAGGGGATTAAGAATACTTCCCACGTATTCCCTGCGTGTCGTAGAAGGCGACTAAAAGGGGAGGGAGCGGGGGGCTGGAAATTCTCCCCTCTCGTTTTTTTTTTTTTTTTTTTTTTTTTTTTTTCCAAAAGAAGGAGGCCAGGTGAGGATATTCCAAAAAAGGCCCAGTCCTCTGTTCTTAACGCTACCTCGCTAACGCGGGAAATGGCAAATAGTTTAAAAGAAAGAAAAAAAGATATATATATATATATATATATATATATATATATATATATATATATATATATATATATATATATATTTTTTTTTTTTTTTTTTTTATACTTTGTCGCTGTCTCCCGCGTTTGCGAGGTAGCGCAAGGAAACAGACGAAAGAAATGGCCCAACCCCCCCCATACACATGTACATACACACGTCCACACACGCAAATATACATACCTACACAGCTTTCCATGGTTTACCCCGGACGCTTCACATGCCTTGATTCAATCCACTGACAGCACGTCAACCCCTGTATACCACATCGCTCCAATTCACTCTATTTCTTGCCCTCCTTTCACCCTCCTGCATGTTCAGGCCCCGATCACACAAAATCCTTTTCACTCCATCTTTCCACCTCCAATTTGGTCTCCCTCTTCTCCTCGTTCCCTCCACCTCCGACACATATATCCTCTTGGTCAATCTTTCCTCACTCATTCTCTCCATGTGCCCAAACCATTTCAAAACACCCTCTTCTGCTCTCTCAACCACGCTCTTTTTATTTCCACACATCTCTCTTACCCTTACGTTACTTACTCGATCAAACCACCTCACACCACACATTGTCCTCAAACATCTCATTTCCAGCACATCCATCCTCCTGCGCACAACTCTATCCATAGCCCACGCCTCGCAACCATACAACATTGTTGGAACCACTATTCCTTCAAACATACCCATTTTTGCTTTCCGGGATAATGTTCTCGACTTCCACACATTTTTCAAGGCTCCCAAAATTTTCGCCCCCTCCCCCACCCTATGATCCACTTCCGCTTCCATGGTTCCATCCGCTGACAGATCCACTCCCAGATATCTAAAACACTTCACTTCCTCCAGTTTTTCTCCATTCAAACTCACCTCCCAATTGACTTGACCCTCAACCCTACTGTACCTAATAACCTTGCTCTTATTCACATTTACTCTTAACTTTCTTCTTCCACACACTTTACCAAACTCAGTCACCAGCTTCTGCAGTTTCTCACATGAATCAGCCACCAGCGCTGTATCATCAGCGAACAACAACTGACTCACTTCCCAAGCTCTCTCATCCCCAACAGACTTCATACTTGCCCCTCTTTCCAAAACTCTTGCATTTACCTCCCTAACAACCCCATCCATAAACAAATTAAACAACCATATATATATATATATATATATATTCCCTGGGGATAGGGGAGAAAGAATACTTCCCACGTATTCCCTGCATGTCATAGAAGGCGACTAAAAGGGAAGGGAGCGGGGGGCTGGAAATCTTCCCCTCTTGTTTTTTTTTTTTTATTCTTTTTTTTTTTTTTTTTCCAAAAGAAGGAACAGAGAAGAGGTCCAGGTGAGGATATTCCCTCAAAGGCCCAGTCCTCTGTTCTTAACGCTACCTCGCTATCGCGGGAAATAGCGAATAGTATGAAAAAAAAAAATATATATATATATATATATTGGAAAGAGGGGCAAGTATGAAGTCTGTTGGGGATGAGAGAGCTTGGGAAGTGAGTCAGTTGTTGTTCGCTGATGATACAGCGCTGGTGGCGGATTCATGTGAGAAACTGCAGAAGCTGGTGACGGAGTTTGGTAAAGTGTGTGGAAGAAGAAAGTTAAGAGTAAATGTGAATAAGAGCAAGGTTATTAGGTACAGTAGGGTTGAGGGTCAAGTCAATTGGGAGGTGAGTTTGAATGGAGAAAAACTGGAGGAAGTGAAGTGTTTTAGA
The DNA here is from genome assembly GCF_036320965.1 of Panulirus ornatus. Lineage (NCBI taxonomy): Eukaryota > Metazoa > Arthropoda > Malacostraca > Decapoda > Palinuridae > Panulirus > Panulirus ornatus. The sequence continues at coordinate 26,152,005 of NC_092242.1, read as the reverse complement.
TATCTGGGAGTGGATCTGTCAGCGGATGGAACCATGGAAGCGGAAGTGGATCATAGGGTGGGGGAGGGGGCGAAAATTCTGGGGGCCTTGAAGAATGTGTGGAAGTCGAGAACATTATCTCGGAAAGCAAAAATGGGTATGTTTGAAGGAATAGTGGTTCCAACAATGTTGTATGGTTGCGAGGCGTGGACTATGGATAGAGTTGTGCGCAGGAGGATGGATGTGCTGGAAATGAGATGTTTGAGGACAATGTGTGGTGTGAGGTGGTTTGATCGAGTGAGTAACGTAAGGGTAAGAGAGATGTGTGGAAATAAAAAGAGCGTGGTTGAGAGAGCAGAAGAGGGTGTTTTGAAGTGGTTTGGGCACATGGAGAGAATGAGTGAGGAAAGATTGACCAAGAGGATATATGTGTCGGAGGTGGAGGGAACGAGGAGAAGAGGGAGACCAAATTGGAGGTGGAAAGATGGAGTGAAAAAGATTTTGTGTGATCGGGGCCTGAACATGCAGGAGGGTGAAAGGAGGGCAAGGAATAGAGTGAATTGGAGCGATGTGGTATACCGGGGTTGACGTGCTGTCAGTGGATTGAATCAAGGCATGTGAAGCGTCTGGGGTAAACCATGGAAAGCTGTGTAGGTATGTATATTTGCGTGTGTGGACGTATGTATATACATGTGTATGGGGGGGGGTTGGGCCATTTCTTTCGTCTGTTTCCTTGCGCTACCTCGCAAACGCGGGAGACAGCGACAAAGTATAAAAAAAAAAATATATATATATATATATATATATATATATATATATATATATATATATATATATATATATATTATTTATTTATTTATTTTCCTTTGTCGCTGTTTCCCGCATTTGCGAGGTAGCACAAGGAAACAGATGAAAGAAATGGCCGAACCCACCCCCATACACATGTATATACATACTCGTCCACACACGCAAATATACATACCCATACATCTCAATGTACACATATATATACACACACAGACACATACATATATACACATGCACACAATTCACACTGTCTGCCTTTATTCATTCCCATCGCCACCTCGCCACACATGGAATAACATCCCCCTCCCCCCTCATATGTGCGAGGTAGTGCTAGGAAAAGACAACAAAGGCCCCATTCGTTCACACTCAGTCTATATCTTTCGTGCAATAATGCCCTAAACCACAGCTCCCTTTCCACATCCAGGCCCCACACAACTTTCCATGGTTTACCCCAGACGCTTCACATGCCCTGATTCAATCCATTGACAGCACGTCGACCCCGGTATACTACATTGATCCAATTCACTCTATTCCTTGCCCGCCTTTCACCCTCCTGTATGTTCAGGCCCCGATCACTCAAAATCTTTTTCACTCCATCTTTCCACCTCCAATTTGGTCTCCCACTTCTCCTCGTTCCCTCCACCTCCGACACATATATCCTCTTGGTCATCTTTCCTCACTCATTCTTTCCATGTGCCCAAACCATTTCAAAACACCCTCTTCTGCTCTCTCAACCATGCTCTTTTTATTTCCACGCATCTCTCTTACCCTTACATTACTTACTCGATCAAACCGCCTCACACCACAAATTGTCCTCAAACATCTCATTTCCAGCACATCCACCCTCCTGCACACAACTCTATCCATAGCCTACGCCTCGCAACCATACAACATTGTTGGAACCACTATTCCTTCAAACATAGCCATTTTTGCTTTCCGAGATAATGTTCTCGACTTCCACACATTCTTCAAGGCTCCCAGGATTTTCGCCCCCTCCCCCACCCTATGATTCACTTCCGCTTCCATGGTTCCATCTGCTGCCAGATCCACCCCCAGATATCTAAAACACTTTACTTCCTCCAGTTTTTCTCCATTCAAACTTACCTCCCAGTTGACTTGACCCTCAACCCTACTGTACCTAATAACCTTGCTCTTATTCACATTTACTCTTAACTTTCTTCTTTCACTCACTTTACCAAACCCAGTCACCAGCTTCTGCAGTTTCTCACATGAATCAGGCACCAGCGCTGCATCATCAGCGAACAACAACTGACTCACTTCCCAAGCTCTCTCAACCCCAACAGACTTCATACTTGCCCCTCTTTCCAAAACTCTTGCATTCACCTCCCTAACAACCCTATCCATAAACAAATTAAACAACCATGGAGACATCACACACCCCTGCCGCAAACCTACATTCACTGAGAACCAATGACTTTCCTCTCTTCCTACACGTACACATGCCTTACATCCTCGATAAAAACTTTTCACTGCTTCTAACAACTTGCCTCCCACACCATATATTCTTAGTACCTTCCACAGAGCATCTCTATCAAGTATTTGGTTTAAATGCTTTTGCATTAGACAGGAAGCACAGAGAAGTTAGGAATTTCAGGTTTAAGAAAAGAGTGATTGCTAAAGCATGACTGGTGATGGAGTATTATTGAGGGAGTGTTATTCTTTATAGATACTGAATACAGATATATGAACATAGAATTTACTTCTGTTGAGAAAAATGTCAGCAGAAATAAAGTTATGTAAAGTTGAAGGCAGAGTTAATGAGTGAGAATGAACTTTGAGAACTTCAGTCTTAAAGATTTACTCTTGTTGTTAATGTTTTTTGGAGGTGTTTAGGTAATTGAACTTAGTAGGGAGTTGCAATTTCAACAAATGCCCAGTTAGGTGACAGGTACAGTTTGATTTGTATGTTTGAATTTTTTAAAAGTTAAAAGTGACTGGAAGAGAAAGAATGTTCAACATTATTTCAGAGATGTGTCTAATTCTTGGAGAGTAAATAGGATTACAGTTTTAAGCAGACACTTATTTGAAAAGTATTGAGTTCCGTATAGGTCACTGTTTTATTTTAGTGCACATTGAGGTACAAGATGCACTAATAATGAAAATCTAGGGTTGTATATCAATACTGAGTATATGAAAAAGTGCAGTACAATTGCCTTTTCAGTAATTCAAATACATACTTCCTCTTGATGGCTTGACTTAAATTTTTATCTCGTATTTTTCTTCAACCCATATATTATATTACTTCAGTTTTGTTGCAGGATCCTAAATGGAGCTATTTAGCTAAACTTGAAACAGATGAAGAACGATATCAGTTATCTCGCAAACTTTGGAAAACTATTGTTGTGCCAGACCCTAATGTAGATATGACATACTTTGGTTGTTTGCGAAGGTGGAGAACCAGGAGAAATGCTTCAAAAGGTAGGGAGTTATGTACTTATAGTTGAGATCATATTGTTTTGTATGTGGGAATGGTATATATGAATAAAGTACCTGATTATTATTATTTTATATTTATTTATTTATTGTACAAACCCATTTTTGCTCTCTGAGATATTGTTCCTTCCACACATTCTCTATTTTTTGTCTGTTCTTGGTGCTATTTCAGTAAGGAAGGAGAAGCAGTTGTTATAAGAAAGGTCATTAATATGAATATTGTGTCATTTTTTTCCATACATATTGTTGTACCTTTTGCAGTTTGGATGCAAGGGCAGTATCTCCTCCAAGCATCTATGTTCCTTCATATCTAAATACCCTTTTTTGCATCAACTCTTTTATATAATTTTCCTCTATTGGATCTGGCAAATTGTTGTCATTTGTCTCATTATTAGCACTATATTTACATTAGAATACATTCTTTTCCTTGTTTTATATTCTTCCTTATCATGCACACAGGTGTGTCCAGCAGAAAAAGAACTGTTCCTCAAAAACGAAAACGTACTTTGGAAGATAACCTTGTGGGGCAACCTCCCCTGAAGCGAGCACGTGGAAATTTGGATGTCAGTTTCAGCATCCGCCGATTTGAGGAAAGTATGAATGTTGTAACAATGAACTATGTGGAAGAACTAAATCATTATAAGCTCAGACATCAGCAGGCATTGAAGATGGAACGGACATACAATGAAAAAATGCATCAACTAGTTATGGCTCGCGCAGAGGTGTGCTCACTCTCCCTCATATTAGTGATCTATATTAATCTTTTATTAATGGTATATGGCTTGCTCAGAGGTTTGTCTGTATATCTCTTGAAGCTGTGTCATGCATGTTTTCTTCCATTATTAGACAGGTACCTGTAATGACTCTGATCCAGTTAACAAGATGGCTGGTCAATTCTTCAGCACAATCTTCTGTGATACACTACCCATGAATATACTGTCACAGTGTTTTCTTATATTTTTTACTGTTGACTGTGGAATTTTTTTACTGAAGATTTATAGAGGTTTTCAGAAAAGAAGAATGATGGGGTGAAGAGAGTAGTGAGAGTAAGTGAGCTTGGGAAGGAGACTTGTGTGAGGAAGTACCAGGAGAGACTGAGAACAGAATGGAAAAAGGTGAGAACAAAGGAGAGGATTGGGATGTATTTAGTGAAGCAGTGATGGCTTGCGCAAAAGATGCTTGAGGCATGAGAAGCGTGGGAGGTAGGCAGATTAGAAAGGGTAGTGAGTGGTGGGATGAAGAAGTAAGATTTTTAGTGAAAGACAAGAGAGAGGCATTTGGACGATTTTTGCAGGGAAATAATGCAAATGAGTAGGAGATGTATAAAAGAAAGAGGCAGGAGGTCAAGAGAAAGGTGCAAGATATGAAAAAGAGGGCAAATGAGAGTTGGGATGAGAGAGTATCATTAAATTTTGGGAGAATAAAAAGATGTTTTTGAAGGAGGTAAATAAGGTGCATAAGACAAGGGAACAAATGGGAACATCAGTGAAGGGGGCTAATGGGGAGGTGATAACAAGTAGTGGTGATGTGAGAAGGAGATGGAGTGAGTATTTTGAAGGTTTGTTGAATGTGTTTGATGATAGAGTGGCACATATGGGGTGTTTTGGTCGAGGTGGTGTGCAAAGTGAGAGGGTTAGGGAGAATGATTTCATAAACAAAGAACATGTAGTAAAAGCTTTGCAGAAGATGAAAGCTAGCAGGCAGTGGGTTGGGATGGTATTGCAGTGGAATTTATGAAAAAAGGGGGTGACTGTATTGTTGACTGGTTGGTAAGGTTACGTAATGTATGTATGACTCATGGTGAGGTGCCTGAGGACTGGAGGAATGCTTGCATATTGCCATTGTACAAAGGCAAAGGGGATAAAAGTGTGCTCAAATTACAGAGGTATAAGTTTGTTCAGTATTCCTGGTAATTTATATGGGAGGGTATTGATTAAGAAGGTGAAGGCATGTACAGAGCATCAGATTGGGGAAGAGCAGTGTGGTTTCAGAAGTGGTAGAGGATGTGTGGATCAGGTGTTTGCTTTGAAGAATGTATGTGAGAAATACTTAGAAAAGCAAATGGATTTGTATGTAGCATTTATGGATCTGGAAAAGGCATATGGTAGAGTTGATAGAGATGCTCTATGGAAGGTATTAAGAATATATGGTGTGGGAGGCAAGTTGTTAGAAGCAGTGAAAAGTTTTTATCGAGGATGTAAGGCATGTATATGAGTAGAAAGAGAGGAAAGTGATTGGTTCTCAGTGAATGTTGGTTTGCGGTAGGGGTGCGTGATGTCTTCATGGTTGTTTAATTTGTTTATGGATGGGTTTGTTAGGGAGGTAAATGCAAGAGTTTTGGAAAGAGGGGCAAGTATGCAGTCTGTTGTGGATGAGAGAGCTTAGGAAGTGAGTCAGTTATTATTCGCTGATGATACAGCACTGGTGGCTGATTCGGGTGAGAAACTGCAGAAGCTGGTGACTGATTTTGGTAAAGTGTGTGAAAGAAGAAAGCTTAGAGTAAATGTGAATAAGAGCAAGGTTATTAGGTACAGTAGGGTTGAGGGACAAGTCAATTGGAAGGTAAGTCTGAATGGAGAAAAACTGGAGGAAGTAAAGTGCTTTAGATATCTGGGAGTGGATTTGGCAGCAGGTGGAACCATGGAAGCGGAAGTGAATCATAGGATGGGGGAGGGGGGCAAAGTTCTGGGCGCGTTGAAGAATGTGTGGAAGTAGAGAACATTATCTTGGAAAGCAAGAATGGGTATGTTTGAAGGAATAGTGGTTCCAACAATGTTATATGGTTGCGAGGTGTGGGCTATAGATAGAGTTGTGCAGAGGAGGGTGACTGTGCTGGAAATGAGATGTTTAGGGACAATATGTGGTGTGAGGTGGTTTGATCTAAGTACTGAAAGGGTAAGAGAGATGTGTAGTAATAAAAAGAGTGTGGTTGAGAAAGCAGAAGAGGGTGTTTTGAAATAGTTTGGTCACATAAAGTGAATGAATGAGGAAAGATCGACAAAGAGGATATATGTGTCAGAGGTGGAGGGAACGAGAAGTGGGAGACCAAATTGGAGGTGGAAAGTTGGAGTGAAAAAGATTTTGAGTGATTGGGGCCTGAACATGCAGGAGGGTGAAAGGCATGCAAGGAATAGAGTGAATTGGATCGATGTGGTATACTGGGGTCGACGTGCTGTAAATGGATTGAACCAGGGCATGTGAAGTGTCTGGGGTAAACCATGGAAAGTTGTGTGGGGCCTGGATGTGGAAAGGGAGCTGTGGTTTCTGTGCATTATATATGACAGCTAGAGACTGAGTGTGAACGAATGCGACCTTTCTTGTCTTTTCTTGGCGCTACCTTACGTACATGCGGGGGGAAGGTGGTGCCGTTTCATGTGTATGAATAAGGGCAGACAGTATAAATTACGTACATGTGTATATATGTATATGTCTTTGTGTGTATATATATATATATGTATATATTGAGATGTATAGGTATGTATATGTGTGTGTGTGGACGTTTATGTATATACATGTGTATGTGGGTGGGTTTGGGCCATTCTTTTTTTTTTTTTTTTTTTTTTTGCTTTCTCGCTGTCTCCCGCGTTTGCGAGGTAGCGCAAGGAAACAGACGAAAGAAATGGCCCAACCCACCCCCATACACATGTATATACATACGTCCACACACGCAAATATACATACCCATACATCTCAGTGTACACATATATACACACAGACACATACATATATACACATGCACACAATTCACACAGTCTGCCTTTATTTATTTCCATCGCCACCTCGCCACACATAAAATAACATCCCCCTCCTCCCCTCATGTGTGCGAGGTAGCGCTAGGAAAAGACAACAAAGGCTCCATTTGTTCACACTCAGTCTATAGCTGTCATGCAATAATGCCCGAAACCACAGCTCCCTTTCCACATCCAGGCCCCACACAACTTTCCATGGTTTACCCCAGACGCTTCACATGCCCTGATTCAATCCATTGACAGCACGTCGACCCCGGCATACCACATCGATCCAATTCACTCTATTCCTTGTCCGCCTTTCACCCTCCTGAATGTTGAGGCCCCGATCACTCAAAATCTTTTTCACTCCATCTTTCCACCTCCAATGTGGTCTCCCACTTCTCCTTGTTCCCTCCACCTCTGACACATATATCCTTTTGGTCAATCTTTCCTCACTCATTCTCTCCATGTGCCCAAACCATATCAAAACACCCTCTTCTGCTCTCTCAACCATGCTCTTTTTATTTCCACACATCTTTCTTACCCTTACATTACTTACTCGATGAAACCACCTCACACCACATATTGTCCTCAAACATCTCATTTCCAGCACATCCATCCTCCTGCACACAGCTCTATCCATAGCCCACGCCTCACAACCATACAACATTGTTGGAACCACTATTCCTTCAAGCATAGCCATTTTTGCTTTCGGAGATAATGTTCTCGACTTCCACACATTCTTTAAGGCTCCCAGGATTTTCGCCCCCTCCCCTACCCTATGATTCACTTCCGCTTCCATGGTTCCATCTGCTGCCAGATCCACTCCCAGATATCTAAAACACTTTACTTTCTCCAGTTTTTCTGCATTCAAACTTACCTCCCAATTGACTTGACCCTCAACCCTACTGTACGTAATAACCTTGCTCGTATTCACATATACTCTTCCCACGCATTCCTTACATGTCATAGAAGGCAACTAAAGGGGACGGGAGCGGGGGGCCAGAAACTCTCCCCTCCTTGTATTTTAACTTTCTAAAAGGGGAAAGAGAAGAAGGAGTCACGCGGGGAGTGCTCATCCTCCTCGAAGGCTCAGATTGGGGTGTCTAACTGTGTGTGGATGTAATCAAGATGAGAAAAAAGGAGAGATAGGTAGTATGTTTGAGGAAAGGAACCTGGATGTTTTGGATCTGAGTGAAATGAAGCTCAAGGGTAAAGGGAAAGAGTGGTTTGGGAATGCCTTGGGAGTAAAGTCAGGGGTTAGTGGTAGGATAAGAGCAAGGGAAGGAGGAGCACTACTCCTGAAACAGGAGTGGTGGGAGTATGTGATAGAGTGTAAGAAAGTAAATTCTAGATTGATATGGGTAAAACTGAAAGTTGATGGAGAGAGATGGGTGATTATTGGTGCATATGCACCTGGGCATGAGGAGAAAGATCATGAGAGGCAAGTGTTTTGGGAGCAGCTGAATGAGTGTGTTAGTGGTTTTGATGCACAAGACTGGGTTATAGTGATGGGTGATTTGAATGCAAAGGTGAGTAATGTGGCCGTTGAGGGAATAATTGGTATACATGGGGTGTTCAGTGTTGTAAATGGAAATGGTGAAGAGCTTATAGATTTATGTGCTGAAAAAGGACTGGTGATTGGGAATACCTGGTTTAAAAAGCAAGATATACATAAGTATATGTATGTAAGTGGGAGAGATGGCCAGAGAGCGTTATTGGATCACGTGTTAATTGATAGGCGCGCGAAAGAGGGACTTTTGGATGTTAATGTGCTGAGAGGTGCAACTGGAGGATGTCTGATCATTATCTTGTGGAGGCAAAGATGAAGATTTGTTTGGGTTATCAGAAAAGAAGAGAGAATGTTGGGGTGAAGAGAGTGGTGAGAGTGAGTGAGCTTGGGAAGGAGACTTGTGTGAGGGAGTACCAGGAGAGACTGAGTACAGAATGGAAAAAGGTGAGAACAAAGGAGGTAAGGGGAGTGGGGGAGGAATGGGATGTATTTAGGGAAGCAGTGATGGCTTGCACAAAAGATGCTTGTGGCATGAGAAGTGTGGGAGGTGGGTTGATTAGAAAGAGTAGTGAGTGGTGGGATGAAGAAGTAAGATTATTAGTGAAAGAGAAGAGAGAGGTATTTGGACGATTTTTGCAGGGAAAAAATGCAAATGAGTGGGAGATGTATAAAAGAAAGAGGCAAGAGGTCAAGAGAATGGTGCAAGAGGTGAAAAAGAGGGCAAATGAGAGTTTGGATGAGAGAGTATCATTAAATTTTAGGGAGAATAAAAAGATGTTTTGGAAGGAGGTAAATAAAGTGCATAAGACAAGGGACCAAATGGGAACTTCAGTGAAGGGGGCTAATGGGGAGGTGATAACAAGTAGTGGTGATGTGAAAAGGAGATGGAGTGAGTATTTTGAAGGTTTGTTGAATGTGTTTGATGATAGAGTGGCAGATATAGGGTGTTTTGGTCGAGGTGGTGTGCAAAGTGAGAGGGTTAGGGAAAATGATTTGGTAAACAGAGAAGAGGTAGTAAAAGATTTGCAGAAGATGAAAGCCAGCAAGGCAGCAGGTTTGGATGGTATTGCAGTAGAATTTGTTAAAAAAGGGGGTGACTGTATTGTTGACTGGTTGGTAAGGTTATTTAATGTATGTATGACTCATGGTGAGGTGCCTGAGGACTGGAGGAATGCTTGCATAGTGCCGTTGTACAAAGGCAAAGGGGATAAGAGTGAGTGCTCAAATTACAGAGGTATAAGTTTGTTGAGTATTCCTGGTAAATTATATGGGAGGGTATTGATTGAGAGGGTGAAGGCATGTACAGAGTGCCAGATTGGGGAAGGGCAGTGTGGTTTCAGAAGTGGTAGAGGATGTGTGGATCAGGTGTTTGCTTTCAAGAATGTATGTGAGAAATACTTAGAAAAGCAAATGGATTTGTATGTAGCATTTATGGATCTGGAGAAGGCATATGATAGAGTTGATAAAGATGCTCTGTGGAAGGTATTAAGAATATATGGTGTGGGAGGCAAGTTGTTAGAAGCAGTGAAAAGTTTTTATCGAGGATGTAAGGCATGTGTACGTGTAGGAAGAGAGGAAAGTGATTGGTTCTCATTGAATGTTGGTTTGCGGCAGGGGTGTGTGATGTCTCCATGGTTGTTTAATTTGTTTATGGATGGGGTTGTTAGGGAGGTAAATGCAAGAGTTTTGGAAAGAGGGGCAAGTATGCAGTCTGTTGTGGATGAGAGAGCTTGGGAAGTGAGTCAGTTGTTGTTCGCTGATGATATAGCGCTGGTGGCTGATTCCTGTGAGAAACTGCAGAAGCTGGTGACTGAGTTCGGTAAAGTGTGTGAAAGAAGAAAGTTAAGAGTAAATGTTAATAAGAGCAAGGTTATTAGGAACAGTAGGGTTAAGGGTCAAGTCAATTGGGAGGTAAGTTTGAATGGAGAAAAACTGGAGGAAGTAAAGTGCTTTAGATATCTGGGAGTGGATCTGGCAGTGGATGGAACCATGGAAGTAGAAGTGAATCATAGGGTGGGGTAGGGGGCAAAAATTCTGGGAGCCTTGAAGAATGTTTAGAAGTCGAGAACATTATCTTGGAAAGCAAAAATGGGTATGTTTGAAGGAATAGTGGTTCCAACAATGTTGTATGGTTGCAAGGCATGGGCTATGGATAGAGTAGTGCGCAGGAGGGTGGATGTGGTGGAAATGAGATGTTTGAGGACAGTATGTGGTGTGAGGTGGTTTGATTGAGTAAGTAATGAAAGGGTAAGAGAGATGTGTGGAAATAAAAAGAGTGTGGTTGAAAGAGCAGAAGAGGGTGTTTTGAAATGTTTTGGTCACATGGAGAGAATGAGTGAGGAAGATTGACCAAGAGGATATATGTGTCAGAGGTGGAGGGAACGAGGAGAAGTAGGAGACCAAATTGGAGGTGGAAAGATGGAGTGAAAAAGATTTTGAGTGACCAGAGCCTGAACATGCAGGAGGGTGAAAGGCGTGTAAGGAATAGAGTGAATTGGAATGATGTGGTATACCGGGGTCGACTTGCTGAGTATTTGCCAGGAATACTCAACAAACTTATACCTCTGTAATTTGAGCACTCACTCTTATCCCCTTTGCCTTTGTACAATGGCACTATGCACTATATATATATATATATATATATATATATATATATATATATATATATATATTATATATTATATATTATATTATATTATATTATACTTTGTCGCTGTCTCCCGCGTTTGCGAGGTAGCGCAAGGAAACAGACGAAAGAAATGGCCCAACCCCCCCATACACATGTATATACATACGTCCACACACGCAAATATACATACCTACACAGCTTTCCATGGTTTACCCCAGACGCTTCACATGCCCTGATTCAATCCATTGACAGCACGTCAACTGCGGTATACCACATCGATCCAATTCACTCTATTCCGTGCCCTCCTTTCACCCTCCTGCATGTTCAAGCCCCGATCACACAAAATGTTTTTCACTCCATCTTTCCACCTCCAATTTGGTCTCCCTCTTCTCCTCTTTCCCTCCGCCTCCGACACATATATCCTCTTGGTCAATCTTTCCTCACTCATTCTCTCCATGTGCCCAAACCATTTCAAAACACCCTCATCTGCTCTCTCAACCACGCTCTTTTTATTTCCACACATCTCTCTTACCCTTACGTTACTTACTCAATCAAACCACCTCACACCACACATTGTCCTCAAACATCTCATTTCCAGCACATCCATCCTCCTGCACACAACTCTATCCATAGCCCACGCCTCGCAACCATACAACATTGTTGGAACCACTATTCCTTCAAACATACCCATTTTTGCTTTCCAAGATAATGTTCTCGACTTCCACACATTCTTCAAGGGTCCCAGGATTTTCGCCCCCTCCCCCACCCTATGATCCACTTCCGCTTCCATGGTTCCATCCGCTGCCAGATCCACTCCCAGATATCTAAAACACTTTACTTCCTCCAGTTTTTCTCCATTCAAACTTACCTCACAATTGACTTGACCCTCAAACCTACTGTACCTAATAACCTTTGCTCTTATTCACATTTACTCTTAACTTTCTTCTTTCACACACTTTACCAAACTCAGTCACCAGCTTCTGCAGTTTCTCACATGAATCAGCCACCAGCGCTGTATCATCAGCGAACAACAACTGACTCACTTCCCAAGCTCTCTCATCCCCAACAGACTTCATACTTGCCCCTCTTTCCAAAACTCTTGCATTCACCTCCCTAACAACCCATCCATAAACAAATTAAACAACCATGGAGACATCACGCACCCCATTCCAAAAACTGACATTCGCTGGGAACCAGTCACTTTCTTCTCTTCCTACTTGTACACATGCCTTACAACCTTGAAAAAACCTTTCACTGCTTCTAGCAACTTACCTCCCACGCCATATACTTTTAATACCTTCCACAAAGCATTTCTATCAACTCTATCATATGCCCTCTCCAGATCCATAAATGCTACATACAAATCCATACATTATTCAAATACATACATTCTTCAAAGTAAGCACCTGATCCACACATCCTCTACCACTTCTGAAACCACACTGCTCTTCCCCAGTCTGATGCTCTGTACATGCCTTTACCCTCTCATATAATTTCCGAGGAATACTCAACAAACTTATACCTCTGTAATTTGAACACTCACCTTTATCCCCTTTGCCTTTGTACAATGGCATCATAAATGCATTCCGCCAATCCTGAGGCACTTCGCCATGAACCACACGTATATTGAATATCCTTAACAACTAGTCAACAACACAGTCACCTCCTTTTTTGATAATTCCACTGCAATACCATCTAACCTGCCGCCTTGCCAACTTTCATCTTCCGCATTGCTTTCACTGCCTCTTCTCTGTTCACCAAACCACTGTCCCTGACCCTCTCACTTTGCACACCACCTTCACCAAAACACCCTATATCTGCCACTCTATCATGAAACACATTCAACAAAGCTTCAAAATACTCATTCCATCTCCTTCTCACTTCACCATTACCTCTTATTATGTCCCCATTAGCCCCCTTCACTGATGTTTCCATTTGTTGTCTTGTTTTATGCACTTTATTTACCTCCTTTCAAAACATCTTTTTATCCTCCTTGAAATTTAATGATACTCTCTCACCCCAACTCTCATTTCCACTCTTTCACCTCTTGCAGCTTTCTCTTGACCTCCTGCCTCATTCTTTTATACATCTCCCAGTCATTCACACTGCTTCCCTGCAAAAATCGTTGAAACGCCTCTCTCTTCTCTTTCACAAACAATCTTACTTCTTCATCCCACCACTCACTACCCTTTCTAATCTGCCCACCTCCCACACTTCTCATGACACATGCATCTTTTGTGCAAGCCATCACTGCTTCCCTAAACACATTCCATTCTTCCCCCACTACCCTTACATCATTTGCTCTCACCTTTTTCCATTCTGCACTCAGTCTCTCCTGGTACTTCCTCACACAAGTCTCCTTTCCAAGCTAACTTACTTTCACCACTCTCTTCACCCAACTTTCTTCTTTTTTGAAAACCTCTACAAATCTTCACCTTTGCCTCCAGAAGATAATGATCAGACATCCCTCCAGTTGCCCCTCTCTGCACATTAACATCCAAAAGTCTCTCTTTCATGCGCCTTTCAATTAACACGTAATCCAGTAATTCTCTCTGGCCATCTCTTCTACTTACATACATATACTTATGTAGTATACCTCTCTTTATAAACCAGGTATTCCTAATCACCTAGGGATAGGGGATTAAGAATACTTCCCACGTATTCCCTGCGTGTCGTAGAAGGCGACTAAAAGGGGAGGGAGCGGGGGGCTGGAAATCCTCCCCTCTCTTTTTTTTTTTTTTTTTTTTTTTTTTTTTTTCCAAAAGAAGGACAGAGGGGGCCAGGTGAGGATATTCCAAAAAAGGCCCAGTCCTCTGTTCCTAACGCTACCTCACTAACGCGGGAAATGGCGAATAGTTTAAAAGAAAGAAAAAGATTCCTAATCACCAGTCCTTTTTCAGCACACAAAACTACAAGCTCTTCACCATTTCCATTTACAACAATGAACTTCCCATGTACACCAATTATAGCCTCAACTCCCACATTACTCACCTTTGCACTCAAATCACCCATCACTATAACCCAGTCTCGTGCATTAAAGCTGTTAACACACTCACTCAGCTGCTCCCAAAACACTTGCCTCTCATGATCTTTCTTCTATTGACCAGGTGCATAGGCACCAATAATCACCCATCTCTCTCCATCCCCATAACAGTCTAGAGTTAACTTTCTTACACTCTGTCACATACTACCACAACTCCTGCTTCAGGAGTAGTGCTACTCCTTCCTCTGCTCTTGTCCTCTCACCAACCCCTGATTTTACTCCCAAGACATTCCCAAACCACTCTTCCCCTTTACCCATGAGCTTTGTTTCTCTCAGAGCCAAAACATCCAGGTTCCTTTCCTCAAACATACTACTTATCTCTCCTTTTCTCTCATCTTGGTTACATCTACACACATATAGACATGTCAATCTGAGCCTTTGAGGAGGATGAGCACTCCATGTATGACTCCTTCTTCTGTTTCCCCTTTCAGAAAGTTGAAATACAAGGAGGGGAGGGTATATATTGTATTTACATTTCTAAAAGGGGAAATAGAAGAAGGAGTCAAGCGGGAAGTGCTCATCCTCATCGAAGGATCAGAGTGGGGTGTTTGAATGTGTGTGGATGTAACCAAGATGAGAAAAAAGGAGATATAGGTAGTATGTTTGAGGAAAGGAACCTGAATGTTTTGGTACTGAGTGAAACAAAGCTCAAGGATAAAGGGGAAGAGTGGTTTGGGAATGTCTTGGGAGTAAAGTCGGTTTGGTGAGACAACAAGAGGAAAGGAAGGAGTAGCACTTCTGAAGCAGGAGTTGTGGGAGTATGTGATGGAGTGTAAGAAAGCAAATTCTAGATTGATGTGGATAAGATAGAAAGTGGGTGGAGAGAGATGGCTGATTATTGGTGCTTATGCACCTGGTCATGAGGAGAAAGAACATGAGAGGCAAGTGTTTTGGAAGCAGCTGAGAGTGTGTTAGTAGCTTTGATGCACGAGACTGGGTTATAGTGATGGGTTAATTTTAACGCAAAGGTGAGTAATGTGGCAATTGAGGTTATAATTGGTGTACATGGGGTGTTCAGTGTTGTAAATGGAAATGGTGAAGAGCTTGTGGACTTGTGTGCTGGAAAAAGATTGGTGATTGGGAATACCTGGTTTAAAAAGTATTCATATGTGAGTAGGAGAGATGGTCAAAGGGCTTTATTGGATTACGTGTTAATTGATAGGCATGGAAAAGAGAGACTTTTGGATGTAAATTCTCTGAGAGGGGCAGCTGGAGGGATGTCTGACCATTATCTTGTGGAGGAGAAGGTGAAGATTTGTAGAGGTTTTCAGAAAAGAAGAGAGAATGTTGGGGTGAAGAGAGTGATGAGAGTAAGTGAGCTTGGAAAGGAGACTTGTCTGAGGAAGTACCAGGAGAGATTCAGTGTAGAATAGCAAGAGGTGAAAGTAAATGACGTGAGGGGATTGGGGTAGGACTGGGATGTATTTAGGAAAGCAGTGATAGCTTGCGCAAAAGATGCACGTGTCATGAGAAAGGTGGGAGGGGGGCAGATTAGAAAGGGTAGTGAGTGGTGGGATGAAGAAGTAAGGTTGCTAGTGAAAGAGAAGAGAGAGGAATTTGGACGAATTTTGCAGGGAAGTAGTGTAAATGACTAGGAAATGTATAAAAGAAAGTGGCAGGAGGTTAAGGGAAAGGTGTGAGAGGTGAAAAAGAGGGCAAATGAGAGTTTGGGTGAGAGAGTATCATTAAATTTTAAGGAGAATAAAAAGATGTTTTGGAAGGAGGTAGATAATGTGTGTAAGACAAGAGAACAAAAGGGATCATCAGTGAAGGGGGCAAATGGGGAGGTAATAACAAGTTGTGATGAAGTGAGGAGGAGGTGGAGTGAGTTTTTTGTAGGTTTGTTGAATTTGTTTAGAGTGGCAGATATAGGGTCTTCTGGTCAGGGTGGTGTGCAAAGTGAGAGGGTCAGGAAGAATGGTTGGATAAACAGAGAAGAGGTAGTGAAGCTTTGTGGAAGGTGAAAGCCAGCAAGGCGGCGGGTTTGGATGGTATTGCAGTAGAATGTATTAAAAAAGGGGGTGACCGTGTTTTTGATTACTTGGTAAGGATATTCATTGTATCTATGATTCATGGTGAAGTGCTTTAGGATTGGTGGAATGCATGCATAGTGCCACTGTACAAAGGCAAAGGGGATAGAGGTGAGTGTTCAAATTATAGAGGCATTAGGCTGTTGAGTATTCCTGGGAAAATATATGGGAGGGTATTGACTGACAGGGTAAAGGCATGTAGAGAGCATCAGACTGGGGAAGAGCAGTGTGCTTTCAGAAGTGGTAGAGGATTTGTGGATCAGGTGTTTGCTTTGAAGAATGTATGTGAGAAATACTTAGAAAAGCACATGGATTTGTATGTAGCATTTATGGATCTCGAGAAGGCATATAATAGGGTTCATAGAGATGCTTTGTGGAAAGTTTTAAGATTATATGGTGTGGGAGGAAAGTTGCTTGGAGCAGTGAAAAGTTTTTACCCAAGGATGTAAGGCAGGTGTACCTGTAGGAAGAGAGGAAAGTGATTGGTTCCCAGTGAATGTCGGTTTGCAGCAGGGGTGCATTATGTCTCCACAGTTGTTTAATTTGTTTATGGGTGGGGTGGCTAAAGAAGTCAATGAATGAGTTTTGGAGAGAGGGGCAAGTATGCAGTCTTTTGTGGATGAGAGGGCTTGGGAAGTGAATCAGTTGGTGTTTGCTGATGATATAGCGCTGGTGGCTAATTCAGGTGAAAAACTGCAGAGGTTGGTGACTGAGTTTGCCAAATGTGTGAAAAGAGAAAGTTGAGAGTAAATGTGAATAAGAGCAAGGTTATTAGGTTCAGTAGGGTTGAGGGACAAGTCAACTGGGAGGTAAATTTGAATGGAGAAAAACTGGAGGAAGTGAAGTGTTTTTGGATATCTGGGAATGGACTTAGCAGCAGATGGAACCATGGAAGCAGAAGTGAGTCACAGGGTGGGGGAGGGGGCAAAGGTTCTGGGAGCGTTAAAGAATGTGTGGAAGGTGAGAACATTATCTCGGAATGCATAAATGGGTATGTTTGTAGGAATAGTGGTTCCAACAGTGTTATATGGGTCCGAGGCGTAGCCTATAGATAGGGTTGTGTAGAGGAGTGTGGATGTGTTGGAAATGATATGTTTGAGGACAATATGTGATGTGAGGTGGTATGATCGAGTAAGTAATGAAAGGGTTATAGAGATGTGAGGTAATAAGAAGAGTACGGTTGAGAGAGCTAAAGAAGGTGTATTGAAATGGTTTGGACACATGGAGAGAATGAATGAGGAAAGAATGACAAAGCGGATATATATGTGTCAGAGGTGGAAGGAAGGAGAAGTGGGAGACCAATTTGGAGGTGAAAGGATAGAGGGGAAAAGATTTTGAGCAATCAGAGCTTGAACATACAGGAGGATGAAAGGTGTGCAAGGAATAGAGTGAATTGGAATGGTGTGGTATACCAGGATCTACATGCTGTCAGTGGATTGAACCAGGGCATGTTAAGCATCTGGGGTAAACCATGGATAGGTCTGTGGGGCCTGGATGTGGAAAGGGAGGTGTGGTTTCAATGCATTACACATGACAGCTAGACACTGAGTGTGCACGAATGTGACCTTTTTGCCTTTCCCTAGCACTGCCTTGCTGGAAGGGGAGGGATGCTGTTTTCTGTGTGGCGGGATGGCAAGGGGAATTGGATGAAGACTGCAAGTATGAATATGTACATGTATATATATGTATATGTCTGTGTATGTATATGTATGTATACATTGAAATGTATGTTTGTATATAGGTTTTTATGTATATACATATGTGTATATGAGGGGTTTGAACATTCTTCGTTTGTTTCCTTGCACGACTTTGCTTGCTCGGGAAACAACAATTAAGTATAATAAATAATCTCTAGGGACAGGGGAGAAAGAATACTTCCCATGAATTCCCTGCGTGTCGTAGAAGGCGACTAAATGGGACGGGAGCAGCGGGCTAGAAACCCTCCCCTCTCTTGTATTTTAACTTTCTAAAAGGGGAAACAGAAAAAGGTGTCATGTGTGGAGTGCTCATCCTCCTCGAAGGCTCAGATTGTCTAAATGTATGTGGATATAACCAAGATAAGAAAAAAGGAGAGATAGGTAGTATGTTTGAGGAAAGGAACCTGGATGTTTTGGCTCTCAGTGAAATGAAGCTCAAGGATAAGGGGAAGAGTGGTTTGAGAGTACCTTGGGAGTAAAATCAGGGGTTGGTGAGAGGACAAGAGCAAAGGAAGGAGTAGCACTACTCCTGAAACAGGAGTTGTGGAAGTATGTGATGTAAGAAAGTAAACTCTAGATTGATATGGGTAAAACTGAAAGTGGATGGATAGAGATGGGTGATTATTTGGTGCCTATGCACAGGTCATGAGAAGAAAGATCATGAGAGGCAAGTGTTTTGGGAGCAGCTGAGTGAGTGTGTTAGCAGCTTTGATGCATGAGACCGGGTTATAGTGATGGGTGATTTGAATGCAAAAGTGAGTAATGTGGGAGTTGAGGCTGTATTTGGTGTACATGGGGTGTTCAGTGTTGTAAATGGAAGTAGTGAAGGGCTTGTAGATTTGTGTGCTGAAAAAGGACTGGTGATTGGGAATACCTGGTTTAGAAAGAGAGATATACATAAGTATATGTATGTAAGTAGGAGAGATGGCCAGAGAACGTTAATGGACTATGTTAAAATTGATAGGCGCGTGAAGGAGAGACTTTTGGATGTTAATGTACTGAGAGGGGCAACTGGAGGGATGTCTGATCATTATCTTGTGGAGGCAAAGGTGAAGATTTGTAAAAGTTTTCAAAATGAAGAGAAAATGTTGGGTTAAGAGAGTGATGAGAGTAAGTGAGTTTGTATAGGAGACTTGTGTAAGGAAGTGCCAGGAGAGATTGAGTGCAGAATGGAAAAAGGTGAGAGCAAATGATGTACGGGTAGTGGAGGGAATTGGATGTATTTAGAGAAGCAGTGATGGCTTGCACAAAAGATGTATGTCACATGAGAAAGGTGGGAGGTTGGCAGATTAGAAAGGGTAGTGAGTGGTGGGATGAAGAAGTAAGATTGTTAATGAAAGAGAAGAGACAGGTATTTGGACAATTTTTGCAGGGAAGTAATGCAAATGACTGGAGATGTATAAGAGAAAGAGGCAGAAGGTCAAGAGAAAGGTGCAAGAGGTGAAAAAGAGGGCAAATGGGAGTTGGGATGAGAGAGTGTCATTAAATTTTAGGGAGAATTAAAAGATGTTTTGGAAGAGGGTAAGTATATTGTGTAAGACAAGAGAACAAATGGGAACATCGGTGAAGGGGGCTAATGGGAAGGTAATAACAAGCAGTGGTGAAGTGAGAAGATGGAATGAATATTTTGAAGGCTTCTTAAATGTGTTTGATGATAGAGTGGCAGATATAGTGTGTTTTGGTGGAGGTGGTATGCGAAGTGAGAGGGTCAGGCAGAATGGTTTGGTAAGCAGAGAAGAGGTAGTGAAAGCTTTGTGGAAGTTGAAAGCTGGCAAGGCAGCAGGTTTGGATGGTATTGCAGTGGAATTTATTAAAAAAGGGGGTGACCTTGTTGTTGACTGGTTGGTAAGGATAATCAATGTATGTATGGTTCATGGTGAAGCACTTGAGGATTGGTGGAGTGCATGCATAGTGCCATTGTACAAAGGCAAAGGGGATAAGAGTGAGTGCTCATATTACAGAGGTATAAGTTTGTTCAGTATTCCTGGGAAATTATATGGGAAGGTATTGATTGAGAGGGTGAAGGCATGTACAGAGCATCAGATTGGGGAAGAGTAGTGTGGTTTCAGAAGTGGTTGAGGATGTGTGGATCAGGTGTTTGCTTTGAAGAATGTATGTGAGAAATACTTAGAAAAACAAATGGGTTTGTATGTAGCATTTATGGATCTGGAGAAGGCATATGATAGAGTGATAGAGATGCTTTGTGGAAGGTATTAAGAGTATATGGTGAGGTAGTTAAATTGCTAGAAGCAGTGAAAAGTTTTTATCAAGGATGTAAGGCATGTATATGAGTAGGAAGAGAGGAAAGTGATTGGTTCCCAGTGAATGTCTGTTTGTGGCAGGGGTGCGTGATGTCTACATGGTTGTTTAATTTGTTTATGGATAGGGTTGTTAGGGAGGTGAATGAAAGAGTTTTGGAGAGAGGGGCAAGTATGCAGTCTGTTGTGGATGAGAGGGCTCGGGAAGTGAGTCAGTTGTTGTTCGCTGATGATACAACACTAGTGGCTGATTCAGATGAGAAACTGCAGAGGTTTGTGACTGAGTTTGGTAAAGTGTGTGAAAGAAGAAAGCTGAGAGTAAATGTGAATAAGAGCAAGGTTATTAGGTTCAGAATGGTTGAGGGACAAGTAAATTGGGAGGTAAGTTTGAATGGAGAAAAACTAGAGGAAGTGAAGTGTTTTAGATATCTGGGAGTGGATTTGATAGCAGATGGAACCATGGAAGCAGAAGTGAGTCACAGGGTGGGGGAGGGGATGAAGGTTCTGGGAGTGTTGAAGAATGTGTGGAAGGCGAGAACATTATCTCGGAGAGCAAAAATGAGTATGTTTGAAGAAATAGTGTTTCCAACAATGTTGTATGGTTGCAAGGCATGGGCTATAGATAGGGTTGTGCAGAGAAGGGTGGATGTGTTAGAAATGTAATGTTTTAGGACAATATGTGGTGTGAGGTGGTTTGATCGCTCAAAATTTTTTTTACTCCACCCTTCCACCTCCAATTCGGTCTCCCACTTTTCATTTCCCTCTACCTCTGACACATATACCCTTTTTGTCAATCTTTCCTCATTCATTCTCTCCTTGTGAGAAAGCCATTTCAACACATTTCAACCACACTCATTTTATTACCACATCTCTCTTACCCTTTCATTTCTTACTCAGTCAAACCACTCACACCACATGTTGTCCTCAAACATTTCATTTCCGACACATCCACCCTCCTCTGCACAATCCTATCGATAGGCCATACCTTGCAAACATATAACATTGTTGGAACCACTATTCTTTTAAGCATACCCATTTTTGATCTCCAAGATAACGTTCTCACTTCCACACATTCTTCAACGCTCCCAGAACCTTCGCCCCCTCCCCCACCCTGTGACTCATTTCCACTTCCATGGTTCCACTTCACTTCCTCCAGTTTCTCTCCATTCAAACTTACCTCCCAATTGACTCATCCCTCAACCCTACTGAACCTAATAACCTTGCTCTTATTCACATTTACTCTTAGCTTTCTTCTTTTATAAACTCTACCAAACTCAATCACCAACTTCTGCAGTCTCTCACCCGAATCAGCCACCAGCGCTGTATCATCAGCAAACAATAACTGACTCACTTCCCAAGCCCTCTCATCCACCACAGACTGCATACTTGTCCCTCACTCCAAAACTCTTGCATTTACCTCCCTAACAACCCCATCCATAAACAAATTAAGCAACCATGGAGACATCACGCACCTCTGCCGCAAACTGACATTCACTGGGAACTAATCAGAAGAGAGAATGTTGGGGTGAAGAGAGTGATGAGAGTAAGTGAGCTTGGAAAGGAGACTTGTGTGAGGAAGAACCAGGTGAGATTGAGTGGAGAATGGGAAAAGGTGAGAGCTAATGATGTAAGGTGAGTAGGGGAGGAATGGAATGTATTTAGGGAAGTATTGATGGCTTGCGCAAAAAATGCTTGGGGCATGAGAAAGGTGGGTGGTGAGCAGATTAGAAAGGGTAATGAGTGGTGGGATGAAGAAAGTAACATTGTTAGTGAAAGAGAAGAGAGAGAGGCATTTGGACAATTTTTGGAGGGAAGTAGTGCAAATGACTGAGATGTATAAAAGAAAGAGGCAGGAAGGCTAGAGAAAGGTGCAAGAGGTGAAAAAGAGAGCAAATGAGAGTTGGGGTGAGAATCATTAAATTTTAGAGAGAAGGAAAAAATGTTTTGGAAGAAGGTAAATAAAGTGTGTAAGACAAGAACAAATAGGAACATCGGTAAAGGGGGCTAATGGGGAGGTAAATAACAAGTAGTGGTGAAGTGAGAAGGAAATGGAGCTGCATACAGCTTCTTTGCTAATGTGCACTAGATACTTTTCTGCAGTCATTCTCACCACAATAATCTGATCCATACATTCCCTACCATTCCTAAATCCCCTTGCTTCTCGTTTATTTTGCAATCAGTCATATCCATCATTTTGTTAATCAACCCTCTTGCATACAGTTCTCCTCTTATACTTAATATAGACGTATTCCTCTATGATTGCTACACACTTCCTTAGCACCTTTTCCTTTGAGCAAAGGAACAATTGTAGTTTTCACCCAGTTCTCAGGCACAACCCTGCACTTCTGTGCTAAATTACATTTCAAATGAATCCACTGTATCACTCTTTTTCCTCCATACTTCAATATTTCAGCTGTATTACCATCCACTTTCCTAGCTTCATCCTTATTATTGCCCTTTTTCCTTCTTTCTTGCTATAGGCCCCTGCATTTGTATCCTTTGCCTTCATCATCCATATCCATGCATATAACAATGCTTCCTCACCTTTTCCTACATTTATCAGTTCTTCAAAATACTCTCTCCATTTTCTTTTGCTTCCTCCTTTTGATTGAGCAACTCTCCTTCCAGACTTCTCATATCTACACTTCCATTCTTTCATCCACCTCTTTCCTCTTTCACTCCCTTCCAGTACAATTTCTTATTTTCCTTTGACTTTTCTCAACTTTCTTAATAAATCTTCATCTACTCTTTCTTTGCTTTCCTCTATCAGGTTCTTAACATTCCACTTACACATCTTATGTTCTTCCTTCAGCCTTTGCTGAACTTTTACTGGTACATTCCTTCCAAGCAATCTACCATATGCCTTTATCTTCCCTTCCACAGCATTTCTAATCTCATTGGTCCTCCATGCATTTTCACTTTAATTCTTATATCTCGCAACCATGTATCCATCTCCTGATTGTGCATCCTTAAATAGGCTTTCTCTAAATATTTTAAACACCTCATTCATGCATGACAGTATTCCTTCATTTATTTTACTTTCATCTCGACTTTCTGTCACCCTTCTATCAATCTATCTATCTCTCTATATCTCTGATACCTGTTCCAATTGGAACCCCCTCAAAGGGGTGGCCATGGCAATAGAGTCACCATAATAAGAGAACTCCAGTGCTTCCTGTTAGTCTTTAGTGCCTCACCCTTAACAGGCCACTGACAGAGGGCAACTCTAGCATAGTGTTTGCTGTGGCTCCTACCTAATGTTCCTACTGACTACTACTGTCTAATGCTCCTACCAACTACTTCTACCTAATGCTCCAGCCTAAATCTCCCTACCTACTATTTCTATCTACTTCTCCTACCATTTTGCCAAAAGGCAGGACTAGCCATAGTGTTTACCACAAGAAAAACTAGAAGTATGAAGAATGAGCTGTGTGAGTTAAGTGTCCAATTGTGGACAGAATGCTAGTAGTCCACATGTTAGCGAGTCAGAAAGAAAAGACAGCTGCCTAAGTCAGAGGAGTGCAACTTGACATCCACTGAAGTGCTGGCTCTTTGCATTCTTTCTAATTCATCTTCTCACTTGCCAACACTTTTACCTCTCCATTATTCGATATGCCATACCCCACTTCTTCCTGATCCTCATCTCCAGAAGAACTGCAAAATGGCCAGAATTCCCAGAGAATCCTCTCACAGCTCTGGCATCCAAGACAACATTTCTCAACCTTTCATCCACTCCCACATAGTCAGTTAGATACTTTTGTCCATCTTTTCCATCATTTCTTATCAGCATATATCTATGGGTCATCTTGTGCTGAAAAAAGATGTTTGCAGGGAATAAACTCCTCTCACCACAGACATCCACAAGATAACTTCCATTCTCATTTACTCCAGGCACTATCCATTAACTATCTTGCAAATTTCATCACATCACACTTTAGCATTCATATCACCCTCTACAACCACCTTTTTCTCCTTCTCCAACACATCAAATCACTCAAATTTCATCCATTTCATCCATACCTCATACAGTCTTCATATTGACAGGCACATGTACACAAACCCATGCATATCTTACTATACCAATCATTCCCATCACCCTCACTATTCTTGAACTATTCCATCCATGCTCTGTAACACCCTTCCATACTCTTGGTGAAAGCACAATTACACATCCTTTCCCTCTTCCCTAATAAAACTTTCATGAATTCCCCAGTCTTGGAGACTTTTGCTGTTGCTACCCCCTTGAGGGAGTATCTGAAGGGAATGGGTATCTAAGATATAGATAGATAGTAATGTGATGAAACTACCAGTGTTTATGATAAAACAAATATAGTCATTTTTCTTGGTCATCAACTGCCAGAAAAGCCTGTTGAAAAATTCTGCAAAGTTTTCTAATCCAGCTAATTAAACTGCAGAAGCTTTAGAAGAACTTTTTATTAATGAGCTTATTTTAATCCATTCAGTGCAACCAGGTCAAATACATCACTTTGTTTTATTTTTTGTTCACTTTGGCTGGGAAGTATTTCGACAATTTTTAAAGGGCCACCCCTGCCTAAAGGGGAAATATACAGTCAACTATTGATGGGGATAGTCCTCAGAAATCATCACACATTACATAAACTTTTATATTAAAAAGACCAAAAAGGAATAAAAGAAAACGTGTATATGGATGAAATGTTCACATGTGGTATGCCATAATTGTTATTGATCTTTTTTTTTTTAGCCTAAAACTTTTGAAAATGAAGGCATTGAAAATCTTATCACCTGTAAGATTTGTAAAAAATTTGCCTTCTGAAAGTACAAAAAACAGAAGCTAAAGAGCTTGTAAGCTCCAGTTTGAGACTAGCATGATTCCCCAGCACCCATGCATCAGGAAAAAATGCCAAAAAGTTTAGGAAATTTTACCTATGCTGGAAATATTTAGGGGTCCAAAACATACAATGCACCTCTGTCCCAGAAACACTATGTACAGCATAGCTAGGTGATCACAGAAAGTGAGCATTGCCTGAGGTTGATTCAGCACCTGATTACCTATGTATGGTTATTTTCGGTGGCACCCCATGCACTGTTACCAGATGTTAGAGCCTAGATTTTTTTATACGTTGTTTACTGTCAGTTTGTGCAAGGAGGTGTGTACAGTATCTGCACCCTCACATTATTTATTAGTTTCTTAGATTGTTGAGCTCTTACAAAATAATAGATGACTAGCATCAAAGATCCATTGTAATCATATTTGTCTGTCACAAGCACTTCCAGAAATACCACCCTTGTAATTACTTCCCTTCACAGGGAGGATTCAAACTCCCATCACTTATGTGACAGACCGGAGTACTAACCACTCAGCCCACCCCGATGGCCAATTGTTAGTCTACAGCAGCAAAGAACTATCTACTGAGAGAGAGAAGGGATACTAACTACATGTAGATAGTGAAAGAAGTTATCAATCAGAGATGTGTAAGTCAGAAAGAGGAAGGTAACAGATCAGACTGCAGATACCAAAGCCAGAAGTAAGGAGAGAACATTGGTAGCTCAGAAAAGTGGTTCAATACACCCTCACCCCTAAGCCTCAGTAGGACACCCTCCACCCATCATCAAACATCATCCAGTGTTTGATGGACAGAATTAGCAGATTCACCCAACTTAGATGCCTACCTTTCCTGCCTCGCCAAACTGCCTTGGGAACTGGTACCCGCCATGATAATCTTGGGGGCTTGACCAGATCCTGTCCTCCACCAACGCACAAAGCGGCACCACCCATGCCAGCCCAAGGGCCAACACCAGATGTTATGGACAGGCTCTTAGACCACATCCTGTAAAAGGAATGGGTCCAGGTTAGGGCCTTCACATAGCACACTTTGAGGTCCCAGTATGAAAGCCCTAACCCCCTGAAAGCACTCGCACTCTCCTGACTCCATGCATGACATCAGTTCACAGTAACTGACATGACCCACACAGAGTCTTTCCCGGTTAAACTCCATATGCCTTGCAGGACTTCCGGGGTACCATGATAGCTGCACTTGTACTCATTTGCGGCTGAGAGTTCAAAGCAAACTCCGGAGACCTGAGTGTCTATGATTATGGTTGCTGAACCTTTGGAAGCCACAATATCTGGTTTCCTAAAGGACCCTGCAATGGGGATACAAGGCTCAAAAAATCACATCGTATCCCTTTTGCCTCAGTATGCTGGCCACAAAGTTATTGCTGTTATCATGATGCTTGATCCTACTCCTGTTGGTATGTGGGCATATTTGCACAATGTGCCCAAGCATACTGAGCTTGTGACATGTGTCACAGAGGCCAGAGTTGTTGATTCAACCTCTCACAGCCCTTTCAGAAGGTAACATCCATCCCAACCTTCACCTGGATTACCTTAACATAGTCACCATCTGTGAGAAGACGAGTCCCACTGGTAACCCATCTGCTAATCTGAGGTATGGCTGTAGATGGAGCGAGAACCTTTCCATCAGAGGTGATGACTAAATTCAACCTCAATGCATGTATGCATTCGTTTTTATTGCTCACCTGCCAACCAGCAATGCATGCAGGGCCCAACCAACTCTATAATTTTTCTAATTACAGGTTCCCCTACCATTGTCTGCATTACAGGGTCAGACAAAGTAAGCAGTTTTTTTTAATCTAGCTTGTTTGTTAAGCCGGACGATCGAGATAAAGTCAGGAAGCTCAAGCACACCATCACCCGCTGCCAAGGCAGATAAAGCCTGTGGTAAACCGCCATCCACACCTGTCTGTCCATGCGCGTCAGCTACATCTTATAGACTTCACCTAGCACCAGGCGGTGCATGACATGGTCACTGAGGATTATAATCCTCTGCTGAGGTTTTAGAGGGCCTTTGGTGATGTTAGATAGCACCTCTTTTGGCAGGGAACCGTAGGATCATCGCCTATCTCCAACACCAACAAGAATGCCTGGGTACTTATAACTGTCCTCAGCATCCACGGAGCTGATAGTAATGTCCAAAACTTGGAATGTCTTGTTCTTATTGACATACCGAGCCTTATGCTTGCCATCAATCTCCATGCTAAGGTTCTGACATCTTACCAGAGTCACCTGAAGGACACCCCCCATGAGAGTCTCTGCCATGATGTTTATGCTTGTCTGCAGACCAACTGCCATCTGTGCCACTAGAACCAGGTCATCAGCAAACGCTGGTACTGACACCTTTTGGCCTCCAAATCCAACCCCCTCACCCAGTTCCTAACCCTCACAATTCCCTCATCAGTCTCATGGTTAAAAAGAAAGGGTGAAAGGGGGTCACACTTTGCTTGACCCCACAAGTCATATTCATTCTTTCTGACATTTCCCTGCAAGAATTCGGGCTTTCCCCTACTTAGAAAGGTAAGAAACAACCGTCTTGAAGGATATTTAGCAGAAATAAGGCGCCAAGATGTAAAATTCTCAAAATAAAGAAAGAGTAAAGATTGCATGAGGCACACTGAGGTGTGTTCCTGGTGCTCACACTGTTAGAAACACTACTCTCAAATGGCGTCCAAGCTACATCTCTTCCTTGTATATCAACTGACTGTTGCCTTCAATATAGGTGAAGGCTCCGTCATACATCGTCATAATGTATACTCTGACTGGGGCTGGAATCCCCTCCCGTGACATGGACCGCTTAATAGTGCTATGATTAACACTATCAAGTGCTTTTGCCATGTTGAGGAATGCCAGGTGTACAGGGTGCGACTGTGCCTGCACACAGCTGATGATCACGTCTAGAATCTTGAGGTTCTTGAGGCATACATCCACAGGGACGAGTGCCTTTTGAGCTCCACTGATATGGATGAGGATGGAAATGTGGCTGCTAATGATTTTCTGTAGCAGTTGGACTACAGCATATGAAATGGTGATCAGTCGGTAGTCCTTTGGGTGGGTTGGGTTTGGAACTTTGGGTATCAGCACCATTCTGTTTGCCCTGAGTGGTTCAGGCAGTATAGTTGTGGCGATCTAATGTTTAAACATCTTTCACAGCACTCACGCCTGAATAGACTTCTGGAGTTTCATTTCCATTCTGTCAGGACTTGGGGCAAATATTGTGGTGGCTTTGAGATGGTTTGCTACCTCGCCTACAGTTATAACCTCTGCTAGTTGTTCGTTAACTTGGTCAGTATCAGTAATAGGCCATCTGTTAGGCTCAGAGGGCCATGAGAAGAGGACTCCCCAAAAGGGGAAGAGGGTTTCTGGCCCAACGAAAGTTGGCGGTACCTTCCAGTCACCATTAAGGACCTGTCTAGCAGCCAGCAACTTATTTTTTCTATAAATCTGCTGTATTTTGCAGTATCGTTCCTCGTGAAGATGGTTTCCGCACAAAGAGCCCCGTCAGTCCGGTGTCCATTGCCTGTGCCGGTGTGTTGTCTTGGTTAGCCCTCACAGCAATCTTGGCATTTAGAGGGTGTACCACATGAGGTGACCAACTTTTGGGCATGCTCTGTGGCCACCCTGATGGCGTAGAGGCTGTTCCCTCATTGCAAATGTCCGAGGGTGACATTTAGCACTTCCTCACCCCTCACTAGAGTTTTGGGGCCAGACCCTAGTGTGTCTAAAGAAGACAGTCTCTATAACAATACAGGTAACGAATTGGGGTTGTGGATCCAGTACTCTGTGGTTAGTGCTCCTGTCTGTCACACTAATGATGAGGGTTTGAATAATTCCTGTGAAGGACAATGTATTTATCATGCATGTGTGCATTTCATGCAGTATTTTATATAACTGCACATATATGTACTTGACATACTGCATATGTTTGGCAGCGGAGTAGGGTAAGTTAAAGGGCTCATAGCACATTTGCACAATTTTCCACTAGGGCGAGTTGTATGTTATTATATTTAGAACATTATGTCCTAGTTAAATCTTTATAACAATCATTAGGAGTTTGCTTTTTAGAATATTTGAGAACGTCAGGCACAGTGGATATGAGGGCTGCCTTAGTGAAAGAATTGATACAGTATGTAATTGTCCATACATGCTTATGGCACAGATGTATGTTGGTACAACTTTTCTCAGATGAATCAAAGAAGGTATTCAGATATGAATTAAAGAAAATTATGAATATACATTTCTCATTATAATGTGCACCAGCTCAA
The DNA here is from genome assembly GCF_036320965.1 of Panulirus ornatus. NCBI lineage: Eukaryota > Metazoa > Arthropoda > Malacostraca > Decapoda > Palinuridae > Panulirus > Panulirus ornatus. Next base: position 26,122,765 of record NC_092242.1, on the reverse strand, counting down.
CTTGATCACTGGAAAGGCAGCATCAGAGAACAGCAGTGTTAGAGTGTTAATCATTACTTTGTTAGGAATGTTAGCATTCCTTTGAACTTTCCATAGAGAATAGCTACTTTGGAGAATGTTGCCCTTAGAATCCAAAAACTGCCTGTTATATAACAGTGATAAGGTTTTGAATGCAGAAGAGTCACTTCTACAAATGAAACGAAAAGTGCTTTTATTAAAAGTTACAGCACTGTATACACATCCAGCTGAAGTGATGTATGTACGTGCAGTACATGTTAAAACATAAATTGATTCTGAGTATGGATTTTAGCTCAAATCTCTGTAAAGTAAATCTTTTACTGTATTCTGTTCCCATGTAGGTCTAGAAATGTTGATACCACTTAGGTCAATGTTTCTTTCAGTCCCACTATTTAAAGAATTTGAGACAAATGTGACAGAATTAAGGGCATGGTCCCTGAAAGTAAAACAAGACCATTTTTGCAGATGAATCAGCTGCTCTAAAGGAAGTCTGCAAAATGATTTTATTGAAGTGTAGAGAAAGACTTTCATTGATCATGTGACACAGAGTACAGTCAATTACTTTTTGCAAATGACTTTCTGTCATATGCCAAAGGTTACCCTCATTACAAACTTATTCAAGCAGTTGAAGCATGTCCCCTGCCTATGCCTGGAAAAGACAAATTTAGAGCTGAAAAATTTATCCAATTCAAGATACCTCATGGACTTATTAAAAGTTTACAGTGATATCCAGAACTGTGCCTTGAGGAGTATTAAAACTGTTATGCACTATTCTTTGGTGATTGACGGACTGACAACTTTTAGTTTAACATTGATAGTCATAAGATAATCACAAAAATTTAAGAATTTGATGAAAAATTATTTATTATTTATTTATTTCTTTATTTTGCTTTGTCGCTGTCTCCCGCGTTAGCAAGGTAGCGCAAGGAAACCGACAAAAGAATGGCCCAACCCACCCACATACTCATGTATATACATACACGTCCACACACGCAAATATACATACCTATACATCTCATTGTACACATATATATACACACACAGACATATACATATATACATATGTACATAATTCATACTGTCTGCCTTTATTTATTTCCATCTCCACATTGCCATGCATGGAATAACAACCCCCTCCCCCCTCATGTGTGCGAGGTAGCGCTAGGAAAAGACAACAAAGGCCCCATTCGTTCACACTCAGTCTCTAGCTGTCATGTAATAATGCACCGAAACCACAGCTCCCTTTCCACATCCAGGCCCCACAGAACTTTCCATGGTTTACCCCAGACACTTCACATACCCTGGTTCAATCCATTGACAGCACGTCCACCCCAGTATACCACATCGTTCCTATTCACTCTATTCCTTGCACGCCTTTCACCCTCCTGCATGTTCAGGCCCCGATCACTCAAAATCTTTTTCACACTCCATCTTTCCACCTCCAGTTTGGTCTCCCACTTCTCCTCGTTCCCTCCACCTCTGACACATATATCCTCTTGGTCAATCTTTCCTCACTCATTCTCTCCATGTGACCAAACCATTTCAAAACACCCTCTTCTGCTCTCTCAACCACACTCTTTTTTTTGTTTCCACACATCTCTCTTACCCTTACATTACTTACTCGATCAAACCACCTCACACCACATATTGTCCTCAAACATCTCACTTCCAGCACATCCACCCTCCTCCGCACAACTCTATCCATAGCCCACGCCTCGCAGCCATACAACATTGTTGGAACCACTATTCCTTCAAACATACCCATTTTTGCTTTCCGAGATAATGTTCTCGACTTCCAAACATTCTTCAAGGCTCCCAGAATTTTCGCCCCCTCCCCCATCCTATGATTCACTTTCGCTTCCATGGTTCCATCCGCTGCCAGATCCACTCCCAGATATCTAAAACACTTTACTTCCTCCAGTTTTTCTCCATTCAAACTTACCTCCCAATTGACTTGACCCTCAACCCTACTCTACCTAATAACCTTGCTCTTATTCACATCTACTCTCAACTTTCTTCTTTGACACACTGTACCAAACTCAGTCACCAGCTTCTGCAGTTTCTCACATGAATCAGCCATAAGCGCTGTATCATCAGCGAACAACAACTGACTCACTTCCCAAGCTCTCTCATCCACACCAGACTGCATACTTGCCCCTCTTTAGAAAACTCTTGCATTCACCTCCTTAACAATCCCATCCATAAACAAATTAAACAACCATGGAGACATCACACACCCCTGCCGCAAATCTACATTCACTGAGAACCAATCACTTTCCTCTCTTCCTACACGTACACATACCTTACATCCTCGATAAAAACTTTTCACTGCTTCTAACAACTTGCCTCCCACACCATATATTCTTAATACCTTCCACAGAGCATCTCTATCAACTCTATCATATGCCTTCTCCAGATCCATGAATGCTACATACAAATCCATTTGCTTTTCTAAGTATTTCTCACATACATTCTTCAAAGCAAACACCTGATCCACACATCCCCTACCACTTCTGAAACCACACTGCTCTTCCCTAATCTGATGCTCTGTACATGCCTTCACCCTCTCAATCAATACCCTCCCATATAATTTACCAGGAATACTCAACAAACTTATACCTCTGTAATTTGAGCACTCACTCTTATCCCCTTTGCCTGTGTACAATGGCACTATGCAAGCATTCCACCAATCCTCAGGCACCTCACCATGAATCATACATACATTAAATAACCTTACCAACCACTCAACAATACAGTCACCCCCTTTTTTAATAAATTCCACTGTAATACCATCCAAACCTGCTGCCTTGCCGGCTTTCATCTTCTGCAAAGCTTTTACTACCTCTTCTCTGTTTACCAAATCATTTTCCCTAACCCTCTCACTTTGCACACCACTTCGACCAAAACACCCTATATCTGCCACTCTATCATCAAACACATTCAACAAACCTTCAAAATACTCACTCCATCTCCTTCTAACATCACCACTTCTTGTTATCACCTCCCCATTAGCCCCCATCACTGAAGTCCCCATTTGCTCCCTTGTTTTACGCACTTTATTTACCTCCTTCCAAAACATCTTTTTATTCTCCCTAAAATTTAATGATACTTTCTCATCCCAACTCTCATTTGCCCTCTTTTTCACCTCTTGCACCTTTCTCTTGACCTCCTGCCTCTTTCTTTTATACATCTCCCACTCATTTGCATTTTTTCTCTGCAAAAATTGTCCAAATGCCTCTCTCTTCTCTTACACTAATAATCTTACTTCTTCATCCCACCACTCACCACCCTTTCTAATCAACCCACCTCCCACGCTTCTCATGCCACAAGCATCTTTTGCGCAAGCCTCCACTGCTTCCCTAAATACATCCCATTCCTCCTCCACTCCCCTTACCTCCTTTGTTTTCACCTTTTTCCATTCTCTACTCAGTCTCTCCTGGTACTTCCTCACACAAGTCTCCTTCCCAAGCTCACTTACTCTCACCACTCTCTTCACCCCAACATTCTCTCTTCTTTTCTGAAAACCCCTACAAATCTTCACCTTCGCCTCCACAAGATAATGATCAGACATCCCTCCAGTTGCACCTCTCAGCACATTAACATCCAAAAGTCTCTCTTTCGCGCGCCTATCAATTAACACATAATCCAATAATGCTCTCTGGCCATCTCTCTTACTTACATACGTATACTTATGTATATGTCGCTTTTTAAACCAGGTATTCCCAATCACCAGTCCTTTTTCAGCACATAAATCTAAAAGCTCTTCACCATTTCCATTTACAACACTGAACACCCCATGTATACCAATTATTCCCTCAACTGCCACATTACTCACCTTTGCATTCAAATCACCCATCACTATAACCTGGTCTTGTGCATCAAAACCACTAACACACTCATTCAGCTGCTCCCAAAACACTTGCCTCTCATGATCGTTCTTCTCATGCCCAGGTGCATATGCACCAATAATCACCCATCTCTCTCCATCAACTTTCAGTTTTACCCATATCAATCTAGAATTTACTTTCTTACACTCTATCACATACTCCCACCACTCCTGTTTCAGGAGTAGTGCTACTCCTTCCCTTGCTCTTGACCTCTCACTAACCCCTGACTTTACTCCCAAGACATTCCCAAACCACTCTTCCCCTTTACCCTTGAGCTTCGTTTCACTCAGAGCCAAAACATCCAGGTTCCTTTCCTCAAACATACTACCAATCTCTCCTTTTTTCTCATCTTGGTTACATCCACACACATTTAGACACCCCAATCTGAGCCTTCGAGGAGGATGAGCACTCCCCGCATGACTCCTTCTTCTGTTTCCCCTTTTAGAAAGTTAAAATACAAGGAGGGGAGGGTCTCTGGCCCCCGCTCCCGTCCCCTTTAGTCGCCTTCTATGACGCGTGAGGAATGCGTGGGAAGTAAGAAAGTAAGAAAATTTTCCTACTTTAAAGAGCTGAAGCATGGATTTTAGGTTTAAGTAATCTGTATGAGGAAATGATTTATGGTATCCCTATACATACTGTGAATCTGAGGTAAGTGAACATTTATCAGTTGTACTTTTTTGGTCTTCTGCAGTCCTTCTGATAAACACGTGTCATAAACCAATACTTTCCATACTTAACTAGAAGTTTACTTGATAAAGAAGTTTTTCCATTTCAGGTCAGTAAGAATCAATAGAGCAAATTCAGTTCTGGCTTCTTTTAAAAAAATTGAGTACTGTGGTATAGTATTTGCCTGTTGTTAGTGAAAAGTAGTAGTCTTTCTTAGAAGTTTTTTATATAGCCTCAGTGATAATCTTTCCATTTAGTATTTTACAAAAGTCAACAAGAAAAAGAAAAAAACTCATCCTCTTAAGGTTAATGAACCAAATTGAATCTATCTATAAGATTTACTATATCTCTGAAGTGAGAGTATTATTATGTAAGTGATACATTTGTTTTGTAATATGTTGCAGGTTAAAGCGCTTCATAAATTTTATACTGGACTTCCTGACCAAGAGCTCTCCATGTCACAAGCATCAGTGGAAGCAGAGCAGTGGGACATAGAACAGTTTTATACAAGGTTCAAGCGAATTTATGGTTGGGACGGTAGAGCTTTTATTCATTGATCCAACAGAAAACAAAATTATGCCAGTATCATATTAATCTTCCCCTTTACCATTGATATCATACTTCCACTCTGTATTGTACAGATTTTCATTAACAAACTAGCTTTAAGATATTTTTTTTAGCTAATAAACATATTGTTTTTTACCTGAAATATAGTGAAATTTATCTTGGAATATCAAAATGCTGAAAATAGTTATATCAAAAGACAAAATGTTATCCTTGGACTTTCAGAATTTTATTTTGGTATTCATAGTTTTTTCCTTAAGATTTTATATTTATTATTTATACTTTGTCGCTGTCTCCCGCGTTAGCAAACTAGTGCAAGGAAACCCACCCACGTACACATGTATGTACATACAAGTCCAGACATCACATATACAGACCTATACATTTCAACGTACACATATATATACATACAAAGACATATACATATATACACATGTACATAATTCATACTTGCTGCCTTTATTCATTCCCGTCGCCACCCTGCCACACATGAAATGACAACCCCCTTCCCCCGCATGCGCACGAGATAGCACTAGGAAAAGACAACACAGGCCACATTCGTTCTCATTCAGTCTGTAGGTGTCATGTATGATGCACTGAAACCACAGCTCCCTTTCCACATCCAGGCCCCACAAAACTTTCCATGGTTTACCTGAGACGTTTCACATGCCCTGGTTCAATCCATTGACAGCACATGTACCCCAGTTTACCACATCGTTCTAATTCTCTCTATTTCTTGCATGCGTTTCACCCGCCTGCATGTTCAGGCCCCGATCACTCAAAATCTTTTTCACTCCATCCTTCCACCTCCAATTTGGTCTCCCACTTCTCCTCGTTCCCTCCACCTATGGCACATATATCCTCTTTCTCAATCTTTCCTCACTCATTCTCTCCATGTGACCAAACCATTTCAAAATACCTTCTTCTGCTCTCTCAACCACACTCTTTTTATTACCACACATCTCTCTTGCCCTTTCATTACTTACTCGATCAAACCACCTCACACCACATATTATCCTCAAACATCTCATTTCCAACACATCCACCCTCCTCCACACAACTCTATCTATAGCCCACACCTCGCAACAATATGACATTGTTGGAACCACTATTCCTTCAAACATACCCATTTTTGCTTTCCAAGATAATGTTCTCACCTTCTACACATTTTTCAACGCTCTCAGAACTTTCGTCCCCTCCCCCACCCTGTGACTCACTTCCGCCTCCATGGTTCCATCTGCTGCCAAATCCACTCCCAGATATCTGAAACACTTAACTTCCTCCAGTTTTTCTCCATTCAAACTTACCTCCCAATTGATTTGTCCCTCAACCCCACTGTACCTAATAACCTTGCTGTAATTCACATTTACTCTCAGCTTTCTTCTTTCACACACTTTACCAGACTCAGTCACCATCTTATGCAGTTTCTTACCCGAATCAGCCACCAGCGCTGTATCATCAACGAACAACAACTGACTCACTTTCCAAGCTGTCTCATCCACAACAGACTGCAAACTTGCCCCTCTCTCCAAAACACTTTCATTCACCTCCCAAACAATCCCATCCATAAACAAATTAAACAACCATAGAGACATCACACACCCCTGCCGCAAACTGACATTCGCTGAGAACCAATCACTTTCCTCTCTTCCTACTCATACACATGCCTTACATCCTCGATAAAAACTTTTCACTGCTTCTAGCAACTTGCCTCCCACACTATATATTCTTAATACCTTCCACAGAGCATCTCTATCAACTCTATGATATGTCTTCTCCAGATCCATAAATGCTACACATACAAATCCATTTGCTTTTCTAAGTATTTCTCATATATTCTTCAAAGCAGACACCTGATCCACGCATCCTATACCACTTCTGAAACCACACTGCTCTTCCCAAATCTGATGCTCTGTACATGCTTTCACCCTCTCAATCAATACCCTCCCATATAATTTCCCAGGAATACTCAACAAACTTATACCTCTGTAATTTGAGCACTCACCTTTATCCCATTTGCCTGCATGCTGCATGCATTCCGCCAATCCTCAGGCACCTCACCATGAGTCATACATACATTGAATATCCTTACCAACCAGTCTGCAACACAGTCACCCCCTTTTTTAATAAATTCCACTGCAGTACCATCTGAACCAGCTGCCTTGCCGGCTTTCATCTTCCGCAAAGCTTTTACTACCTATTCTCTGTTTACCAAATCATTCTCCCTAACCCTTTCACTTCGCACTCCACCTTGACCAAAACACCCTATATCTGCCAATCTGTCATTTAACACATTATAACACATTCAACAAACCTTCAAAATACTCACTCCATCTCCTTCTCACATCACCACTGCTTGTTATTACCTCCCCATTAGCCCCTTCACCGATGTTCCCATTTGTTCTCTTGTCTTACGCATTTTATTTACCTCCTTTCAAAACATCTTTTTATTCTCTCTAAAATTTAACGATACTCTCTTGCCCCAACTCTCATTTGCCCTCCTTTTCACCTCTTGGACCTTTCTCATGACCTCCTGCCTCTTTTTTATACATCTCCCAGTCATTTGCACTATTTCCCTGAAAAACTCTTGCAAATGCCTCGCTCTTCTCTTTCACTTATAATCTTACTTCTTCATCCCACCACTCACTACCCTTTCTACTCTGCCCTCCTCCCATGCTTCTAATGCCACAAGCATCTTTTGCACAAGCCATCACTGCTTCCCTAAACTCATTCTTCCCCCATTCCCCTTACGTCCTTCGCTCTCACCTCTTTCCATTCTGCACTCTTCCTCACACAAGTCTTCTTCACCCCAACTTTCTCTCTTCTTTTCTGAAAACCTCTACAAATCTTCACCTTCGCCTCCACAAGATAATGATCAGACATCCCTCCAGTTGCACCTCTCTGCACATTAACATCCAAAAGTCTCTCTTTCACGCGCCTATCAATTAACACGTAATCCAATAATGTTCTCTGGCCATCTCTTCTACTTACATACATATACTTATGATTCTTAAACCAGGTATTCCCAATCACCAGTCCTTTTTCAGCACACAAATCTGCAAGCTCTTCACCATTTCCATTTACAACACTGAACACCCCATGTACACCAATTGTTCCCTCAACTGTCACATTACTCACCTCTGCATTCAAATCACCCATCACTATAACCTCGTCTTGTGCATCAGAACTACTAACACACTCACTCAGCTGCTCCCAAAACACTTGCCTCTCGTGATCTTTCTTCTCATGACCAGGTGCTTAGGCACCAATAATCACCCATCTCTCTCTATCCACTTTCAGTTTTACCCATATCAATCTAGAGTTTACTTTCTTACACTCTGTCACATACTACAACAACTCCTGTTTCAGGAGTAGTGCTACTCTTTCCCTTGCTCTTGTCCTCTCACTAGCCCCTGACTGTACTCCCAAAACATTCCCAAAGTACTCTTCCCCTTTACCCTTGAGTTTCATTTTACTCAGAGCCAAAACATCCAGGTTCCTTTCATCGAACATACTACCTATCTCTCCTTTTTTCTCATTTTAGTTACATTCACGCACATTTAGACACCCCAATCTGAGCCTTTGAGGAGGATGAGCACTCCTCGCGTGACTCCTTCGTCTGTTTCCCCTTTTAGAAAGTTAGAATACAAGGAGGGGAGGTTTCTATCCCCCTGCTCCCGCCCCCTTTAGTCGCCTTCTACGACACATGAGGAATGTGTGGGAAGTATTCTTTCTCCCCTATCCCCAGGGATATAAGATACTTCTTTAAGTTACTTTTTTTTTAGTTTTTTTACACCCTTTGCAGAAATGTCTCCTTTGCTTTTATATAAAGTTGAACTCACTTGTTTAATGTAGTACCCACAGTCCAGATCCTTACACATGAAGCAGGAAGCCATTGACGTACCATTTCACCTCCTTCCATCAATCTCTCTCCTGTTATTTGAATACTTTCAGGTTCCAAAATTTTTTATTTATCACCTTCATCCCTCTGGAGCACTGATATAGGGGGGTGTTACTAACCTTTATTTTTCAAAGCAAACACCTGATCCACACATCCTCTACCACTTCTGAAACCACACTGCTCCTCCCCAGTCTGATGCTCTGTACATGCCTTCACCCTCTCAATCAAAACCCTCCCATATAATTTCCCAGGAATACTCAACAAACTTATACCTCTGTAATATGAACACTGACTTTTATCCCCTTTGCCATTGTACAATGGCACTATGTATGCATTCTGCCAATCCTCAGGCACTTCACTATGAACCATACATATACTGAATATCCTCACCAACCAGTGAATAACACAGTCACCCCTTTTTTAATAAATTCCACAGCAGTACCATCAAAACCCGCCACCTGACCGGCTTTCATCTTCTGCAAAGCTTTCACTACCTCTTATCTGTTTACCAAATCATTCTCCCTAACCCTCTCACTTCACACACCACCTTGACCAAGACACCCTATATCAGCCACTCTATCATCTAACACATTCAACAAACCTTCAAAATACTCATTCCACCTCCCTCTCACTTCACCAGTACTTGTTATTACCTTCCCATATGCCCCCTTCACCAGTGTTTCCAATTATTTTCTTGTTTTACTCACTTTATTTACCTCCTTCAAAAACATCTTTTTATTCTCCCTAAAATTTGATACTCTCACCCCAACTCTCATTTGCCCTCTTTTTCACCTCTTGCACCTTTCTCTTGACCTCTTCCCTCTTTCTTTTATACAGCTCCCAGTCATTTGCACTATTTCCTTGAAAAAATCATCCAAATGCCTGTCTCTTCTCTTTCACTAACAATCTTACTTCTTCAACCCACCACTCACTACCCTTTCTAATATGCCCACCTCCAACCTTTCTCATGCCACTGGCTTATTTTGTGCAAGCCATCACTGCTTCCCTAAATACATACCATTCCTCACCCACTCCCCTTGCGTCATTTGCTCTCACCTTTTTCCATTGTGCACTCAATCTCTCCTGGTACTTCCTCACACAAGTCTCCTTTCCAAGCTCACTTATTCTTTACCACTCTCTTCTCCCCAACATTCTCTCTTTTCTGAAAACCTTTACATATCTTCACCTTCGCCTCCACAAGATAATGATAAGACATTGCTCCAGTTGCCCCTCTCAGCACATCAACATCCAGAAGTCTCTCTTTCAAACGCCTATCAATTAACACATAATCCAATAATGCTCTCTGGCCATCTCTCATACATACATATGTATACTTATGTATATCTCTCTTTTTAAACCAGGCATTCCCAATCACCAGTCCTTTTTCAGCACGCAAATCTACAAGCTCTTCACCATTTCCGTTTACAACACTGAACACCCCATGTACACCAATTATACCCTCAACTGCCACATTACTTACCTTTGCATTCAAATCATCCATCAATATAACCCGGTCTCAAGCATCAAAACTGCAAACACACCCACTCAGCTGCTCCCAAAACACTTGCCCCTCATGATCTTTCTTCTCATGACTAGGTGCATAGGCACCAATAATCACCCATCTCTCTCTATCTACTTTCAGTTTTGCCCATATCAGTCTAGAGTTTACTTTCTTACACTCTATCACATACTCCCACAACTCCTGCTTCAGGGGTAGTGCTACTCCTTCCTTTGCTCTTGTCCTCTCACCAACCCCCGACTTTACTCCTAAGACATTCCCAAACCACCCTTCCCCTTTACCCTTGAGCTTCGTTTCACTCATAGCCAAAGCATCCAAGTTCCTTTCTTCAAGCATGCTACCTATTTCTCCTTTTTTCTCATCTTGGTTACATCCACACACATTTAGACCACCCCAATCTGAGCCTTCGAGGAGGATGAGCACTCCCTGCATGACTCCTTCTGTCTCCCCTTTTAGAAAGTTAAAATACAAGGAGGGGAGGGTTTCTAGCCCCCCCCGCTCCTGTCCCCATTAGTCACCTTCTACAACATGCGGGGAATGTGGGGTCCCCATTAGTCACCTTCTACGACATGCGGGGAATGTGGGAAGTATTCTTTCTCTCCTAACCTGAGGGATAAACACCCATATACATATATACACATGTACATATTCATACTTGCTTGCCTTCATCCAATTCTGTCACTACCCTGCCACACAGGAAATAGCATTCCCCCTTGTAATTATAAGTCGAGTGGTCAAACTTATAAGATCATCAACAATATCAGAATTGAGAGTTGTGCAAGACAAGTCAAAGCCTACACACCTGTCAAGGATTCCTCCGTAGATGTGCGTTGGTCAATTCTTACTGATGGTTTGAACATTATATGCGTCCAGGAGTAAGATTAGACATCCGCCATAATCATTTGTGAAGAGGTAACCCAAATTCTTGTATCAAGTGTTAAGGTCTCCAATTAGGAAGGTTCAATATGAAGAAAGTTACGTAACTGTGTGGTGGAGGAGGTAGGCATATGTAGGCATTAAGTAAACCGTGTTCCTTAATACCTTGATACTGGAATCCATCGAGCTTTTGGAAAGATATTGGTACTTGAGGTAGTGACTTAAATCCATTGGGCAAATACTGGGAGATCTGGAATTATAGCATAAGTAAATGGGTAATTTATGTGGGGTTTTGCCAATACAGAGATGGAGGCAGCACCAGCTTCTAAAAAGTGTGTGTGTGGGGGGGTGGGTCTCACTGGATTGAAAGCCTTCACAATGATGCAGCATACAGCAGTTCTTTACATTTCCAAAGAAAATTGAATCCTTCCCACTGCAATAAGCATTCGACATTCTTGCAAACCTTTGACATCAACATCCTACATAACAAACTTGTGGTGGTCAAAATATATTTCTTCACAGAAACAATGTTCCAACTGCATACTGTGATGGCACTATACTGTTGAGCAATGTTTGTTAACCATTTTCTTTAGAAAGCAGATAACAATGGGAATATACAAACGGTGAAATTCAGAATTAAGAATTGTTTTGAGGAAGTTATTAGTGTGAAGAGAATGCGATGATCAATAAGAATAACAGAGGAGGGTTGATGGGGAAGTGGTAACCAGCAAAGATGACAAAGGAAGAAATTGGAAAAAGAATGTACAGTGTGTTAGATTATAGAGAGGCAGGTGTGGTATGTTTGGGACAAGTTGGGAAGCTGGGTGAGACATGGAAAATGGGATGGTAAAACGAGTAATTGGAAACCTTAGGCATAATAAATTGAGGTAATAAACCTAGTCATTGGGAATGCACCTGAGTCACTCCAGTAGTGGGGTGACATTGGTTATAGACAGGCTGTTTGATGCTCTTATGGCCCAGTTGAGGCATCTGATGACTGGCTGAGCACATGTAAAGAGTAAAAGCACACAAAAATGAATATCTGAATTACAGTTACATGTCTTTTAAGAGTGCATGGTTATTGGCAACATGCTGCATAAAGTGGTGTGTCATGTACTGTGCAAATGATCTGAGAAGAGTTACATGGTTTCAGAAGAGATAACACATGCATGGACTACATGATTTACTTTGATAAATGAGAAGTACTTTGAGAAAGAGCATATAAGGGATGCCCTGTGGAAGGTGCCAGGTGCCACAGATATACGAGATTAACAGAAATTTACTAAAGACAGTGGAAAATTTTTGTGAATGTGTAGTCTGTTTGTGGGTGGGATGGTGAAGGTCTTAGGATTAAGGAGCATTTTTGCAGTACCTGCCAAAGTAAAATCACCTATGATGAGATTTTGCCATTAGGCAGAGTGAATGCATACCCCCACCACATATCTTCCTTGACTGACAAAAAAGTATTTCTCTGTCATTATGTGTATTATTAAGTGTCTGCCTAGGCTCACATGGAAGTGTTTAAAGCCATTCAGCATGGCTCCTGTTGAATGCTTTTTGTACTTCTGCTATTTCCTTATTTTACTTGGCATTACACTGAATAACCTTTCAGTCTTCCTTGCTCAGTTTACATAAATTAGTACAATCCAAATGGCCTTCCCATATTTTGAACCAGACATGTTAAGTAATGATGATAGGTGAAGGCTTACAGTAAGTTTGATGGATAATGCTGACATGGGAATATGATGGGTGTGGTGTGGTTTATTAAGGAAGGATAATAAGCCAAATGACAGAAAGACTTTTGGATGTTACTGTGCTGAGAGGGGCAACTGGAGGGATGTCTGATCATCATCTTATGGAGGCGAAGGTGAAGATATGTAGAGGTTTTCAGAAAAGAAGAGAGAATGTTGGGTGAAGAGAGTGGTGAGAGTAAGTGAGCTTGGAAAGGAAACTTGTGTGAGGAAGTACCAGGAGAGCCTGAGAACAGAATGGAAAAAGGTGAGAGCAAATGACATAAGGGGAGTGGAGGAAAAATGGGATGCATTTAGGGAAGCAATGATGGCTTGCGCAGAAGATGCCTGTAACATGAGAAAGGTGGGAGGTGGGCAGATTAGAAAGGGTAGTGAGTGGTGGGATGGAGAAGTAAGATTATTAGTGAAAGAGAAGAGAGGCAGTTGGATGATTTTTGCTGGGAAATAGTGTGAATGACTGGGAGATGTATAAAAGAAAGAGGCAAGAGGTCAAGAGAAAGGTGCAAGAGGTGAAAAAGAGGGCAAATGAGAGTTGGGGTGAGAGAGTATCATTAAATTTCAGGGAGAATAAAAAGATGTTTTGGAAGGAAGTAAATAAAGTGCATAAGACGAGAGAACAAATGGGAACATCGGTGAAGGAGTCAAGTGGGGAGGTAATAACAAGTAGTGGTGAAGAGAGAGGGAGATGGAGTGAGTATTTTGAAGGTTTGTTGAATGTGTTTGATGATAGAGTGGCAGATATAGGGTGTTTTGGTCAAGGTGGTGTGCGAAGTGAGAGGGTCAGGGAGAATGATTTGGTAAACAGAGAAGAGGTAGTTAAAGCTTTGCGGAAGATGAAAGCTGGCATGATGGCGCGTTTGGATGGTACTGCAGTAGAATTTATTAAAAAAGAGGGTGACTGTGTTGTTGACTGGTTGGTGAGGATATTCAATATATGTATGGTTCATGGTGAAGTGCCTGAGGATTGGCAAAATGCATGCATAATGCCATTGTACAAAGGCAAAGGGGATAAAGGTGAGTGTTCAAATTACAGAGGTATAAGTTTGTTTAGTATTCCTAGGAAATTATATGGGAGGGTATTGATTGAGAGGGTCAAGGAAAGTACAGAGCATATGATTGGGGAAAAGCAGTGTGGTTCCAGAAGTGGTAGAGGATGTGTTGATCAGGTGTTTGCTTTGAAGACTGTATGTGAGAAATACTTAGAAAAACAAATGGATTTGTATGTAGCATTTATGGATCTGGAGAAAGCATATGATACAGTTGATAGAAATGCTCTGTGGAAGGTATTAAGAGTATCTGTGTGGGAGGTAAGTTGCTGGAAGCAGTGAAAAGTTTTTATCAAGGATGTAAGGCATGTATACGAGTAAGAAGAGAGGAAGGTGATTGATTCCTAGTGAATGTCGGTTTGCAGCAGGGGTGCGTGATGTCTCCATGGTTGTTTAATTTGTTAATGGATGAGGTTGTTATGGAAGTGAATGCAAGTTTTGGAGAGAGGGGCAAGTATGCAGTCTGTTGTGGATGAGAGGGCTTGGGAAGTGAGTCAGTTGTTGTTTGCTGATGATACAGCGCTGGTGGCTGATTCAGGTGAGAAACTGCGGAAGTTGGAGACTGAGTTTGGTAAAGTTTATGAAAGAAGAAAGCAGAGAGTAGATGTGAATAAAAGCAAGGTTATCAGGTTCAGTAGGTTTGAGGGACAAGTTATTTGGGAGGTAAGTTTGAATGGAGAAAAACTGGAGGAAGTGAAGTGTTTTAGATATGTGGGAGTGGATTTAACAGCGGATGGAACCATGGAAGCAGAAATGAGCACAGGGTGGGGGAGGGGGCGAAGGTTCTGGGAGCGTTGAAGAATGTGTGGAAGGTAAGAACATTATCTCGGAGAGCAAAAATGGGTACGTTTGAGGGAATAGTGGTTCCAACAATGTTATATGGTTGTGAGGCATGGGCTACAGATAGGCTTGTGCGGAGGAGGGTGGATGTGTTGGAAATGAGATGTTTTAGGACAGTATGTTGTGTGAGGTGGTTTGATCGAGTAAGTAATGAAAGGGTTAGAGAGATGCGTGGTAAAAAAAAAAAAAAGAGTGTGGTTGAGAGAGCAGAAAAGGGTGTATTGAAATGGTTTGGTCACATTGAGAGAATGAGTGAGGAAAGATTAACAAAGAGGATATATATGTGTAGAGGGAATGAGAAGTGGGAGACCAAATTGGAGGTGGAAGGATGGAGTGAAAAAATTTTGAGCGTTCAGGGCCTGAACATACAGGAGGGTGAAAGGCATGCAAGGAACAGAGTGGATTTGAATGATGTGATATAACAGGGTTGATGCGCTGTCAATGGATTGAATTAGGGCATGTGAAGCATCTGGGGGTAAACCATGGAAAGTTTTGTAGGGCCTGGATGTGGAAAGGGAGCTGTGGTTTCAGTGCATTACACGACAGCTAGAGAGTGAGTGTGAATGAATGTGGCCTTTGTTTCTTTTCCTAGCGCTACCTCGCACACACATGGGGGAGGGGGTGCCATTTCATGTGTGATGAGGTGGTAGCAGGAATGGATGAAGGTAGCATGTATGAATATGTACATGTGTATATATGTATGTGTCTGTGTATGTATATGTATGTATGCATTGAAATGTATAGGTATGTATACGTACATGTGTAGGCATTCATGTATATACATGTGTATGTGGGTGGGTTGGGCCATTCTTTCATGTTTCCTTGCGCTACTTCGCTAACATGGGAGACAGCGACATAGTATAATAAATAATAAATAAAATAAGCCACATTGCTTATATTCTTCAATTCAGGAAATTCAAAGATTGAATATATCTATATGGCTATTAAAAATAAATTCTTAATTTGTTTAGCTGATTGAACTTTCATATTAGCATATCAACTTAAACACAAAAGCCTGAATATCCTCAGAACAGCTACATGTCCTTCACATCTACATTGAATGCTGGTCCCTCCCTCACACCTTCCTCTCATTGGTTTCTCTTTTGCACCTGTTTGTATCATCTCAGACATTCCTCCATCACATATACCTATCTCACTTGTTGCATCCTCAAATCTTCCTCTTTTATTCATCCCTTCTCTACAGCTCCCTCTTTCACTGATTCTGTACTTTCCTTTCTATAAACCTACCTCCCACACTTGCTCTTCCTTAACAACTAATTCTCACACTTCTTAATCCTCCTTTCTTCATCTCCCTTCCTAACTCGAGGGTAAAGTCTTCCAAAAGATATAAATTCATTTATCAATTCATAATCACACCAGGACCTTTTCCTAAAAACAGAACCCTGGTTTCACCCAATACTTCTTATCAAATGTGAGAAATACATAGAAAGACAGATGGATTTGTATGTAGCATTTATGGATTTGGAGAAGGCATGTAATAAAGTTGATAAAGATGCTCTGCGGAAGGTAAGTTGCTAGAAGCAGTGAAAAGCTTTTATCGAGGATGTAAGGCATGTGTACAAGTAGGAAGAGAGGAAAGTGATTGGTTCCCAGCAAATGTTGGTTTGTGGCAGGATTGTGTGATGTCTCCATGGTTGTTTAATTTGTTTATAGATGGGTTTGTTAAGGAGGTGAATGCAAGAATTTTGGAGAGAGGGGCAAGAATGCAGTCTGTTGTGGATTAGAGGGCTCGGGAAGTGAGTCAGCTGTTGTTCACTGATGATATAGCGTTGATGGCTGATTTGTGTGAGAAACTGCAGAAACTGGTGACTGAGTTTGGTAAAGTGTGTGAAAGAAGAAAGCTGAGAGTAAATGTGAATAAGAGCAAGGTTATTAGGTAAAGTAGGGTTGAGGGACAAGTCAGTTGGGAGGTAAGTTTGAATGGAGAAAAACTGGAGGAAGTGAAATGTTTTAGATATGTGGGAGTGGATTTAGCAGCGGATGGAACCACGGAAGTGGAAGAGAGTCACAGGATGGGGGATGGGGCGAAGGTTCTGGGAGCATTGAAGAATGTGTGGAAGGCGAGAACGTTATCTCAGAAAGCAGAAATGGGTATATTTGAAGGAATAGTGGTTCCAACAATTTTTTATGGTTGTGAGGCATGGGCGATAGATAGTGTTGTGCGGAGGAGGGTGGATGTGTTGGAAATGAGATGTTTAAGGACAATATGTGGTGTGAGGTGGTTTGATCGAGTAAGTAATGAAAGGGTAAGAGAGTTGTGTGGTATTAAAAAGAGTGTGGTTGAGAGGGCAGAAGAGGGTGTGTTGAAATGGTTTAGGTCACATGGAGAGAATGACTGAGGAAAGATTGACAGAGAGGATATATGTGTCAGAGGTGGAGGAAACGAGGAAAAGTGGGAGACCAGATTGGAGGTGGAAGGATGGAGTGAAAAAGATTTTGAGCGATCGAGGCCTGAACATACAGGAGGATGAAAGGCGTGCAAGGAATAGAGTGAATTGGAATGCTGCAGTATACCGGGGTCGACGTGCTGTCAGTGGATTGAACCAGGGCATGTGAAGCATCTGGGGTACACCATGGAAAGTTTTGTGGGGCCTGGATGTGGAAAGGGAGCTGTGGTTTCAGTGCATTACACATGACAGCTAGAGTCTGAGTGTGGACGAATGTGGCCTTTGTTGTCCTTTCCTAGTGCTACCTCGCACGCACGCGGGGGTAGGGGTGGCAGCAGGAATGGATGAAGGCAGCATGTATGAATATGTGCATGTGTATATATGTATATGTCTGTGTATGTATATGTATGTATACGTTGATATGTATAGGTATGTATATGTGCGTGTGTGGGCGTTTTATATACATGTGTATGTGGGTGGGTTGGGCTGTTCTTTCGTCTGTATCCTTGTTCTACCTCGCTAACGCGGGAGAGCAACAAATATTAAGATAAATAAATGTATACAAGTAGTGGTGATGTGAGAAGGAGATGGAGTGAGTATTTTGAAGGTTTGTTGAATGTGTTTGATGATAGAGTGGCAGATATAGGGTGTTTTGGTCGAGGAGGTGTGCAAAGTGAGAGGGTTAGGGAAAATGATTTGGTAAACAGAGAAGAGGTAGTAAAAGCTTTGCGGAAGATGAAAGCCGGCAAGGCAGCAGGTTTGGATGGTATTGCAGTGGAATTTATTAAAAAAGGGGGTGACTGTATTGTTGACTGGTTGGTAAGGTTATTTAATATATGTATGACTCATGGTGAGGTGCCTGAGGATTGGCGGAATGCGTGCATAGTGCCATTGTACAAAGGCAAAGGGGATAAGAGTGAGTGCTCAAATTACAGAGGTATAAGTTTGTTGAGTATTCCTGGTAAATTATATGGGAGGGTATTGATTGAGAGGGTGAAGGCATGTACAGAGCATCAGATTGGGGAAGAGCAGTGTGGTTTCAGAAGTGGTAGAGGATGTGTGGATCAGGTGTTTGCTTTGAAGAATGTATGTGAGAAATACTTAGAAAAGCAAATGGATTTGTATGTAGCATTTATGGATCTGGAGAAGGCATATGATAGAGTTGATAGAGATGCTCTGTGGAAGGTATTAAGAATATATGGTGTGGGAGGAAAGTTGTTAGAAGCAGTGAAAAGTTTTTATCGAGGATGTAAGGCATGTGTACGTGTAGGAAGAGAGGAAAGTGATTGGTTCTCAGTGAATGTAGGTTTGCGGCAGGGGTGTGTGATGTCTCCATGGTTGTTTAATTTGTTTATGGATGGGGTTGTTAGGGAGGTGAATGCAAGAGTTTTGGAAAGAGGGGCAAGTATGAAGTCTGTTGGGGATGAGAGAGCTTGGGAAGTGAGTCAGTTGTTGTTCGCTGATGATACTGCGCTGGTGGCTGATTCATGTGAGAAACTGCAGAAGCTTGGTAAGGTGTGTGAAAGAAGAAAGTTAAGAGTAAATGTGAATAAGAGCATGATTATTAGGTACAGTAGGGTTGAGGGTCAAGTCAATTGGGAGGTGAGTTTGAATGGAGAAAAACTGGAGGAAGTGAAGTGTTTTAGATATCTGGGAGTGGATCTGGCAGCGGATGGAACCATGGAAGCGGAAGTGGATCATAGGGTGGGGGAGGGGGCGAAAATTCTGGGAGCCTTGAAGAATGTGTGGAAGTCAAGAACATTATCTCGGAAAGCAAAAATGGGTATGTTTGAAGGAATAGTGGTTCCAACAATGTTGTATGGTTGCGAGGCGTGGGCTATGGATAGAGTTGTGCGTAGGAGGATGGATGTGCTGGAAATGAGATGTTTGAGGACAATGTGTGGTGTGAGGTGGTTTGATCGAGTAAGTAACGTAAGGGTAAGAGAGATGTGTGGAAATAAAAAGAGCGTGGTTGAGAGAGCAGAAGAGGGTCTTTTGAAATGGTTTGGGCACATGGAGAGAATGAGTGAGGAAAGATTGACCAAGAGGATATATGTGTCGGAGGTGGAGGGAACGAGGAGAAGAGGGAGACCAAATTGGAGGTGGAAAGATGGAGTGAAAAAGATTTTGTGTGACCGGGGCCTGAACATGCAGGAGGGTGAAAGGAGGGCAAGGAATAGAGTGAATTGGAGCGATGTGGTATACCAGGGTTGACGTGCTGTCAGTGGATTGAATCAAGGCATGTGAAGCGTCTGGGGTAAACCATGGAAAGCTGTGTAGGTATGTATATTTGCGTGTGTGGACGTATGTATATACATGTGTATGGGGGTGGGTTGGGCCATTTCTTTTGTCTGTTTCCTTGTGCTACCTCGCAAACGCGGGAGACAGCGACAAAGCAAAAAAAAAAAAAATGTATATATATGTATGTGAGTGGTGGACAATTCTCCGTCTGTTTTCTAACACTACTTCACTGACGCATGAAACAGCAATTACCTATAATATAAACGTATATTACTATTATTATTATGATAATCGCTGTTTCCCGCATCAGCAAGATAGTGGAAAACAGTTTAATTTGTTTATGGATGGGGTGGTTAGGGTTTTGGAGAGAGGAGCAAGTTTGCAGTCTGTTGTGGATGAGAGGGCTTGGGAAGTGAGTCAGTTGTTGTTCGTTGATGATAAATTGCTGGTGGCTGATTCGAGTGAGAACCTGCAGAAGTTGGTGACTGAGTTTGGTAAAGTGTGTGAGAGAAAAAAGTTGAGAGTAAATGTGAATAAGAGCAAGGTTATTAGGTTCAGTAGGGTTGAGGGACAAGTTAATTGGGAGGTAAGTTTGAATGGAGAAAAACTGGAGGAAGTTAACTGTTTTAGATATCTGGGAGTGGAATTAGCAGCAGATGGAGCCGTGGAAGCAGAAGTAAGTCAGGGTGGGGGAGGGGGCGAAGGTTCTAGGAGCGCTGAAAAATGTGTGGAAGCGAAAACATTATGATAGCACAATTGGGTATGTTTGAAGGAATGGTGGTTCCAACAATGTTATATGTTGCAAGGCATAGGCTGTAGATAGGGTTGTGCGGAGGAGGGTGGATGTGTTGGAAATGAAATGTTTGAGGACAATATGTGGTTTGATCAAGTAAGTAATCAAAGGGTAAGAGATATGTGTGGTAATAAAAAGAAGGTGGTTGAGAGAGCAGAAGAGGGTGAGTTGAAATGGTTTGAACGCATGGAGAGAATGACAAAAGAGGATATATGTGGAGGGGAGAAGGAGAAGCAGGAAACCAAATTTGAGGTGGAAGGATAGAGTGAAAAAGATTTTGGGCGATCGGGGCCTGAACATACAGGAGGGTGAAAGGCACGCAAGGAATAGAGTGAACTGGAACGATGTTTATACTGGGGCTGACGTGCTGTCAATGGATTGAACCAGGGCATGTGAAGGGTCTGGAGTAAACCATGGAAAGGTCTGTGGGGCCTGGATGTGGAAAGGGAGCTGTGGTTTCAGTGCATTACACATGACCGCTAGAGACTGAGTGTGAACGAATGTGGCCTTTGTTGTCTTTTCCTGGCCCTACGTCGCTGGTGGGGGAAGGGGGATGCTATTTCACGTATGGCGGGGTGGCGACGGAAATGATGAAGGCGGCAAGTATGAATATATACATGTGTATATATGTATGTTTATGGGTGTTTATGTATATGCATGTGTATGTGGGTGGGTTGGGCCATTCCTCGTCTGTTCCCTTGCGCTACCTCGCTGACACGAGAGACGGCGATTAAGTATAATCATTGAAAATTATATATATGTATATATATATATATATATATATATATATATATATATATATATATATATATATATATATATATATATTATATATATATATATATATATATATTTTTTTTTTATACTATTCGCCATTTCCCGCGATAGCGAGGTAGCGTTAAGAACAGAGGACTAGGCCTTTTTTGGAATATCCTCACCTGGCCCCCTCTGTTCCTTCTTTTGGAAAATTAAAAAAAAAACGAGGGGAGGATTTCCAGCCCCCCGCTCCCTCCCCTTTTAGTCGCCTTCTACGACACGCAGGGAATACGTGGGAAGTATTCTTTATCCCCTATCCCCAGGGATAATATATATATATATATATATATATATATATATATATATATATATATATATATATATATGAAGTCTGTTGTGGATGAGAGAGCTTGGGAAGTGAGTCAGTTGTTGTTCGCTGATGATACAGCGCTGGTGGCTGATTCATGTGAGAAACTGCAGAAGCTGGTGACTGAGTTTGGTAAAGTGTGAGAAAGAAGAAAGTTAAGAGTAAATGTGAATAAGAGCAAGGTTATTAGGTACAGTAGGGTTGAGGGTCAAGTCAATTGGGAGGTGAGTTTGAATGGAGAAAAACTGGAGGAAGTAAAGTGTTTTAGATATCTGGGAGTGGATCTGGCAGCGGATGGAACCATGGAAGCGGAAGTGAATCATAGTGTGGGGGAGGGGGCGAAAATCCTGGGAGCCTTGAAGAATGTGTGGAAGTCGAGAACATTATCTCGGAAAGCAAAAATGGGTATGTTTGAAGGAATAGTGGTTTCAACAATGTTGTATGGTTGCGAGGCGTGGGCTATGGATAGAGTTGTGCGCAGGAGGATGGATGTGCTGGTAATGAGATGTTTGAGGACAATATGTGGTGTGAGGTGGTTTGATCGAGTAAGTAATGTAAGGGTAAGAGAGATGTGTGGAAATAAAAAGAGCGTGGTTGAGAGAGCAGAAGAGGGTGTTTTGAAATGGTTTGGGCACATGGAGAGAATGAGTGAGGAAAGATTGACCAAGAGGATATATGTGTCGGAGGTGGAGGGAACGAGAAGTGGGAGACCAAATTGGAGGTGGAAAGATGGAGTGAAAAAGATTTTATGTGATCGGGGCCTGAACATGCAGGAGGGTGAAAGGAGGGCAAGGAATAGAGTGAATTGGATCGATGTGGTATACCGGGGTTGACGTGCTGTCAGTGGATTGAATCAGGGCATGTGAAGCGTCTGGGGTAAACCATGGAAAGTTGTGTGGGGCCTGGATGTGGAAAGGGAGCTGTGGTTTCGGGCATTATTACGTGGCAGCTAGAGACTGAGTGTGAACGAATGGGGCCTTTGTTGTCTTTTCCTAGTGCTACCTCGCACACATGAGGGGGGAGGGGGATGGTATTCCATGTGTGGCGATGGGAGTGAATGGGGGCAGACAGTGTGAATTATATTGTGTGCATGTGTATATATGTATGTGTCTGTGTATGTATATATATGTATACATTGAGATGCATAGGTATGTATATTTGCGTGTGTGGACGTGTGTGTGTGTATACATTGTGTATAGGGGTGGGTTGTGCCATTTCTTTCGTCTGTTTCCTTCCGCTACCTCGCAAACGCGGGAGACAGCGACAAAGCAAAGTAAAAAAAAAAAAATATATATATATATATATATATATATATATATATATATATATATATATATATATATATATATATATTATCCCTGGGGATAGGGGATTAAGAATACTTCCCACGTATTCCCTGCGTGTCGTAGAAGGCGACTAAAAGGGGAGGGAGCGGGGGGCTGGAAATCCTCCCCTCTCTTTTTCTTTTTTTTTTTTTTCCAAAAGAAGGAACAGAGGGGGCCAGGTGAGGATATTCCAAAAAAGGCCCAGTCCTCTGTTCTTAACGCTACCTCGCTAACGCGGGAAATGGCAAATAGTTTAAAAGAAAAGAAAAAAAAAAAAAAAATATATATATATATATATATATATATATATATATATATATATATATATTGAGCGATCGGGGCCTGAACACGCAGGAAAGTGAAAGGCATGCAAGGTATAGAGTGAATTGGAACAATGTGGTATACCGGGGTCGACGTGCTGTCAATGGATTGAACCAGGGTATGTGAAGCGTCTGAGGTAAGCCATGGTAAGTTTTGTGGGGCCTGGATGTGGAAAGGGAGCTGTGGTTTCGGTGCATTATGCATATATATATATATATATATATATATATATATATATATATATATATATATATATATATATATATTAACTGTAAAACAAGGACATTAAAATAAGTTCATACATTATAACTAACCAGTACAGATAATAAACCCACAAATTTGCAAACTTTGAATTTTAAGATTGTGACAGCTTTAACATAAAACGAGTAGATTTCAAAGAGTAGAAAGAAGCACCTCACAATATTCCACATTGCTTCTATGATGACCTCAAACTGAAACTGCTTAAATTTATAGCAAAGCAAATTAATAAATTATATAGACAGCTTTGAACGCCCCAAACCCCTAAACTGTTTCAAGGACATGTTGCAGCACCGTGTAAACCAGTGACCAGTAAGTTTGTTAGTACACGAAATCAACAAGATCTAAGGCCTAAGCAAACCTGGAAGGGTATTAACAATCATTTAAAAGTTAAACAAAATAGTATCTCAGGCAGCCCACTGCAAAAGGCTAATGAATTAAACAAGAAATGGGTGCGTAATTCTAGCTTTAACATGCTGCCAGCACCACACTTTACTAGCCTTTGACCTTCACACAAAGCCTGTCTTTACCCTAAGCCATCATTTCACCTATAAGGCCTGTCTACACGAGCGGGCCTGATCGGCGGGTTTGCCTGTTAACGGGCAAATTCTGGCGGGCCTGCCCGTGAATGTTGTCCACACGACCGAAGTGATGAACAGCCGGGCCTGCCCGACGATGTTGCCAGTAGCGGGTGGAGTGCGGTACGAGAACCATGGTGCCTAGCATTGTCAAGAAAAAAATTTTGTGCTCTATGATAATAGCTTTGTGTCTCAAGAAGAAAAGGATATGGTGTAAAGATTGGTTAAAGAAAAGAAGTATGTTTGGAAGCACTGCAACAAAACTTCATGAACTACAAAGTAGTGAGGAACATGACTTCAGAAATTACCTGAGGATGAGTGTAAGCACTTTTTACATCTTGTTATCAAAGGTGGAGCCATACATAGTGAAGAAAGACACAGTTATGAGAAACAGCATTACAGCAGAAGCTCGTCTGGAAGCAACTCCGCGATTTTTAGCAAGTGGGTCTACTTATTCGGAGTTGCAGTACAGTACACGCATATCAAAGCAAAGCTTGTCCCGCATAATACCAGAAACATGTAGGACCATATGCGAGGTGCTGAAGGCTGACTACTTAAGACGTATC
>NC_092242.1:25540584-25795584 GCF_036320965.1 Panulirus ornatus | reverse complement strand
TTATCGAGGATGTAAGGCATGTGTACGTGTAGGAAGAGAGGAAAGTGATTGGTTCTCAGTGAATGTAGGTTTGCGGCAGGGGTGTGTGATGTCTCCATGGTTGTTTAATTTGTTTATGGATGGGGTTGTTAGGGACGTGAATGCAAGAGTTTTAGAAAGAGGGGCAAGTATGAAGTCTGTTGGGGATGAGAGAGCTTGGGAAGTGAGTCAGTTGTTGTTCGCTGATGATACAGCGCTGGTGGCTGATTCATGTGAGAAACTGCAGAAGCTGGTGACTGAGTTTGGTAAAGTGTGTGAAAGAAGAAAGTTAAGAGTAAATGTGAATAAGAGCAAGGTTATTAGGTACAGTAGGGTTGAGGGTCAAGTCAATTGGGAGGTGAGTTTGAATGGAGAAAAACTGGAGGAAGTGAAGTGTTTTAGATATCTGGGAGTGGATCTGGCAGCGGATGGAACAATGGAAGCGGAAGTGGATCATAGGGTGGGGGAGGGGGCGAAAATTCTGGGAGCCTTGAAGAATGTGTGGAAGTCGAGAACATTATCTCGGAAAGCAAAAATGGGTATGTTTGAAGGAATTGTGGTTCCAACAATGTTGTATGGTTGCGAGGCGTGGGCTATGGATAGAGTTGTGCGCAGGAGGATGGATGTGCTGGAAATGAGATGTTTGAGGACAATGTGTGGTGTGAGGTGGTTTGATCGAGTAAGTAACGTAAGGGTTCTAAGAGAGATGTGTGGAAATAAAAAGAGTGTGGTTGAGAGAGCGGAAGAGGGTGTTTTGAAGTGGTTTGGGCACATGGAGAGAATGAGTGAGGAAAGATTGACCAAGAGAATATATGTGTCGGAGGTGGAGGGAACGAGGAGAAGAGGGAGACCAAATTAGAGGTGGAAAGATGGAGTGAAAAAGATTTTGTGTGATCGGGGCCTGAACATGCAGGAGGGTGAAAGGAGGGCAAGGAATAGAGTGAATTGGAGCGATGTGGTATACCGGGGTTGACGTGATGGCAGTGGATTGAATCAAGGCATGTGAAGTGTCTGGGGTAAACCATGGAAAGCTGTGTAGGTATGTATATTTGCGTGTGTGGACGTATGTATATACATGTGTATGGGGGTGGGTTGGGCCATTTCTTTCGTCTGTTTCCTTGCGCTACCTCGCAACCACGGGAGACAGCGGCAAAAAAAAAAAAAAAAAATATATATATATATATATATATATATATATATATATATATATATATATATATATATATATATGTGAATAAGAGCAAGGTTATTAGGTACAGTAGGATTGAGGGTCAAGTCAATTGGGAGGTAAGTTTGAATGGAGAAAAACTGGAGGAAGTAAAGTGTTTTAGATATCTGGGAGTAGATCTGGCAGCGGATGGAACCATGGAAGCGGAAGTGGATCATAGGATGGGGGAGGGGGCGAAAATTCTGGGAGCCTTGAAGAATGTGTGGAAGTCGAGAACATTATCTCGGAAAGCAAAAATGGGTATGTTTGAAGGAATAGTGGTTCCAACAATGTTGTATGGTTGCGTGGCGTGGGCTATGGATAGAGTTGTGCGCAGGAGGATGGATGTGCTGGAAATGAGATGTTTGAGGACAAT
This sequence comes from Panulirus ornatus, assembly GCF_036320965.1. Classification (NCBI taxonomy): domain Eukaryota; kingdom Metazoa; phylum Arthropoda; class Malacostraca; order Decapoda; family Palinuridae; genus Panulirus; species Panulirus ornatus. Next base: position 25,793,983 of record NC_092242.1, on the reverse strand, counting down.
GTGTGGTGTGAGGTGGTTTGATCGAGTAAGTAACGTAAGGGTAAGAGAGATGTGTGAAAATAAAAAGAGCGTGGTTGAGAGAGCAGAAGAGGGTGTTTTGAAATGGTTTGGGCACATGGAGAGAATGAGTGAGGAAAGATTGACCAACAGGATATATGTGTTGGAGGTGGAGGGAACGAGAAGTGGGAGACCAAATTGGAGGTGGAAAGATGGAGTGAAAAAGATTTTGTGTGATCGGGGCCTGAACATGCAGGAGGGTGAAAGGAGGGCAAGGAATAGAGTGAATTGGATCGATGTGGTATACCGGGGTTGACGTGCTGTCAGTGGGTTGAATCAGGGCATGTGAAGCGTCTGGGGTAAACCATGGAAAGCTGTGTAGGTATGTATATTTGCGTGTGTGGACGTATGTATATACATGCGTATGGGGGTGGGTTGGGCCATTTCTTTCGTCTGTTTCCTTGTGCTACCTCGCAAATGCGGGAGACGGCGACAAAGCAAGAAAAAAAAATTATATATATATATATATATATATATATATATATATATATATATATATATATATATATATATATATATATATTTTTTTTTTTTTATACTATTCGCTATTTCCCGCGATAGCGAGGTAGCGTTAAGAACAGAGGACTGGGCCTTTGAGGGAATATCCTCACCTGGACCTCTTCTCTGTTCCTTCTTTTGGAAAAAAAAAAAAAAAAAAAAAAAAAAAAAGAGTATATATATATATATATATATATATATATATATATATATATATATATATTTTTCCAAAACAAGGAACAGAGAAGGTGGCCAGGTGAGAATATTCCCTTAAAGGCCCAGTCCTCTGTTCTTAACGCTACCTCGCTAACGCGTGAAATCAGCTGGTGGCTGATTCATGTGAGAAACTGCAGAAGCTGGTGACTGAGTTTGGTAAAGTGTGTGGAAGAAGAAGAAAGTTAAGAGTAAATGTGAATAAGAGCAAGGTTATTAGGTACAGTAGGGTTGAGGGTCAAGTCAATTGGGAGGTGAGTTTGAATGGAGAAAAACTGGAGGAAGTGAAGTGTTTTAGATATCTGGGAGTGGATCTGGCAGCGAATGGAACCATGGAAGCGGAAGTGGATCATAGGGTGGGGGAGGGGGCGAAAATTCTGGGGGCCTTGAAGAATGTGTGGAAGTCGAGAACATTATCTCGGAAAGCAAAAATGGGTATGTTTGAAGGAATAGTGGTTCCAACAATGTTGTATGGTTGCGAGGCATGGGTTATGGATAGAGTTGTGTGCAGGAGGATGGATGTGCTGGAAATGAGATGCTTGAGGACAATGTGTGGTGTGAGGTGGTTTGATCGAGTGAGTAACGTAAGGGTAAGAGAGATGTGTGGAAATAAAAAGAGCGTGGTTGAGAGAGCAGAAGAGGGTGTTTTGAAGTGGTTTGGGTACATGGAGAGAATGAGTGAGGAAAGATTGACCAAGGGGATATATGTGTCGGAGGTGGAGGGAACGAGGAGAAGAGGGAGACCAAATTGGAGGTGGAAAGATGGAGTGAAAAAGATTTTGTGTGATCGGGGCCTGAACATGCAGGAGGGTGAAAGGAGGGCAAGGAATAGAGTGAATTGGAGCGATGTGGTATACCGGGGTTGACGTGCTGTCAGTGGATTGAATCAAGGCATGTGAAGCATCTGGGGTAAACCATGGAAAGCTGTGTAGGTATGTATATTTGCGTGTGTGGACGTATGTATATACATGTGTATGCGGGGGGGGTTGGGCCTATTTCTTTCGTCTGTTTCCTTGCGCTACCTCGCAAACGCGGGAGACAGCGACAAAGTATAATAAAAAAATAAAAAAAACATACATATATGTATGTATGTATAAAAAAAATATACATACATACATATATATGGGCCATTCTTTCTTTATGTTTCCTAGCACTACCTCACCAATGTGGGAAACGGCAATCAAGTATGATACAAATAAAAAATATGTACATGAGTATATATGTATATGTATGCATTACACATGACAGCTAGAGACTGAGTGTGAACAAATGTGGCCTTTGTTGTCTTTTCCTAGTGCTACCTCAAGCGCGCACACAGGGGGGAGTGGGTGCCATTTCATGTGTGGCGGGGTGGCGACGGGAATGGATGAAGGCAGCAAGTATGAATATGTACATGCGTATATATGTATATGTATGTATACGTTGAAATGTATAGGTACGTATATGTGCGTGTGTGGGCGTTTACGTATGTATATGTGTATGTGGGCGAGATAGGCCATTCTTTCGTCTGTTTCCTTCTGCTACCTCGCTAACGCGGGAGACAGCAACTTAGTATAGTAAATAAATAAGAACAGAGGACTGAGCCTAAAAGGGGAATTCCTTACTTGGCCCCCTTCTCTGTTCCTTCTTTTGGAAAAGTAAAAACTGAAGGGGAGGATTTCCAGCTCCCCGTTTCCTCCCCTTTTAGTCACCTTTTATGACACGAAGGGAATATAGGGAATAAGTAGGAAGCATTCTTTCTCCCCTATCCCCAGATATATACACCATAGGTCAGATTTGATCCTTGGGCAGAGCGTCCAGCCACCTTGGCCACAATGGAGGTTAAAAGACATACACACTAGACTTCTGGTGGTGTGTATATATATATATTTGTCTGTCCATCAACATATTTGTCATACTATCAGAGCTGCATGAGATTAAAGTCAATGCTACTCCCACTGAGATGAGGTTGGGACACACTTAAAAACATTAGAAGTCTACAGTGTGCTTTTAACTATGTGGTGAAGGAAGTCAGATGCCTTGCCCAGGGTTAAAAGCCGACTCGTGGTGTTTAAACATTTGCCTGTCCATTGACATATTAGTCACAATTTCGGAGTTCGGTCAGATTAAAGTCCATGCTATTCCCACTGAGATGAGGTTGGGACAAACATAAATACACTAGAAGTATAGTGTGTGTGTCTTTTAACCTCTGAGGCTGAGGCAGCTGGATGCCCTGCCAAAGGTTTGAAGCTGACACGTGGTGTGTGTGTGTGTGTGTGTGTGTGTGTATACACACATGTGGGTGGGTTGGGGTCGCTGTCTCACGCGTTAGTGAGGCAGCGCAAGGAAACAGACAAAAGAATGGCCCAACCCACCCACATAAATATGTATATACATAAACGCCTACACATGCACATATACATCCCTATACATTTCAATGAATACATACATATAAATACACAGACATATACATATACACACATGTACTTATTCATACATGCTGCCTTCATCCATTCCTGCCGCCTCCCTGCCTTACATGAAATAGCACTCCCCTCATCTGCTCATGCATGAGGTAGCACTAGGAAAAGACAACGAAGGCCACATTCGTTCGCACTTGGTCTCTAACTGTCATGTGTAATGCACTGAAACCACAGCTCCCTTTCCACATCCAGGCCCCACAGAACTTTCCATGGTTTACCCCAGACGCTTCACATGCCCTGGTTCAATACATGGACAGCAAGCCAACCCCGGTATACCACATCATTCCAATTCACTCTATTCCTTGCATGCCTTTCACTCTCCTGTATGTTCAGGCCCCGTTTGCTCAAAATCTTTTTCACTCCGTCTTTCCACCTCCACTTTGGGCTCCCACTTCTCCTTGTTTCCTCCACCTCTGACACATATATCCTATTTGTCAATTTTTCCTCACTCATTCTCTCTATGTGACCAAATCATTTCAAAACACTCTCTTCAGCTCTCTCAATCACCCTCATTTTATTACCAAACATCTCTCTTACCCTTTCATTACTTACTCGATCAAACCACCTCACACCATATATTGTCCTTAAACATCTCATTTCCAACACATCCACCCTCCTCCGCACAATCCTATCTATAGCCTATGCCTTACAACCATGAAACATTGTCGGAACCACTATCCTTCAAACATACCCATTTTCACTCTCCGAGATAACATTCTTGCCCTCCACACATTCTTCAACGCTCCCACAACAATCACCCCCTCAAACCACCCTGTGACTCACTTCTGCTTCCATGGTTCCATCCACTGCCAAATCCACTCCCTGATATCTAAAATACTTCACTTCCTCCAGTTTTTCTCCATTCAGACTTACCTCCCAATTTACTTGCCCCTCAACCCTACTGAACTTATATGTATATTATCCCTGGGGACAGGGGAGAAACAATACTTCCCAGGTATTCCCTGTGTGTTGTAGAAGGTGACTAAAAGGGGTGGGAGCGGGGGGGCTGGAAATCCTCTCCTCCTTTTATCTAACGGGGGGCTGGAAATCCTCTCCTCCTTTTATCTAACTTTTTAAAAGGGGAAACAGGAAAAGTAGTCATGCGGGGAGTGCTCATCCTCCTCGAAGGTTCAGACTGGGATATCTAAATGTGTGTGGATGTAACCAAGATGAGAAAAAGAGGAAGGACAGGTAGTTTGTTTGAGGAAAGGAACCTGGATGTTTTGGCTCTGAGTGGGAAAAAGCTCAAGGGTAAAGGTAAAGAGTGGTTTGGGAATGTCTTAGGAGTAAAGTCAGGGGTTGGTGAGGGGACAAAAGCAAAGGAAGGAGTAGCACTACTCCTGAAGCAGGAGTTGTGGGAGTATGTTATTCAGTGTAATAAAGTAAACTCTAGATTGATATAGGTAAAACTGAAAAAGTATGGAGAAAGACGGGTGATTATTGGTGCTTATGCACTTGGTCATGAGAAGAAAGATCATGAGAGGCAAGTGTTTTGGGAGGCTGCTTAGTGAGTGTGTTAGCAGGTTTGATGCACAAGACTGGGCTATAGTGATGGGTGATTTGAATGCAATGGTGAGTAATGTGGCAGTTGAGGGTATAACTGATGTACATGAGATGTTCAATGTTGTAAATGGAAATGGTGAAAAAGCTTGTAGATTTGTGTGGTGAAAAAGGACTGGTGATTGGGAATACCTGGTTTAAAAAGAGATATATATATATATATAAGAATACATATGTATGTAGGAGAGATGGCCAGAGAGCGTTATTGGATTATGTGTTAATTGATAGGCACATGAAGAAGAAACTTTTGGATGTTAATGTGCTGAGAGGGGCAACTGGAGGGATGTCTGATCATTTCTTGTGGAGGTGAAGGTGAAGATATGTAGAGGTTTTCAGAAAAGAAGAGAGAATGTTGGGGTGAAGAGAGTGGTGAGAGTGAGTGAGTTTGGAAAGGAGACTTGTGTGAGGAAGTACCAGGAGAGATTGAGCACAGAATTGAAAAAGGTGAGAGCAAATGACGTAAGGGGGGTGGGGAAGGAATGGGATGTATTTTGGGAAGCAATGATAGCTTGTGCAAAAGATGCTTGTGGCATGAGAAAGGTGGGAGGTGGGCAGATTAGAATGGGTAGTGAGTGGTGGGATGAAGTAAGATTGTTAGTGAAAGAGATGAGAGAGGCATTTGGACGATTTTTGCAGGGAAGTGGTGCAAATGACTGGGAGACGTATAAAAGAAAGCAGCAGGAGTTCAAGAGAAAGGCACAAGATGTGAAAAAGAGGGCAAATGAGAGTTGGGGTGAGAGAGTATCATTAAATTTTAGGGAGAATAAAAAGATGTTTTGGAAGGAGGTAAATAAAGTGCAAGTGCGTAAGACAAGAGAACAAATGGGAACATTGGTGAAGGGGGATAATGGGGAAGTAATAACAAGTAGTGGTGAAGTGAGAAGATGGAGAGAGTATTTTGAAGGTTTGCTGAATGTGTTTGATGATAGAGTGGCAGATATAGGGTATTTTGGTTGAGGTGGTGTGCAAATTGAGAGGGTGAGAGAGAATGGTTTGGTAAACAGAGAAGAGGTAGTGAAAGCTTTGTGGAAGATGAAATCCGGCAAGGTGGCGGGTTTGGATGGTATTGTAGTGGAAAGGGGTGACTGTGTGGTTGATTGGTTGGTGAGGATATTCAATGTATGTATGGTTCATGGTGAAGTGCTTGAGGATTGGCAGAATGCATGCATAGTGCCATTGTACAAAGGCAAAGGGGATAAAGGTGAGTGTTTAAATTACAGAGGCATAAGTTTGTTGAGTATTCTTAGGAAATTATATGGGAGGGTATTGTTTGAGAGGGTAAAGGGATGTACAGAACATTAGATTGGAGAAGGGCAGTGTGGTTTCATAAGTGGTAGAGGATGTGTGGTTCAGGTGTTTGCTTTGAAGAATGTATGTGAGAAATACTTAGAAAAACAGATGGATTTGTATGTAACATTTATGGATCTGGAGAGGGAATATGATAGTGTTTATAGAGATGCTTTGTGGCAGGTATGAAGAGCATATGGTGTGGGAGGTAAGTTGCTAGAAGCAGTGAAAAGTTTTTACCAAGGATGTAAGGCATGTGTAAGAATAGGAAGAGAGGAAAGCGATTGGTTTCCAGTGAATGTCAGTTTGCAGCAGAAGTGCGTGATGTCTCCATGGTTGTGTAATTTGCTTATGGATAGGGTGTTAGGAAGGTAAATACAAGAGTTTTGGAGAGAGGGGCAAGTATGCAGTCTGTTGTAGATAAGAGGGATTGGGAAGTGAGTCAGTCGTTGCTTGCTGATGATACAGCACTGGTGACTGATTCAGTTGAGAACTACAGAAGCTGGTGACTGAGTTTGGTAAAGTGTGTGAAAGAAGAAAACAGAGAGTAAAAACATGAATAAGAGCAAGGTTATTAGTTCAGTAGAGTTTACGGACAAGTTAATTGGGAGGTAAATCTGAATGGAGAGAAACTGGAGGAAGTGAAGTGTTTTAGATATCTGGGAGTGGATTTGGCAGCAGATGGAACCATGGAAATGGAAGTCAGTCACAGGATGGAGGAGGAATCAAAGGTTCTGGGAGCGTTGAAGGATGTGTGGAAGGTGAGAACATTAACTCAGAGAGCAAAAATGGGTATGTTTAAGGGAAAAGTGGTTCCAACAATGTTATATGGCTGCGGTGCATGGGCTATGGATAGGGTTGTCCAGAAAAGGGTGGATGCGTTGGAAATTAATTGTTTGAAGACAAAATGTGGTGCGAGGTGGTTTGATCATAATGAAAGGGTAAGAGAGAAGTGTGGTAATAAAAAGAGTGTGGTTGAGAGAGCAGAAGAGAGTGTGTTGCAATCGTTTGGACACATGGAGAGAATGAGTGAAGAAAGATTGACAAAGAGGATATATGTCAGAGGTGGAGGGAAGAAGGAGAAGTGGGAGACCAAACTGGAAGTAGAAGGGTGGAGTGAAAAAGATTTTGAGGGATCGCGGCCTGAACATACAGGAGGGTGAAAGGCATGGAGGGAATAGAGTGATGTGGAACAACATGGTATATCGGGGTCGATGTGTTGTCATTGGATTGAACCAGGGTATGTGAAGTGTCTGGGGTAAACCTTGGAAAGGTCTTTGGGGCCTGGATGTGGAACGGGAGCTGTGGTTTGGGTGCATTACACATGACAGCTGTCATGTTCAGGCCCCGATCACTCAAAATCCTTTTCACTCCATCTTTCCACCTCCAATTTGGTTTCCCACTTCTCCCTGTTCCCTCCACCTCTGATACATATATCCTCTTTGTCAATCTTTCCTCACTCATTCTCTACATGTGACCAAACCATTTCAAAACACCCTCTTCTGCTATCTCAACCACACTCTTTTTATTACCACACATCTCTCTTACCCTTTCATTACTTAATCAAACCACCTCAAACAACATATTGTCCTCAAACATCTCATTTCCAACACATCCACCCTCCTCTGCACAACCCTATCTATAGCCCATGCCTCACAACCATATAACATTGTTGGAACCACGATTCCTTCAAAAATACCTATTTTTGCTCTCCGAGATAATGTTCTCGCCTTCCACACATTTTTCAATGTTCCCAGAACCTTCGCCCTCTCCCCCACCCTGTGACTCACTTCCACTTCCATGGTTCCATCCACTGTTAAATCCATTCCCAGATATCTCAAACACTTTATTTCCTTCAGCTTTTCTCCATTCAAACTTACCTCCCAAGCGACTTGTTCCTCAACCCTACTGAACATAATAACCGTGCTCTTATTCATATCTACTTAGCTTTCTTCTTTCACACACTTTACCAAACTCAGTCAAAAACTTCTGTAGTTTCTCACCCGAATCAGCCACCAGCACCGTATCATCAGCGAACAACAACTTACTCTTCCCAAGCTCTCTCATCCACAACAGACTGCATACTTGCCCCTCTCTCCAAAACTCTTGCATTCACATCCCTAAAAACCCCATCCATAAACAAATTAAACACTCCTGCAGCAAACTGCCATTCAATGGGAACCAATCAATTTCCTCTCTTCTTACTCATACATATGTCTTACATCCTCGATAAAAACTTTTCACTGCTTCTACCTACTTACCTCCCACAACATGTACTCTTAATACCTTCCACAGGGAATCTCTATCAACTCTAATCATATGCTACATACAAATCCATTGGCTTTTTAAGTATTTCTCACATACATTCTTCAAAGCAAATACCTGATCCACACATCTTCTACCACTTCTGAAACTACAATGCTCTTCCCCAATCTGATGCTCTGTACATGCCTTCACCCTTTCACTCAATACCCTCTCATATAATTTCCCAGGAATATTCAACAAACTTTTTTTTTTTTTTTTTTTTTTCATACTTTGTCGCTGTGTCCCGCGTTTGCGAGGTAGCGCAAGGAAACAGACGAAAGAAATGGCCCAACCCTCCCCATACACATGTACATACACACGTCCACACACGCAAATATACATACCTACACAGCTTTCCATGGTTTACCCCGGACGCTTCACATGCCTTGATTCAATCCACTGACAGCACGTCAACCCCTGTATACCACATCGCTCCAATTCACTCTATTCCTTGCCCTCCCTTCACCCTCCTGCATGTTCAGGCCCCGATCACACAAAATCCTTTTCACTCCATCTTTCCACCTCCAATTTGGTCTCCCTCTTCTCCTCGTTCCCTCCACCTCCGACACATATATCCTCTTGGTCAATCTTTCCTCACTCATTCTCTCCATGTGCCCAAACCATTTCAAAACACCCTCTTCTGCTCTCTCAACCACGCTCTTTTTATTTCCACACATCTCTCTTACCCTTACGTTACTTACTCGATCAAACCACCTCACACCACACATTGTCCTCAAACATCTCATTTCCAGCACATCCATCCTCCTGCGCACAACTCTATCCATAGCCCACGCCTCGCAACCATACAACATTGTTGGAACCACTATTCCTTCAAACATACCCATTTTTGCTTTCCGGGATAATGTTCTCGACTTCCACACATTTTTCAAGGCTCCCAAAATTTTCACCCCCTCCCCCACCCTATGATCCACTTCCGCTTCCATGGTTCCATCCGCTGCCAGATCCACTCCCAGATATCTAAAACACTTCACTTCCTCCAGTTTTTCTCCATTCAAACTCACCTCCCAATTGACTTGACCCTCAACCCTACTGTACCTAATAACCTTGCTCTTATTCACATTTACTCTTAACTTTCTTCTTCCACACACTTTACCAAACTCCGTCACCAGCTTCTGCAGTTTCTCACATGAATCCGCCACCAGCGCTGTATCATCAGCGAACAACAACTGACTCACTTCCCAAGCTCTCTCATCCCCAACAGACTTCATACTTGCCCCTCTTTCCAAGACTCTTGCATTTACCTCCCTAACAACCCCATCCATAAACAAATTAAACAACCATGGAGACATCACACACCCCTGCCGCAAACCTACATTCACTGAGAACCAATCACTTTCCTCTCTTCCTACACGTACACATGCCTTACATCCTCGATAAAAACTTTTCACTGCTTCTAACAACTTGCCTCCCACACCATATATTCTTAATACCTTCCACAGAGCATCTCTATCAACTCTATCATATGCCTTCTCCAGATCCATAAATGCTACATACAAATCCATTTGCTTTTCTAAGTATTTCTCACATACATTCTTCAAAGCAAACACCTGATCCACACATCCTCTCCCACTTCTGAAACCACACTTATACCTCTGTAATTTGAACACTCACCTTTATCACCTTTGCCTTTGTACAATGGCATTATGCATGCATCCTCAGGCACTTTAACATGAACCATACATACACTGAATGTCCTCACCAACCAGTCAACAACAGTCACCCCCTTTTTTAATAAATTCAACTACAATACCATCCAAACCCACTGTCTTGCCGGATTTCATCTTCTGCAAAGCTTTCACTACCTCTTCTCTGTTTACCAAATCATTCTCCCAGACCCTCTCATTTCACACACCACCTTGACCAAAAACACCCTATATCTGCCACTCTATTATCAAACACATTCAACAAACCTTCAAAATACTCACTCTATCTCCCTCTCACTTCACCACTACTTGTTATTACCTCCCCATTTGCCCCCTTCACCGATGTTCCCATTTGTTTTTTGTCTTATGCACTTTATTTACATCTTTCCAAAAAAGCTCTTTATTCTCCCTAAAATTTAATAATACTCTCTCTCCCAAACTTTCATTTGCCCTCTTTTTCTCCTATTGCACCTTTCTCTTGACCTCTTGCCTCTTTCTTTCATACATCTCCCAGTCATTTGCAGTATCTCCCTGCAAAAATCATCCAAATGCCTCTCTTCTCTTTCACTTAATCTTACTTCATCCCACCATGGGTAAATGTGTACATGAGTATATATGTTTATGTCTGTGTATGGATATGTATGTACATACATACCATAAGAATATATGGTGTGGGAGGCAAGTTGTTAGAAGCAGTGAAAAGTTTTTATCGAGGATGTAAGGCATGCGTATGTGTAGGAAGAGAGGAAAGTGATTGGTTCTCAGTGAATGTAGGTTTGCGGCAGGGGTGTGTGATGACTCCATGGTTGTTTAATTTGTTTATGGATGGGGTTGTTAGGGAGGTGAATGCAAGAGTTTTGGAAAGAGGGGCAACTATGCAATCTGTTGTGGATGAGAGAGCTTAGGAAGTGAGTCAGTTGTTGTTCGCTGATGATACAGCGCTGGTGGCTGATTCATGTAAGAAACTGCAGAAGCTGGTGACTGAGTTTGGTAAAGTGTGTGAAAGAAGAAAGTTAAGAGTAAATGTGAATAAGAGCAAGGTTATTAGGTACAGTAGGGTTGAGGGTCGAGTCAATTGGGAGGTAAGTTTGAATGGAGAAAAACTGGAGGAAGTAAAGTGCTTTAGATATCTGGGAGTGGATCTGGCAGCAGATGGAACCATGGAAGCGGAAGTGAATCATAGGGTGGGGGAGGAGGCGAAAATTCTGGGAGCCTTGAAGAATGTTTGGAAGTTGAGAATATTATCTCGGAAAGCAAAAATGGGTATGTTTGAAGGAATAGTGGTTCCAACAATGTTGTATGGTTGCGATGTGTGGGCTATGGATAGAGTTGTGCGCAGGAGGGTGGATGTTCTGGAAATGAGATGTTTGAGGACAATATGTGGTGTGAGGTGGTTTGATCGAGTAAGTAATGTAAGGGTGAGAGAGATGTGTGGAAATAAAAAGAGTGTGGTTGAGAGAGCAGAAGAGGGTGTTTTGAAATGGTTTGGTCACATGGAGAGAATGAGTGGGGAAAGATTGACCAAGAGGATATATGTGTCAGAGGTGGAGGGAACAAGGAGAAGTGGGAGAACAAATTGGAGGTGGAAAGATGGAGTGAAAAAGATTTTGAGTGATCAGGGCCTGAACATGCAGGAGGGTGAAAGGCGTGCAAGGAATAGAGTGAATTGGAATGATGTGGTATACCAGGGTCGACGTCCTGTCAATGGATTGAACCAGGGCATGTGAAGCGTCTGGGTAAAACATGTAAAGTGTGTGGGGCCTGGATATGGAAAGGGATCTGTGGTTTCGGTGCATTATTACATGACAGCTAGAGACTGAGTGTGAACGGATGGGGCCTTTGGTGTCTTTCCTAGCCTACCTCGCACACGAGGGGGGAGGGGGTTGTTATTCCATGTGTGGCGGGGTGGCGATGGGAACAAATAAAGGCAGACAGTATGAATTATGTACATGTGTATATATGTATATGTCTGTGTGTATAAATATGTGTACATTGAGATGTATAGGTATGCATATTGTGCGTGTGTGGACATGTATGTATATACATGTGTATGTGGGCGGGTTGGGCCATTATTTCGTCTGTTTCCTTGCGCTACCTCGCTAACGCGGGAGACAGCGACAAAGCAAAATAAATAAATTAAAATAAATAAAAATGTTGAAATCTATTGGTATGTATATGTGCGTGTGTGGGAATTTATGTATATACATACAACTGACTCACTTCCCAAGCTCTCCCATCCACAACAGGCTGCATACTTGCCCCTCTTTCCAAAACTCTTGCATTCACCTCCCTAACAACCCCATCCGTAAACAAATTAAACAACCATGGAGACATCACACACCCCTGCCGCAAACCTACATTCACTGAGAACCAATCACTTTCCTCTCTTCCTACACATACACATGCCGTACATCCTCAATAAAAACTTTACACTGCTTCTAACAACTTGCCTCCCACACCATATATTCTTAATACCTTCCACAGAGCATCTCTCAACTCCACCATATGCCTTCTCCAGATCCATAAATGCTACATGCAAATCCATTTACTTTTCTAAGTATTTCTAACATACATTCTTCAAAGCAAACAACTGATCCACACATCCTTAACCATTTCTGAAACCACACTGCTCTTCCCCAATCTGATGCTCTGTACATGTTAAACGTGTTTTCATCAGGGTGGTGTGTAAAGTTTGGTTTGGTGAAGAAAGAAGTGGTGGTGAAAGCCTTGCGGAAGATGAAATCTGGCAAGGTGGTGGGTTTGGATGGTAATGCAGTTCAATCTATAAACAAAGGGGGCGCCTGTGTAGTTGACTGTTGGTAAGGATATTCAGTGTGTGTATGGATCATGGTAAAGTGTTTGAGGATTGGCAGAATGCATGCATGATACCATTGTACAAAAGCAGAGGATAAATATGAACACTCAAACTACAGAGGTATATGTTTGTTGAGTATTCCTGGGAAATTGAATGGGAGGGTATTGATTGAAAGGGTGAAGGCATGTACAGAGCATCAGGTTGGGGAGGAGCAGTGTGGTTACAGAAGTGGTAGAGGATGTGTGGATCAGGTGTTTGCTTTGAAGAATGTGTGCAAGAAATATTTAGAAAAACAGATGAATCTATATGTAGCATTTATGGATCTGGAGAAGGCATATAATAGCGTTGATAGAGATGCTTTGTGGAAGGTCTTAAGAGTGCATGGTGCGGAAGGTAAGCTGCTAGAAGCAGTGAAAAGTTATTATCAAGGATGTAAGGCATGTGTATGAGTAGGAAGAGAGGAGAGTGAATGGTTTCCAGTGAAGGTTCGTCTATGGCAGGGGTATGTAATGTCCCCATGGTTAGGTAATTTGTTTATGGATGGGATGGTTAGGGAGGTAAATGCAAGAGTTTTGGAGAGAAGGATGAGTATGCAGTCTGCTGAGGAAGAGAGGGTCTGGGAAGTGAGTCAATTGCAGTTCGCCTATGATACAGCTCTGGTGGCACTTTGAGAGAAATTGCAGAAGTTGGCGATTGAGTTTGGAAAAGTGTGTAAAAGGAGAAAGTTGAGAGTAACTGTGAATAGAATAAGAGCAGCAATGTCATTAGGTTCAGCAGGGTTTAGGGACAAGTTAACTGGGATGTAAGTCTGAATAGAGAAAAAATTGAAGGAAGTGAAGTGTTTCAGATATCTGGGAGTGGACTTACCACTTAATGGAACCATCGAAGCGGAAGCGAGTCACAGGGTGGGGGAGGGGGGAAGGTTCTGGGAGCAATGAAGAATGTGAGGAAGGAGAGAAAGTTATCTCAGAAAGCAAAAATGGGTAGGTTTGAAGGAATAGTAGTTCCAACAGTATCATATGGTTGCTAAGCATAAGCTATATAGATGGGGTTGTATGGAGGAGGATGGATGTGTTGGAAATGAAATGTTTGAGGACAATATGAGGTGTGAGGTGGTTTGATCAAGTAAGTAATAAAAGGTTAATTGAGATGTGTGGTTGAGAGAGCAAAAGAAGTTGTGTTGAAACAGTTTACACGTATGGAGAGAATGAGTGAGGAAAGGTCAACTAAGAGGATATATGTGTCAGAGGTGGAGGGAAGAAGAGGAAGCGGGAAACCAAATTGGAGTTGGAAGGATAAAGTGAAAAAGACTTTGAGCTATCAGGGCCTGAGCATACAGGAGAGTGAGAGGCATACAAGCAACAGCGAATTGGAATGATGTGGTATACCAGGGTCGATGTGCTGTCAGTGGACTGAACTGGGGCATACGAAATGTTTGAGGTAAACCATAGAAAGGGAGCTGTGGTTCTGATACATTACATATGACAGCTAGAGACAGTGGGAACTAATGTAGCCTTTTTCGTCTGTTTTCATGGTGCTATCTAACTGAAGCACGGGGTACCTATGCTGTTTCCTGTGGGGCAGGGTAATGCCAGGAATGGATGAAGGCAAGGAAGTATGAATATGTACAAGTGTATATATGTCTATGTGTATATGTATATGCTGATATGTATATGTATTATATGTGCATGTATGGGCGTATATGGACACAGGAGGGTGGATGTGCTGGAAATGAGATGTTTGAGGACAATATGTGGTGTGAGGTGGTTTGATCGAGTAAGTAATGTAAGGGTAAGAGAGATGTGTGGGAATAAAAAGAGTGTGGTTGAGAGAGCAGAAGAGGGTGTTTTGAAATGGTTTGGTCACATGGAGAGAATGAGCGAGGAAAGATTGACAAAGAGGATATATGTGTCAGAGGTGGACGGAACGAGGAGAAGTGGGAGACCAAATTGGAGGTGGAAAGATGGAGTGAAAAAGATTTTGAGTGATCGGGGCCTGAACATGCAGGAGGGTGAAAGGCGTGCAAGGAATAGAGTGAATTGGAACGATGTGGTATACCGGGGTCGACGTGCTGTCAATGGATTGAACCAGGGCATGTGAAATGTCTGAGGTAAACCATGGATATATATATATATATATATATATATATATATATATATATATATATATATATATATATATATATATATATATGTGTGTGTGTGTGTGTGTGTGTGTGTGTATAAGAGTGGATGGGAATACCTGGTTTAAAAAGAGAGATATACATAACTGTACATATGTAAGTAGGAGAGATGGCCAGAGAGCGTTCTTGGATTACATGTTAATTGATAGGCACGCAAAAGAGAGACTTTTGGATGTTAATGTGCTGAGAGGTGCAACTGGAGGGATGTCTGATCATTATCTTGTGGAGGCGAAGGTGAAGATTTGTAGAGGTTTTCAGAAAAGAAGAGAGAATGTTGGGGTGAAAAGAGTGGTGAAAGTAAGTGAGCTTGGAAAGGAGACTTGTGTGAGGAAATACCAGGAGAGACTGAGTACAGAATGGAAAAAGGTGAGAACAAAGGATGTAAGGGGAGTTGGGGAGGAATGGGATGTATTTAGGGAAGCAGTGATAGCTTACGCAAAAAATGCTTGTGGCATGAGAAGCGTGGGAGGTGGGCTGATTAGAAAGTGTAGTGAGTGGTGGGATGAAGAAGTAAGATTATTAGTGAAAGAGAAGAGAGAGGCATTTGGATGATTTTTGCAGGGAAATAATGCAAATGACTGGGAGATGTATAAAAGAAAGAGGCAGAAGGTCAAGAGAAAAGTGCAAGAGGTGAAAAAGAGGGCAAATGAGAGTTGGGGTGAGAGAGTATCATTAAATATTAGGGAGAATAAAAAGATGTTTTGGAGTGAGGTAAATAAAGTGCATAAGACAAGGGAACAAATGGGAACTTCAGTGAAGGGGGCTAATGGGGAGGTGATAACAAGTAGTGGTGATGTGAGGAGATGGAGTGAGTATTTTGAAGGTTTGTTGAATGTGTTTGATGATAAGAGTGGCAGATATAGGGTGTTTTGGTTGAGGTGGTGTGCAAAGTGAGAGGGTTAGGGAAAATGATTTGGTAAACAGAGAAGAGGTAGTAAAAGCTTTGCGGAAGATGAAAGCCGGCAAGGCAGCAGGTTTGGATGGTATTACAGTGGAATTTAATAAAAAAGGGGGTGACTGTATTGTTGACTGGTTGGTAAGGTTACTTAAGGTATGTAAGACTCATGGTGAGGTGCCTGAGGATTGGTGGATTGATTGCATAGTGACATTGTACAAAGGCAAGGGAGGATAAAAGTGAGTACTAAATTACAGAGGTATAAGTTTGTTGAGTATCCTGGTAAATTATATGGGAGGGTATTGATTCAGAGGGTGAAAGCATGTACAGAGCATCAGATTAGGGAAGAGCAGTGTGGTTTCAGAAGTGGGAGAGGATGTGTGGATCAGGTGTATGCTTTGAAGAATGTATGTGAGAAATACTCAGAAAAGCAAATGGATTTGTATGTAGCATTTATGGATCTGGAGAAGGCATATGATACAGTTGATACAGATGCTCTGTGGAAAGTATTAAGAATATATGGTGTGGAAGGCAAGTGGTTAGGAAGAGAGGAAAGTGATTGGTTCTCAGGGAATGTTGGTTTGTGGCAGGGGTGTGTGATGACTCCATGGTTGTTTAATTTGTTTATGGATGGGACTGTTAGGGAGGTGAATGCAAGAGTTTTGGAAAGAGGGGCAAGTATGCAGTCTGTTGTGGATGAGAGAGCTTGGGAAGTGAGTTAGTTGTTGTTCGCTGATGATACAGGGCTGGTGGCTGATTCGTGCGAGAAACTGCAGAAGCTGGTGACTGAGTTTGGTAAAGTGTGTGAGAGAAGAAAGCTGAGAGTAAATGTGAGTAAGAGCAAGGTTATTAGGTACAGTAGGGTTGAGGGACAAGTCAATTGGGAGGTAAGTTTGAATGGAGAAAAACTGGAGGAAGTGAAGTATTTTAGATATCTGGGAGTGGGTTTGGCAGCAGATGGAACCATTGAAGCGAAAGTGAATCATAGGGTGGGGGATGGGGCAAAAGTTCTGGGAGTGTTGAGGAGTGTGTGGAAGTTGAGAACATTATCTCGGAAAGCAAAAATGGGTATGTTTGAAGGAATAGTGGTTCCAACAATGTTATATGGTTGTGAGGCGTGGGCTACAGATAGAGTTGTGCGGAGGAGGGTGGATGTGCTGGAAACAAGATGTTTGAGGACAATGTGTGGTGTGAGGTGGTTTGATCGATTAAGTAATAATAGGGTAAGAGAGATGTGTGGTAATAAAAAGAGTGTGGTTGAGAGAGCAGAAGAGGGTGTTTTGAAATGGTTTGGTCACATGGAGAGAATGAGTGAAGAAAGATTAACCAAGAGGATATATGTGTCAGAGGTGGAGGGAATGAGGAGAAGTGGGAGACCAAACTGGAGGTGGAAAGATGGAGTGAAAAAGATTTTGAGTGATAGGGGCCTGAACATGCAGGAGGGTGAAAGGCGTGCAAGGAATAGAGTGAATTGGAACGATGTGGTATATCAGGGTCGACGTGCTGTCAATGGATTGAACCAAGGCATGTGAAGCGTCTAGGGTAAACCTTGAAAAGTTCTGTGGGGCCTGGATGTGGAAAGGGATCTGTGCTTTCAGTGCATTATCACATGACAGCCAGAGACTGAGTGTGAACGAATGTGGCCTTTGTTGTCCTTTCCTAGCGCTACCTCACACACATGAGGGGGGAAGGGGTTGTTGCAGTGCGAGTTTCAAAAGAAAATTTGGAAGAGGAAGAGGAGAGTTTCAGACACCTGGGAGTGGACATGGCACTCAATGAAACCATGGAGGAAGAATTGAGTCAAAGGATGGAAGAGGGGGTGAAGGTTCTTGGAGGATTGAGGAACATGTGGAAAGAGGTCATTTTCTAGGAGGGCATAAATGGGTGTGTCTGAAGTCCCAACTATGCATGGATGCAAGACATGGGCTATGGATGACAATATACAGAGAAAGGTGATTGTTGGAAAAGAAATGTTTGAGGACAATATGTGATATGAGGAGGTTTGAAGAAGTAAGTAATAAAGGGTAAGAGAATGTAATAATAAGAGTTTGGTTGTAAGAACCGAAAAGGATGTGCTGAAGCGATTTGGACATAAGGAGTGAGGAGAGGTTGACAAACAGGATATGAGTGTCAAAAGTGGAGGGACAATGAGAATAGGGAGATCAAATCAGAGATGAAATGATGGAATGAAAAAGATTCTGAGTGGTTGGGGCCTGAACATCCTGGAGGGTGAAAGGCATGCACAGGATAGAGTGAAATGGAGTGATGTATACCAGGGGCAATATACTGTCATTGGACTGAACCAGGGAATTTAAAACAGCAAGGGAAAACCACAGAAAGGAATGTGGGGTCTTGTTGTGGATATATGGCTGTGGTTTTGAAGCATTAAACATAACAGCGAGAGAACAGATGTGAACAAATGAGGCCTTTTTCGTATGTTCCTAGTACTACCTCACTAACTCGGAAAAGGGTGAACAAGTATATAAAAGATTTTATATATATATATATATATATATATATATATATATATATATATATATATATATATATATGGCAGCGGATGGAACCATGGAAGTGGAAGTGAATCATAGGGTGGGGGAGTGGCCAAAGTTCTGGTAGCGTTGAAGAATGTGAGGAAGTCAAGAACATTACCTCGGAAAGCAAAAATGGGTATGTTTAAAGGAATAGAGGTTCCAACAATGTTATATGGTTGCAAGGCATGGGCTATAGATATAGTTGTGCACAGGGTGGATGTGCTGGAAATAAGATGTCTGAGGACAATATGTGGTGTGAGGTGGTTTGATCGAACAAGGAATAAAAGGGTAAGAGATATGTGTGGTAATAAAAAGAGTGTGGTTGAGAGAGCAGAAGAGGGTGTTTTGAAATGGTTTGGTCACATGGAGAGAATGAGTAAGGAAAGACTGACAAAGAGGATATATGTGTCAGAGGTGGAGGGAACGAGGAGAAGTGGGAGACCAAATTGGAGGTGGAAAGATGGAGTGAAAAAGATTTTGAGTGATCGGGGCCTGAACATGCAGGAGGGTGAAAGGCGTGCAAGGAATAGAGTGAATTGGAACGATGTGGTATACCAGGGTCGACATGCTGTCAATGGATTGAACCAGGGCGTGTGAAGCGTCTGAGGTAAACCATGGAAAGTTCTGTGGAGCCTGGATGTTGAAAGGGAGCTGTGGTTTTGGTGTATATATGTATATGTATATATGTGCATCTATGTATATGGGCATGAGAAAAAAGATCATGAGAGGCAAGTGTTTTGGAAGCAGCTGAATGAGTGTGTGAGTGGTTTTGATGCACGAGACCGGGTTATACTGATGGGTGATTTGAATGCAAAGGTGAGTAATGTGGCAGTTGAGGGAATAATTGGTATACATGGGGGGTTCAGTGTTGTAAATGGAAATGGTGAAGAACTTGTGGATTTATGAGCTGAAAAAGGACTGGTGATTGGGAATAACTGGTTTAAAAAGTGAGATATACATAAGTATACGTATGTAAGTAGGGGAGATGGCCAATGAGTGTTATTGGATTACGTGTTAATTGATAGGTATGCGAAAAAAAGACTTTTGGATGTTAATGTGCTGAGAGGTGCAACTGGAGGGATATCTGATCATTATCTTGTGGAGGCGAAGGTGAAGACTTGTAGAGGTTCTCAGAAAAGAAGAGAGAATGTTGGGGTGAAGAGAGTGGTGAGAGTAAGTGAGCTTAGGAAGGAGACTTGTGTGAGGAAGCACCAGGAGAGACGGAGTACAGAATAGAAAAAGGTGAGAACAAAGGACGTAAGGGGAGTGGGGGAGGAATGGGATGTATGTAGGGAAACAGTGATGGCTTGCACAAAAGATGCTTGTGGCATGAGAAGCGTCAGAGGTGGGCTGATTAGAAAGGGTAGTGAGTGGTGGGATGAAGAAGTAAGATTATTAATGAAAGAGAAGAGAGAGGCATTTGGATGATTTTTGCAGGGAAATAATGCAACTGAGTGGGAGATGTATAAAAGAAAGAGGCAGGAGGTCAAGAGAAAGGTGTAAGAGGTGAAAAAGAAGGCAAATTAGAGTTGGGGTGATAGAGTATCATTAAATTATAGGGAGAATAAAAAGATGGTTTGGAAGGAGGTAAATAAAGTACATAAGACAAGGGAACAAATGGGAACTTCAGTGAAGGAGGCTAATGGGGAAGTGATAACAAGTAGTGGCGATGTGAGAAGGAGATGGAGTGAGCATTTTGAAGGTTTGTTGAAGGTCTTCAATGATAGAGTGGCAGATATAGGGCGTTTTGGTCGAGGAGGTGTGCAAAGTGAGAGGGTTAGGGAAAATGATTTGGAAAACAGAGAAGAGGTAGTAAAAGCTTTGCAGAAGATGAAAGCAGCAAGGCAGCAGGTTTGGATGGTACTGCAGTGGAACTTATTAAAAAAGGGGGTGACTGCATTGTTGACTGGTTGGTAAGGTTATTTAATGTATGTATGATTCATGGTGAGGTGCCTGAGGATTGGCGAAATGCGTGCATAGTGCCATTGTACAAAGACAAAGGGGTCAAAGGTGAGAGCTCAAGTTACAGAGGTATAAGTTCGTTGAGTATTCCTGGGAAATTGTATGGGAGGGTATTGATTGAGAGGGTGATGGCATGTACAGAGCATCAGATTGGGGAGGAGCAGTGTGGTTTCAGAAGTGGTAGAGGATGGGTGGATCAGGTGCTTGCTTTGAAGAATGTATGTGAGAAATACTTAGAAAAGCAAAGGGATTTGTATGTAGCATTCATGGATCTAGAGAAGGCATATGATAGAGTTGATAAAGATGCTCTGTGGAAGGTATTAAGAATATATGGTGTGGGAGGCAAGTTGTTAGAAGCAGTGAAAAGTTTTCATCCAGGATGTAAGGCATGTGTATGTGTGGGAAGAGAGGAAAGTGATTGGTTCTCAGTGAATGTAGGTTTGCGGTAGGGGTGTGTGATGTCTCCATGGTTGTTTAATTTGTTTATGGATGGGGTTGTTAGGGAGGTGATGCAAGAGTTTTGGAAAGAGGGGCAAGTATGCAGTCTGTTGTGGATGAGAGAGCTTGGGAAGTGAGTCAGTTGTTGTTCGCTGATGATACAGTGCTGGTGGCTGATTCATGTGAGAAACTGCAGAAGTTGGTGACTGAGTTTGGTAAAGTGTGAGAAAGAAGAAAGTTGAGAGTAAATGTGAATAAGAGCAAGGTTATTAGGTACAGTAGGGTTGAGGGTCAAGTCAATTGGGAGGTAAGTTTGAATGGAGAAAAACTGGAGGAAGTGAAGTATTTTAGATATCTGGGAGTGGATTTGGCAGTGGATGGAACCATGGTAGCGGAAGAGAATCATAGGGTGGGGGAAGGGGCAAAAATTCTGGGAGCCTTGAAGAATGTGTGGAAGTCAAGAATATTATCTCGGAAAGCAAAAATGGGCATGTTTGAAGGAATAGTGGTTCCAACAATGTTCAATGGTTGCAAGGCGTGGGCTATGGATAGAGTTTTGCGCAGGAGAGTGGATGTACTGGAAATGAGATGTTTGAGGACAATATGTGGTGTGAGGTGGTTTGATCAAGTAAGTAATAATAGGGTAAGAGAGATAAAGTAAAACTATATATATATATATATATATATATATATAACTATATAACTATATATATAAAACTATATATATATATATATATATATATATATATATATATATATATATATATATATATATATATATATAAAACTATATATAAAGTAAAAATATATATATATATATATATATATATATATATATATATATATATATATATATATATATATATATATATATATATTTTGAGTGACCGGGGCCTGAGCATGCAGGGGGGTGGGGGGCGGTCGGGGAATGGAGTGAGTTGGATCGGTGTGGTGTACTGGGGTCGACGTGCTGTCGGTGGATTGAATCAGGGCATGTGAGGCGTCTGGGGTGGGCCATGGAAGGTTGTGTGGGGCCTGGATGTGGAGGGGGAGCTGTGGTTTCGGGCATTATTGCATGGCAGCTGGAGACTGAGTGTGAACGGGTGGGGCCTTTGTTGTCTTTTCCTAGCGCTGCCTCGCACACATGAGGGGGAGGGGGGATGTTATTCCATGTGTGGCGGGGTGGCGGTGGGAATGAATAAGGGCAGACTGTGAATTGTGTACATGTGTATATATGTATATGTCTGTGTGTGTATATATATATGTGTACATTGAGATGTATAGGTATGTATATTTGCGTGTGTGGACGTGTATGTATATACATGTGTATGTGGGTGGGTTGGGCCATTTCTTTCTTCTGTTTCCTTGTGCTACCTCGCAAACGCGGGAAACAGCGACAAAGCAGAATGAAGAAAATATAAAATATATGTATGTATATATATCTCGGAAAGCAAAAATGGGTATGTTCGAAGGAATAGTGGTTCCAACAATGTTGTATGGTTGCGAGGCGTGGGCTATGGATAGAGTTGTGCGCAGGAGGATGGATGTGCTGGAAATGAGATGTTTGAGGACAATGTGTGGTGTGAGGTGGTTTGATCGAGTGAGTAACGTGAGGGTAAGAGAGATGTGTGGAAATAAAAAGAGCGTGGTTGAGAGAGCAGAAGAGGGTGTTTTGAAGTGGTTTGGGCACATGGAGAGAATGAGTGAGGAAAGATTGACCAAGAGGATATATGTGTCGGAGGTGGAGGGAACGAGAAGAGGGAGACCAAATTGGAGGTGGAAAGATGGAGTGAAAAAGATTTTGTGTGATCGGGGCCTGAACATGCAGGAGGGTGAAAGGAGGGCAAGGAATAGAGTGAATTGGAGCGATGTGGTATCCGGGGTTGACATGCTGTCAGTGGATTGAATCAAGGCATGTGAAGCGTCTGGGGTAAACCATGGAAAGCTGTGTAGGTTTGTATATTTGCGTGTGTGGACGTATGTATATACATGTGTATGGGGGGGTTGGGCCATTTCTTTCGTCTGTTTCCTTGCGCTACCTCGCAAACGCGGGAGACAGCGACAAAAAAAAAAAAAAAAAAAAAAAAAAATATATATATATATATATATATATATATATATATATATATATATATATATATATATATATAATTTTTTTTTTTTGCTTTGTCGCTGTCTCCCGCGTTTGCGAGGTAGCGCAAGGAAACAGACGAAAGAAATGGCCCAACCCACCCCCATACACAATGTATATACATACACGTCCACACACGCAAATATACATACCTATACATCTCAATGTACACATATATATACACACACAGACACATACATATATACCCATGCACACAATTTACACTGTCTGCCTTTATTCATTCCCATCGCTACCTTGCCACATATGGAATACCATCCCCCTCCCCCTCATGTGTGTGAAGTAGCACTAGGAAAAGACAACAAAGGCCCCATTCGTTCACACTCAGTCTCTAGCTGTCACGCAATAATGCCCGAAACCACAGCTCCCTTTCTACATCAAGGCCACACACAACTTTCCATGGTTTACCCCAGACGCTTCACATGCCCTGATTCAATCCACTGACAGCACGTCAACCCCGGTATACCACATCGATCCAATTCACTCTATTCCTTGTCCTCCTTTCACCCTCCTGCATGTTCAGGCCCCGATCAGATAAAATCTTTTTCACTCCATCTTTCCACCTCCAATTTGGTCTCCCACTTCTCCTCGTTCCCTCCACCTCCAACACATATATCCTCTTGGTCAATCTTTCCTCACTCATTCTCTCCATGTGACCAAACCATTTCAAAACACCCTCTTCTGCTCTCTCAACCATGCTCTTTTTATTTCCGCACATCTCTCTTACCCTTACATTACTTACTCAATCAAACCACCTCACACCACACATTGTCTTCAAACATCTCATTTCCAGCACATCCACCCTCCTCCGCACAACTCTATCCATAGCCCACGCCTCGCAACCATACAACATTGTTGGAACCACTATTCCTTCAAACATACCCATTTTTGCTTTCCGAGATAATGTTCTCGACTTCCACACATTCTTCAAGGCTCCCAGGATTTTCGCCCCCTACCCTACCTTATGATTCACTTCCGCTTCCATGGTTCCATCCGCTGCCAGATCCACTCCCAGATATCTAAAACACTTTACTTCCTCCAGTTTTTCTCCATTCAAACTTACCTCCCAATTGACTTGACCCGTAACCCTACTGTACCTAATAACCTTGCTCTTATTCACATTTACTCTTAACTTTCTTCTTTCACACACTTTTCCAAACTCAGCCACCAGCTTCTGCAGTTTCTCACATGAATCAGCCACTAGCGCTGTATCATCAGCAAACAACAACTGACTCACTTCCCAAGCTCTCTCATCCACAACAGACTTCATACTTGCCCCTCTTTCCAAAACTCTTGCATTCACCTCCCTAACAACCCCATCCATAAACAAACTAAACAACCATGGAGACATCACACACCCCTACCGCAAACCTACATTCACTGAGAACCAATCACTTTCCTCTCTTCCTACACGTACACATGCCTTACATCCTCGATAAAAACTTTTCACTGCTTCTAACAACTTGCCTCCCACACCATATATTCTTAATACCTTCCACACAGCATCTCTATCAACTCTATCATATGCCTTCTCCAGATCCATAAATGCTACATACAGATCCATTTGCTTTTCAAAGTATTTCTCACATACATTCTTCAAAGCAAACACCTGATCCACACATCCTCTACCACTTCTGAAACCACACTGCTCTTCCCCAATCTGATGCTCTGTACATGCCTTCACCCCCTCAATCAATACCCTCCCATATAATTTACCAGGAATACTCAACAAACTTATACCTCTGTAATTTGAGCACTCACTCTTATCCCCTTATATTCCTGGGGATAGGGGAGAAAGAATACTTCCCTGCATGTTGTAGAAGGCGACTAAAAGGGAAGGGAGCAGGGGGCCGGAAATCCTCCCCTCTCATTTTTTTTTTTTCCAAAAGAAGGAACAGAGAAGGGGGCCAGGTGAGGATATTCCCTCAAAGGCCCATGCTCTGTTCTTAACGCTACCTCGCTAATGCGGGAAATGACGAATGGTATGAAATATATATATATTTATATACATATATATCAGTGCATGTATACAAAACAAACTTGGACTTGAGAAGATGATGCCACCAAGAGATTCCATGCCCAAGCTCAAATAGTGAGAAATGTTTGGCGTAACTTATACAGTAACCCCAGAAAAGTGGCTGAGAAATGAGAGATGACAAGGGTTCATGCCGTTATCATGAGTAATGCTCTTTACCTGTCGCACATGTGAAATGGGAATAGATAATCTTCTCAGGGTCAGGATTTAATTCTACAAACATCCGTAGGATGAACTCCCGAGCTGCAATTGCATCCTTCCTTGGGCCTGAAAGAAATTTACCTGGCTACAACTACCATAAGCATAATTCTGTAATCCTATACATAGAGAGAAATAACTCATATAGATGTTCTAAAAAATGACAGGCTAGTCAACAAATATTAAAAGTGATGTTGTTATCCCAGCTAAACCTGGAAACAAAATATCATTATAGTACTAATAATCATAATCAATATAACTAACTACTACTATAGCTATTAATAATATTCATAACAATACTTACAACAACAATTACAATAATAATAACAACAATAATAACAATTATAATTACTGCTTAAATCTATGCATTTTGTACTTCATATATTAATAGATAATATCACCAGCAATAATAATTACAGCTTAAAAGTAAGCAATTTCTACTTCATGTACAAAGGACATCCGAGAAACAAAAATAAGTTTATCTAAGAACCCTCTTTAACTCTTTATAATATACGAAATAAATGTGAGACTGCTGGTGATCCTATGGAAAGTACTTGAAATTCATGGGAAAGAAACAAGGATTCAGTTAAGATAAAGGTGTGTAGACTTGGCATTTGTGCACAAGCAATCCAAGTACCTACCTAAGAGTATGTACGTAAAGATTTTGTTAAAAGGCAGGGCTAGTGCACTGCACTCAATACAGATCTTGCTTGATATATAATCCTTCCTCTCTCTACACCCATATTCATTACATAATTATCAATCATGGGGTCACCTGCATCCGAATTGAACCATAAATCAAAGGAACAAAAACCTATGCACATGGGTCTCATATCAACGTTTTACACAATCAATGATTTTTTGTTAATGCTGTATCCTGAATTACACCAAAAAATGAATCAACAAGGGCTACAATACTCAACACAGTCCTAGCTGGAAAAATTCTGTTCCTGGAGGTGATCACCTAATTTCCACTCAAAAATGTGTGAATATTCAGAAATGCAAATGACTGGGAGATGTATAAAAGAAAGCAGCAGGTCACAAGAAAGGTGCAAGAGGTGAAAAAGAGGACAAATGAGAGTTGGGGTGAGAAAGTATCATAAAACTTTATGGGGAATAAAAAGATGCTTTCGAAGAAGGTAAATAATGTGTGTAAGACGAGAACAAATGAGAACATCGGTGAAGGGGGCAAATGGGGAGGTAACAATAAGTAGTGATGAGGTGAGGAGGAGATGGAGTGAGTATTTTGAAGGTCTACTGAATGTGTTTGATGACAGAGTGGCAGATATGGGGTGATTTGGTCAGGGTGGTGTGCAAAGTGAGAGGGTCAGGGAGAATGGTCTGGCAAACAGAGAGAGGTAGTGAAAGCTTTGCAGAAGATGAAAGTTGGCAAGGCTGCAGGTTTGGATGGTACTGCAGTGAAATCTATTGAAAGATGGAGGTGACTGTGTTGTTGATTGGTTGGTAAGGATATTCAATGTACGTATGGATCATGGTGAAGTGCCTGAGGATTGGCGGAATGCATGCATAGTGTGATTGTACAAGCAAAGGGGATAAAGGTGAGTGTTCAAATTATAGAGGCATAAGTTTGTTGAGTATTCCCGGGATATTAGTGGGAGGGTATTGATTAAGAAGGTAAAGACATTTACAAAGCATCAGAATGGGGAAGAGCAGCGTGTTTGAGAAGTGGTAGAGGATATGTGGATCAGGTGTTTGCTTTGAGGACTGTATGTGAGAAATACATAGAAAAACAAAAGGATTTGTATGTAGCATTTATGGATCTGGAGAAGGCATAAGATAGGGGTGATACAGATGCTTTGTGGAAGGTTTTAAGAGTATATGGTGTGGGAGAAAAGTTTTTACCAAGGATGTAAGGCATGTGTATGAGTAGGAAGAGACGAAAGTGATTGGTTCCCAGTGAATGTCAGCTTGCGGCAGGGATGCATGATGTCTCCATGGTCGTTTAATTTGTTTATGGATGGGGTGGTTAGGCAGGTGAATGCAAGAGTTTTGGAGATAGGGGCAAGTCTGAAGTCGGTTTGGATGAGAGGGCTTAGGAAGTAAGTCAGTTGTTGTTTGCTGTGCCTGATGATACAGCACTGGTGGCTGATTCGGGCGAGAAACTACAGAAGCTGGTGACTGAGTTTGGTAAAGTGTGTGAAAGAAGAAAGTTGAGAGTAAATGTGAATAAAAGCAAGGTTATTATTAGGTTCAGTTGGGTTGAGGGACAAGTCAGTTGGAAGGTAAGTTTGAATGGACAAAAACTGGAGGAAGTGAAGTGTTTCAGATATCTTGGAGGGGATTTGGCAGCAGATGGAACCATGGAAGCGTAGGTGAGTCACACGGTGGGGGAGAGGGCGAAGTTTCTGGGAGAGCTGAAGAATGTGTGGAAGGCGAGAATATTATATCTGAGAGCAAAAATGGGTATGTTTGAAGGAATAGTGGCTCCAACAATGTTATATGGCTGCAAGGCATGGACTATAAATAAGGTTCTGTGGAGGAGGTTGGATGTGTTGGAAATGAGATGTCTGAGGACAATATGTGGTGCGAGGTGGTTTGATTGAGTAAGTAATGAAAGGGTAAGAGAGATGTGTGATAACAAATAAGTGTGTGGTTCAGAGAGCAGAAGAGGGTGTGTTGAAATGGCGCAGACACATGGAGAGAATGAGTGAGGAAAGACAACACATGGAGAGAATGAGTGAGGAAAGACAGACAAAGAGGATATATGTGCCAGAGGTGGAGGGAAGGAGGAAAAGTGGACCCCAAATTAAAAGTGGAAGGTTAGAGTGAAAAAGATTTTGAGTGACTGGGGCCTGAACATACAGGAGGGTGAAAGGAGTGCAAGGGATAGAGTGAATTGGAACAATGTGGTATACCAGGGTCAACATGCTGTCAATGGATTGAACCAGAGCATGTGAAGCATCTTGGGTAAACCATGGAAAGTTTTGTGGGGCCTGGATGAGGAAAGGGAGCTGTGGTTTCGGTGCATTACACATGACTGCTTCAGACTGAGTGTGAACAAATGTGGCCTTTGTTGTCTTTTCCTAGCGCTACCTCACACGCATGGGGTGGCAACGTGAATGGATAAAGGGAGGAAGCATGAATATGTGCATGTGTATATATGTTTATGTCTGTGTATGTATAAGTATGTATACATTAAAATGTTTAGGCATGTATGTATGTTTGCATTCAAATCACCCCATACTATAACCCAGTCTTATGCATCAAAGCTTCTTACACACTCACTCAGCTGCTCCCAAAACACTTGCCTCTCATGATTTTTCTTCTCGTGACCAGGTGCATAGGCACCAATAATCACCCATCTCTCTCCATCTACTTTCAGTTTTACCCATTTCATTCTAGAGTTTACTTTCTTACACTCAATCACATACTCCCACAACATCTTTTCTTTTCTTTCATACTATTCGCCATTTCCCGTGTTAGCGAGGTAGCGTTAAGAACAGAGGACTGGGCCTTTGAGGAAATATCTTCACCTGGCCCCCTTTTCTGTTCCTTATTTTGGAAAATTAAAAAAAAAAAAAAAAGAGGGAGGGGAGGATTTCCAGCCACCCCACTCCCTTCCGTTTTAGTCGCCTTCTGCAACACACAGGGAATACATGGGAAATATTCTTTCTCCCCTATCTCCAGGGGATAAACCATGGAAAGTTCTGTGGGGCCTGGATGTGGAAAGGGAGCTATGGTTTCGGGCATTATTGCATGACAGCTGGAGACTGAGTGTGAGCAAATGGGGACTTTGTTGTCTTTCCTGGCGCTGCCTCGCGCACATGAGGGGGCAGGGGGACGTTATTCGTGTGTGGTGGGGTGACGATGGGGGTGAGTAGGGGCAGACGGTGTGAATTGTGTGCATCTGTGTATATGTGTGTGTCTGTGTGTGTATACATGTGTGTACTTTGGGATGTGTGGGTGTGTATGTTTGCGTGTGTGGTTCTATCTGCTACCAAATCCACTCCCAAATATCCAAAACACCTCACTTCCTCCAGTTTCTCTCCATTCAAACCCACCTCCCAATCTGCCTGTCCCTCAACCCCCATGAACCCAACAACCCCACCCCAATTCACACCCACTCCAAGCTCTCCTCTTTCACACACTTTACCAAACTCAGTCACCAACTTCTGCAGTTTCTCACATGAATCAGCCACCAGCGCTGTATCAGCAGCTAACAACAACCGACCCACCTCCCAAGCACCCCCCATTGACATCAGACCGCACACCTGCCACTCTCTCTAAAACCCATGCATTCATCTCCCCAACAACCCCATGCAAAAACAAATTAAACAACCATGGAGAAAATCACACAACCCTGCTGTAAACCAACATTCACCAGGAACCAATCATTTCCCTCTCTTCCTACTTGTACACATGCCTTACATCCACTACAAAAACTTTTCACTGCTTCTAGCAACTTACCTCCCACACCATATACTCTTAATACCTTCCACAGAGCATCTCTATCAACTCTATCATATGCCTTCTCCAGATCCATGAATGCTACATACAAATCCATTTGTTTTTCTAAAGTATTTCTCACTTACATTCTTCAAAGCAAACACCTGATCCACACATCCTCTACCACCTACCACTCTGCACACCATCTTCAAACACATTCAACAAACCCCCCAAAATATCCACTCCATCCCCCACCTCACTTCATCACCCCAGTTGCCCCATTCACCGATGGTCCCATTTGTTCTCCGTCTCACGCACTCTATCTACCTCCATCCAAAACATCTTTTCATTCTCCCCAAAATTAACTGATACACACCCATCCCAACTCTCACCCCCCTTCACCTCCTGCACATCCCGTACCTTTCTCCTATACAACTCTCAGTCATTAGCATTTGTGTGTGTGTGTGTATATATATATATATATATATATATATATATATATATATATATATATATATATATATATATATGGAAGTAAGGGGAGTGGGGGAGGAATGGGATGTATATAGGGAATCAGTGATGGATTGCGCAAAAGATGCTTGTGGCATGAGAAGAGTGGGAGGTGGGTTGATTAGAAAGGGTAGTGAATGGTGGGATGAAGAAGTAAGATTATTAGTGAAAGAGAAGAGAGAGGCATTTGGACGATTTTTGCAGGGAAAAAATGCAATTGAGTGGGAGATGTATAAAAGAAAGAGACAGGAGG
Source organism: Panulirus ornatus (assembly GCF_036320965.1). NCBI lineage: Eukaryota > Metazoa > Arthropoda > Malacostraca > Decapoda > Palinuridae > Panulirus > Panulirus ornatus. Next base: position 25,763,563 of record NC_092242.1, on the reverse strand, counting down.
TCAAGAGAAAGGTGCAAGAGATGAAAAAGAGGGCAAATGAGAGTTGGGGTGAGAGAGTATCATTAAATTTTAGGGAGAACAAAAAGATGTTCTCGAAGGAGGTAAATAAAGTGCGTAAGACAAGGGAGCAAATGGGAACTTCAGTGAAGGGCGCAAATGGGGAGGTGATAACAAGTAGTGGTGATGTGAGAAGGAGATGGAGTGAGTATTTTGAAGGTTTGTTGAATGTGTTTGATGATAGAGTGGCAGATATAGGGTGTTTTGGTCGAGGTGGTGTGCAAAGTGAGAGGGTTAGGGTAAATGATTTGGTAAACATAGAGGAGGTAGTAAAAGCTTTGCGGATGATGAAAGCCGGCAAGGCAGCAGGTTTGGATGGTATTGCAGTGGAATTTATTAAAAAAGGGGGTGACTGTATTACTGACTGGTTGGTAAAGTTATCTAATGTATGTATGACTCATGGTGAGGTGCCTGAGGATTGGCGGAATGTGCGCATAGTGCCATTGTACAAAGGCAAAGGGGATAAGAGTGAGTGCTCAAATTACAGAGGTATAAGTATGTTGAGTATTCCTGGTAAATTATATGGGAGGGTATTGATTGAGAGGGTGAAGGCATGTACAGAGCATCAGATTGGGGAAGAGCAGTGTGGTTTCAGAAGTGGAAGAGGATATGTGGATCAGGTGTTTGCTTTGAAGAATGTATGTGAGAAATACTTAGAAAAGCAAATAGAATTGTATGTAGCATTTATGGATCTGGAGAGGGCATATGATACAGTTGATAGAGATGCTCTGTGGAAGGTATCAAGAATATATGGTGTGGAAGGCAAGTTGTTAGAAGCAGTGAAAAGTTTTTATCGAGGATGTAAGGCATGTGTACGTGTAGGAAGAGAGGAAAGTGATTGGTTCTCAGTGAATGTAGGTTTGCGGCAGGGGTGTGTGATGTCTCCATGGTTGTTTAATTTGTTTATGGATGGGGTTGTTAGGGAGGTGAATGCAAGAGTTTTGGAAAGAGAGGTAAGTATGAAGTCTGTTGGGGATGAGAGAGCTTGGGAAGTGAGTCAGTTGTTGTTCGCTGATGATACAGCGCTGGTGGCTGATTCATGTGAGAAACTACAGAAGCTGGTGACTGAGTTTGGTAAAGTGTGTGAAAGAAGAAAGTTAAGAGTAAATGTGAATAAGAGCAAGGTTATTAGGTACAGTAGGGTTGAGGGTCAAGTCAATTGGGAGGTAAGTTTGAATGGAGCAAAACTGGAGGAAGTAAAGTGTTTTAGATACCTAGGAGTGGATATGGCAGTGGATGGAACCATGGAAGCGGAAGTGGATCATAGGGTGGGGGAGGGGGCGAAAATACTGGGAGCCTTGAAGAATGTGTGGAAGTCGAGAACATTATCTCGGAAAGCAAAAATGAGTATGTTTGAAGGAATAGTGGTTCCAACAATGTTGTATGGTTGCGAGGCGTGGGCTATGGATAGAGTAGTGCGCAGGAGGATGGATGTGCTGGAAATGAGATGTTTGAGGACAGTGTGTGGTGTGAGGTGGTTTGATCGAGTAAGTAAGGTAAGGGTAAGAGAGATGTTTGGAAATAAAGAGAGCGTGGTTGAGAGAGCAGAAGAGGGTGTTTTGAAATGGTTTGGTCACATGGAGAGAATGAGTGAGGAAAGATTGACCAAGAGGATATATGTGTCGGAGGTGGAGGGAACGAGAAGTGGGAGACCAAATTGGAGGTGGAAAGATGGAGTGAAAAAGATTTTGTGTGATCGGGGCCTGAACATGCAGGAGGGTGAAAGGAGGGCAAGGAATAGAGTGAATTGGATCGACGTGGTATACCGGGGTTGATGTGCTGTCAGTGGATTGAATCAGGGCATTTGAAGCGTCTGGGGTAAACCATGGAAAGCTGTGTAGGTATGTATATTTGCGTGTGTGGACGTATGTATATACATGTGTATGGGGGTGGGTTGGGCCATTTCTTTCGTCTGTTTCCTTGCGCTACCTCGCAAACGCAGGAGACAGCGACAAAAAAAAAAAAAAAAAATATATATATATATATATATATATATATATATATATATATATATATATATATATATATATATATATATTTTTTTTTTTTTTTCTTTATTATATTTCAAAGGGGAAGTAAATGTTTATAGTTGTGTTACTGGAGTGATAGTTTTCATACATGGTGTTTTGACAAGAAAATAGTGAAATTGGAGAAAAATGTAGCTTAGACATTGAAGCTTATTGATACAGTGGTTAAATTGATGAGAACGTGTATTTGCGTGTGTGGACGTATGTATATACATGTGTTTGGGGGTTGGTTGGGCCATTTCTTTCGTCTGTTTCCTTGCGCTACCTCGCAAACGCGGGAGACAGTGACAAAGAAGAAAAAAAAAAATATATATATATATATATATATATATATATATATATATATATATATATATATATATATATATATATATATATATCCCCATACACATGAATATACATACACGTCCACACATGCAAATATACATACCCATTCATCTCAATGTACACATATATATACACGAACACACACATACATATATACACATGCACACTGTCTGCGTTTATTCATTCCCATCGCCACCTCGCCACACGTGGAATAACATCCCCCTCCCCCTTCATGTGTGTGAGGTAACTCTAGGAAAAGACAACAAAGGCCCCATTCGTTCAACTCAGTCTCTAGCTGTCTTGCAATATACCCGAAACCACAGCTCCCTTTCCACACCCAGGCCCCACACAACATTCCATGGTTTACCCCAGACGCTTCACATGCCCTGATTCAATCCATTGACAGCACGTCGACCCCGGTATACCACATTGATCCAATTCACTCTATTCCTTGCCCGCCTTTCACCCTCCTGCATGTTCAGGCCCCGATCATATAAAATCTTTTTCACTTCAATTTGGTCTCCCACTTCTCATTCCCTCCACCTCCGACACATATATCCTCTAAGTCAATCTTTCCTCACTCATTCTCTCCATGTGACCAAACCATTTCAAAACACCCTCTTCTGCTCTCTCAACCATGCTCTTTCTATTTCCACACATCTCTCTTGCCCTTACATTACTTACTCCATCAAACCACCTCACACCACATATTGTCCTCAAACATCTCATTTCCAGCACATCCACCCTCCTGCACACAACTCTATCCATAGCCCACGCCTCGCAACCATACAACATTGTTGGAACCACTATTCCTTCAAACATATACATTTTTACTTTCCGTGATAATGTTCTCGACTTCCACACATTCTTCAAGGCTCCCAGGATTTTCGCCCCCTTCCCCACCCTATGATTCACTTCCGCTTCCATGGTTCCATCCACTGCCAGATCAACTCCCAGATATCTAAAACACTTTACTTCCTCCAGTTTTTCTCCATTCAAACTTACCTCCCAATTGACTTGACCCTCAACCCTACTATACCTAATAACCTTGCTCTTATTCACATTTACTCAAGTAGTGGTGATGTGAGAAGATGGAGTGAGTATTTTGAAGGTTTGTTGAATGTGTTTGATGATAGAGTGGCAGACATAGGGTGTTTTGGTCGAGATGGTGTGCAAAGTGAGAGGGTTAGGGAAAATGATTTGGTAAACAGAGAAGGAAACAGACGAAAGAAATGGCCCAACCCACCCCCATACACATGTATATACATACATCCACACACGCAAATATACATACCTACACAGCTTTCCATGTTTTACCCCAGACGCTTCACATGCCTTGATTCAATCCACTGACAGCACGTCAACCCAGGTATACCACATCGCTCCAATTCACTCTATTCCTTGCCCTCCTTTCACCCTCCTGCATGTTCAGGCCCTGATCACACAAAATCTTTTTCACTCCATCTTTCCACCTCCAATTTGGTCTCCCTCTTCTCCTCGTTCCCTCCACCTCCGACACATATATTCTCTTGGTCAATCTTTCCTCACTCATTCTCTCCATGTGCCCGAACCATTTCAAAACACCCTCTTCTGCTCTCTCAACCACGCTCTTTTTATTTCCACACATCTCTCTTACCCTTACGTTACTCGATCAAACCACCTCACACCACACATTGTCCTCAAACATCTCATTTCCAGCACATCCATCCTCCTGCGTAGAACTCTATCCATAGTCCACGCCTCGCAACCATACAACATTGTTGGAACCACTATTCCTTCAAACATACCCATTTTTGCTCTCCGAGATAATGTTCTCGACTTCCACACATTCTTCAAGGCTCCCAGAATTTTCGCCCCCTCCCCCACCCTATGATCCACTTCCGCTTCCATGGTTCCATCCGCTGCCAGATCCACTCCCAGATATCTAAAACACTTCACTTCCTCCAGTTTTTCTCCATTCAAACTCACCTCCCAATTGACTTGACCCTCAACCCTACTGTACCTAATGACCTTGCTCTTATTCACATTTACTCTTAACTTTCTTCTTTCACACACTTTACCAAACTCAGTCACCAGCTTCTGTAGTTTCTCACATGAATCAGCCACCAGCGCTGTATCATCAGCGAACAACAACTGACTCACTTCCCAAGCTCTCTCATCCCCAACAGACTTCATACTTGCCCCTCTTTCCAAAACTCTTGCATTCACCTCCCTAACAACCCCATCCATAAACAAATCAAACAACCATGGAGACATCACACACCCCTGCCGCAAACCTACATTCACTGAGAATCAATCACTTTTATATATATATATATATATATATATATATATATATATATAACTTTCCTTTCTTTTAAACTATTCGCCATTTCCCGCGTTAGCGAGGTAGCGTTATGAACAGAGGACTGGGCCTTTTTTGGAATATCCTCACCTGGCCCCCTCTGTTCCTTCTTTTAGAAAATTAAAAAAAAAAAAACGAGAGGGGAGGATTTCCAGCCCCCGCTCCCTCCCCTTTTAGTTGCCTTCTACGACATGCAGGGAATACATGGGATGTATTGTTAACCCCCTATCCAAAGGGATATATATATATCTATCTATCTATATATATTTTTTTTTTTTTTTTCATACTTTGTCGCTGTCTCCCGCGTTTGCGAGGTAGCGCAAGGAAACAGACGAAAGAAATGGCCCAACCCCCCCCCATACACATGTACATACGTCCACACACGCAAATATACATACCTACACAGCCTTCCATGGTTTACCCCAGACGCTTCACATGCCTTGATTCAATCCACTGACAGCACGTCAACCCCTGTATACCACATCGCTCCAATTCACTCTATTCCTTGCCCTCCTTTCACCCTCCTGCATGTTCAGGCCCCGATCACACAAAATCTTTTTCACTCCATCTTTCCACCTCCAATTTGGTCTCCCTCTTCTCCTCGTTCCCTCCACCTCCGACACATATATCCTCTTGGTCAATCTTTCCTCACTCATTCTCTCCATGTGCCCAAACCATTTCAAAACACCCTCTTCTGCTCTCTCAACCACGCTCTTTTTATTTCCACACATCTCTCTTACCCTTACGTTACTTACTCGATCAAACCACCTCACACCACACATTGTCCTCAAACATCTCATTTCCAGCACATCCATCCTCCTGCGCACATCTCTATCCATAGCCCACGCCTCGCAACCATACAACATTGTTGGAACCACTATTCCTTCAAACATACCCATTTTTGCTTTCCGAGATAATGTTCTCGACTTCCACACATTTTTCAAGGCTCCCAAAATTTTCGCCCCCTCCCCCACCCTATGATCCACTTCCGCTTCCATGGTTCCATCCGCTGACAGATCCACTCCCAGATATCTAAAACACTTCACTTCCTCCAGTTTTTCTCCATTCAAACTCACCTCCCAACTGACTTGACCCTCACCCCTACTGTACCTAATAACCTTGCTCTTATTCACATTTACTCTTAACTTTCTTCTTCCACACACTTTACCAAACTCAGTCACCAGCTTCTGCAGTTTCTCACATGAATCAGCCACCAGCGCTGTATCATCAGCGAACAACAACTGACTCACTTCCCAAGCTCTCTCATCCCCAACAGACTTCATACTTGCCCCTCTTTCCAGGACTCTTGCATTTACCTCCCTAACAACCCCATCCATAAACAAATTAAACAACCATGGAGACATCACACACCCCTGCCGCAAACCTACATTCACTGAGAACCAATCACTTTCCTCTCTTCCTACACGTACACATGCCTTACATCCTCGATAAAAACATTTCACTGCTTCTAACAACTTGCCTCCCACACCATATATTCTTAATACCTTCCACAGAGCATCTCTATCAACTCTATCATATGCCTTCTCCAGATCCATAAATGCTACATACAAATCCATTTGCTTTTCTAAGTATTTCTCACATACATTCTTCAAAGCAAACACCTGATCCACACATCCTCTACCACTTCTGAAACCGCACTGCTCTTCCCCAATCTGATGCTCTGTACATGCCTTCACCCTCTCAATCAATACCCTCCCATATAATTTACCAGGAATACTCAACAAACTTATACCTCTGTAATTTGAGCACTCACTCTTATCCCCTTTGCCTTTGTACAATGGCACTATGCACGCATTCCGCCAATCCTCAGGCACCTCACCATGAGTCATACATACATTAAATAACCTTACCAACCAGTCAACAAAACAGTCACCCCCCTTTTTAATAAATTCCACTGCAATACCATCCAAACCTGCTGCCTTGCCGGCTTTCATCTTCCGCAAAGCTTTTACTACCTCTTCTCTGTTTACCAAATCATTTTCCCTAACCCTCTCACTTTGCACACCACCTCGACCAAAACACCCTATATCTGCCACTCTGTCATCAGACACATTCAACAAACCTTCAAAATACTCATTCCATCTCCTTCTCACATCACCGCTACTTGTTATCACCTCCCCATTTACGCCCTTCACTGAAGTTCCCATTTGCTCCCTTGTCTTACGCACCCTATTTACCTCGATCAAACCACCTCACACCACACATTGTCCTCAAACATCTCATTTCCAGCACATCCATCCTCCTGCGCACAACTCTATCCATAGCCCACGCCTCGCAACCATACAACATTGTTGGAACCACTATTCCTTCAAACATACCCATTTTTGCTTTCAGAGATAATGTTCTCGACTTCCACACATTCTTCAAGGCCCCCAGAATTTTCGCCCCCTCCCCCACCCTATGATCCACTTCCGCTTCCATGGTTCCATCCGCTGCCAGATCCACTCCCAGATATCTAAAACACTTCACTTCCTCCAGTTTTTCTCCATTCAAACTCACCTCCCAATTGACTTGACCCTCAACCCTACTGTACCTAATAACCTTGCTCTTATTCACATTTACTCTTAACTTTCTTCTTCCACACACTTTACCAAACTCAGTCACCAGCTTCTGCAGTTTCACATATGAATCAGCCACCAGCGCTGTGTCATCAGCGAACAACAACTGACTCACTTCCCAAGCTCTCTCATCCCCAACAGACTTCATACTTGCCCCTCTTTCCAAAACTCTTGCATTTGCCTCCCTAACAACCCCATCCATAAACAAATTAAACAACCATGGAGACATCACACACCCCTGCCGCAAACCTACATATATATATATATATATATATATATATATATATATATATGTTCTGGAAGGAGGTAAATAAAGTGCGTAAGACAAGGGAGCAAATGGGAACTTCAGTGAAGGGCGCAAATGGGGAGGTGATAACAAGTAGTGGTGACGTGAGAAGGAGATGGAGTGAGTATTTTGAAGGTTTGTTGAATGTGTTTGATGATAGAGTGGCAGATATAGGGTGTTTTGGTCGAGGTGGTGTGCAAAGTGAGAGGGTTAGGGAAAATGATTTGGTAAACAGAGAAGAGGTAGTAAAAGCTTTGCGGAAGATGATAGCCGGCAAGGCAGCAGGTTTGGATGGTATTGAAGTGGAATTTATTAAAAAGGGGGTGACTGTATTGTTGACTGGTTTGTAAGGTTATTTAATGTATGTATGACTCATGGTGAGGTGCCTGAGGATTGGCGGAATGCGTGCATAGTGCCATTGTACAAAGGCAAAGGGGATAAGAGTGAGTGCTCAAATTACAGAGGTATAAGTTTGTTGAGTATTCCTGGTAAATTATATGGGAGGGTATTGATTGAGAGGGTGAAGGCATGTACAGAGCATCAGATTGGGGAAGAGCAGGGTGGTTTCAGAAGTGGTAGAGGATGTGCGGATCACGTGTTTGCTTTGAAGAATGTATGTGAGAAATACTTAGAAAAGCAAATGGATTTGTATGTAGCATTTATGGATCTGGAGAAGGCATATGATAGAGTTGATAGAGATGCTCTGTGGAAGGTATCAAGAATATATGGTGTGGGAGGCAAGTTGTTAGAAGCAGTGAAAAGTTTTTATCGAGGATGTAAGGCATGTGTACGTGTAGGAAGAGAGGAAAGTGATTGGTTCTCAGTGAATGTAGGTTTGCGGCAGGGGTGTGTGATGTCTCCATGGTTGTTTAATTTGTTTATGGATGGGGTTGTTAGGGAGGTGAATGCAAGAGTTTTGGAAAGAGGGGCAAGTATGAAGTCTGTTGGGGATGAGAGAGCTTGGGAAGTGAGTCAGTTGTTGTTCGCTGATGATACAGCGCTGGTGGCTGATTCATGTGAGAAACTGCAGAAGCTGGTGACTGAGTTTGGTAAAGTGTGTGGAAGAAGAAAGTTAAGAGTAAATGTGAATAAGAGCAAGGTTATTAGGTACAGTAGGGTTGAGGGTCAAGTCAATTGGGAATTGGGAGGTGAGTTTGAATGGAGAAAAACTGGAGGAAGTGAAGTGTTTTAGATATCTGGGAGTGGATCTGTCAGCGGATGGAACCATGGAAGTGGAAGTGGATCATAGGGTGGGGGAGGGGGCGAAAATTCTGGGAGCCTTGAACAATGTGTGGAAGTCGAGAACATTATCTCGGAAAGCAAAAATGGGTATGTTTGAAGGAATAGTGGTTCCAACAATGTTGTATGGTTGCGAGGCGTGCGCTATGGATAGAGTTGTGCGCAGGAGGATGGATGTGCTGGAAATGAGATGTTTGAGGACAATGTGTGGTGTGAGGTGGTTTGATCGAGTAAGTAACGTAAGGGTAAGAGAGATGTGTGGAAATAAAAAAAGCGTGGTTGAGAGAGCAGAAGACGGTGTTTTGAAATGGTTCGGGCACATGGAGAGAATGAGTGAGGAAAGATTGACCAAGAGAATATATGTGTTGGAGGTGGAGGGAACGAGGAGAAGAGGGAGACCAAATTGGAGGTGGAAAGATGGAGTGAAAAAGATTTTGTGCGATCGGGGCCTGAACATGCAGGAGGGTGAAAGGAGGGCAAGGAATAGAGTGAATTGGAGTGATGTGGTATACCGGGGTTGACGTGCTGTCAGTAGATTGAATCAAGGCATGTGAAGCGTCTGGGGTAAACCATGGAAAGCTGTGTAGGTATGTATATTTGCGTGTGTGGACGTATGTATATACATGTGTATGGGGATGGGTTGGGCCATTTCTTTCGTCTGTTTCCTTGCGCTACCTCGCAAACGCGGGAGACAGCGACAAATCAAAAAAAAAAATATATATTTTCCTAGCACTACCTCACACACATGAGGGGGAAGGATGTTGTTATTCCATGTGTGGCGGGGTGGCGATGGGAATGAATAAAGGCAGACAGTATGAATTATGTACATGGGTATATATGTATATGTCTGTGTGTGTATATATATGTATACGTTGAGATGTATAGGTATGTATATGTTGGTGTGTGTGGACGTGTATGTATATACATGTGTATGTGGGTGGGTTGGGCCATTCTTTCGTCTGTTTCCTTGCACTACCTCGCTAGCGCGGGAGACGGCGACGGAGCAAAGTGAATAAGTAGATAAATATATATAGGGGAGAAAGAATACTTCCCACGTATTCCCTGCATGTCGTAGAAGGCGACTAAAAGGGAAGGGAGCGGGGGGCTGGAAATCCTCCCCTCTCATTTTTTTTTAAATTTTCCAAAAGAAGGAACAGAGAACGGGGCCATATGAGGATATTCCCTCAAAGGCCCAGTCCTCTGTTCTTAACGCTACCTCGCTAATGCGGGAAATGGCGAATAGTATGAAAAAAAAAAAAAAAAAAATATATATATATATATATATATATCCCTGGGGATAGGGGAGAAAGAATACTTCCCACACATTCCTCATATGTCATAGTAGGCGACTAAAGGGGACAGGAGTGGGGGGGCTGCAAACCCTCCCCTCCTTGTATTTTAACTTTCTAAAAGGGGAAACAGAAGAAGGAGTCACACGGGGAGTGCTCATCCTCCTCAAAGGCTCCGATCGGGGTGTCTAAGTGTGTGTGGATGTAACCAAGATGAGAAAGGAGAGATGAGTAGTATGTTTGAGGAAAGGAACCTGGATGTTTTGGCTCCGAGTGAAACGAACCTCAAGGGTAAAGGGAAAGAGTGGTTTGAGAATGTCTTAAGAGTAAAGTCAGGGGTTAGTGAGAGGACAAGAGCAAGGGAAGGAGTAGCACTACCCCTGAAACAGGAGTGGTGGGAGTATGTGATAGAGTGTAAGAAAGTAAACTCTAGATTGATATGGGTAACACTGAAAGTGGATGGACACATATGGGTGATTATTGGTGCATATGCACCTCTGCATGAGAAGAAAGATCATGAGAGGCAAGTGTTTTGGGAGCAGCTGAGTGAGTGTGTTAGTAGTTTTGATGTACGAGACTGGGTTAAAGTGATGGGTGATTTAAATGCAAAGGTGAGTAATGTGGCATTGAGGGAATAATTAGTGTACATGGGGTGTTCTGTGTTATAAATGGAAATGGAAGAGCTTGTAGATTTATGTGCTGAAAAAGGACTGGTGATTGGGAATACCTGGTTTAAAAAGAGAGATATACATAAGTACGTACGTAAGTATGAGAGATGGCCAATGAGCGTTATTAGATTACGTGTCAATTGATAGGTGTGCGAGAGAGACTTTTGGATGTTAATGTGTTGAGAGGTGCAACTGGACGGATGTCTAATCATTATCTTGTGGAGGCGAAGGTGAAGATTTGTAGAGGCTTTCAGAAAAGAGGAGAGAGTGTTGGGGTGAAAAGAGTGATGAGAGTAAGTGAGCTTGGGAAGGAGACCTGTGTGAGGAAGTACTAGGAGAGACTGAGTACAGAATGGAAAAAGGTGAGAACAAAGGACATAAGGTGAGTGGGGGAGGAATGGGATGTATTTAGGGCAGCAGTGATGGCTTGTGCAAAAGATGCTTGTGGCATGAGAAGCATGGGAGGTAGGCAGATTAGAAAGGGTAGTGAGAGGTGAGATGAAGAAGTAAGAGTATTAGTGAAAGAAAAGAGAGAGGCAAGAGGTCAAGAGAAAGGTGCAAGAGGTGAAAAAGAGGGCAAAAGAGAATTGAGGAGAGAGTATCATTAAATTTTAGGGAGAATAAAAAGATGTTTTGGAAGGAGGTAAATAAAGTGCATAAGACAAGGAAACAAATGAAAACTTCAGTGAACGGTAATGGGGAGGTGATAACAAATAGTGGTGATGTGAGAAGGAGATGGAGTGAGTATTTTGAAGGTTTGTTGAATGTGTTTGAGTGGTAGATATAGGGTGTTTTGGTCAAAGTGGTGTGCAAAGTGAGAGGGTTAGGGAGAATGATTTGGTAAACAGAGAAGAGGTAGTAAAAACTTTGCAGAAGATAAAAGCCGGCAAGGCAACAGGTTTGGATGGTATTGCAGTGGAATTCTTTAAAAAAGGGGGTGACTGTACTGCTGACTGGTTGGTAAGGTTACTTAATGTTTGTATAACTCATGGTGAGGTGCCTGAGGATTGGCGGAATCCTTGCATAGTGCCATTGTACAAAGGCAAAGGGGATAAAAGTGAGAGGTCAAATTACAGAAATATAAGTTTGATGAGTATTCCTGGGAAATTATATGGGTGGGTATTGATTGACAGGGTAAAGGCATGTACAGAGAGCATTAGATTGGGGAAGAGCAGTGTGGTTTCAGAAGTGGTAGAGGATGTGTAGATCAGGTGTTTGCTTTGAAGAATGTATGTGATAAATACTTAGAAAAGCCAATGGATTTGTATGTAGTATTTATGGATCTGGAGAAGGTATATGATAGAGTTGATAGAGATGCTCTGTGGAAGGTATTAAGAACATATGGTGTGGGGGCAAGTTGTTAGAAGCTGTGAAGTTTTCATCGAGGACATAAGGCATGTGTACGTGTAGGAAGAGAGGAAAGTGATTGGTTTTCAGTGAGTGTTGGTTTGCGGCAGGGGGGTGTGTACGTAATGTCTCCAAGGTTGTTTAATTTGTGTATGGATGGGGTTGTTAGGGAGGTGAATGCAAGAGTTTTGGAAAGAGGGGCAAGTATGCAATCTGTTGTGGATGAGAGAGCTTGGGAAGTGAGTCAGTTGTTGTTCGCTGATGATACAGCGCTGGTGGCTGATTCAAGTGAGAAACTGTAGAAGCTGGTGACTGAGTTTGGTAAAGTATGTGAGAGAAGAAAGCTGAGAGTAAATGTGAATAAGAGGAAGGTTATTAGGTACAGTAGAGTTGAGGGACAAGTCAATTGGGAGGTAAGTTTGAATGGAGAAAAACTGGAGGAAGTGAAGTGTTTTAGATATCTGGGAGTGGATGTGGTAGCGAGTGGAACTATGGATGCTGAAGTGAATCATAGGGTGGAGGAGGGGGCGAAAGTTCTGGGAGTGTTGAAAAATGTGTGGAAGTCGAGAACATTATCTTGGAAAGCATAAACGGGTATGTGTAAAGGAATAGTGGCTCCATCAATGTTATGTGGCTGCGAGGCATGAGCTATAGATAGAGTTGTGTGGAGGAGGATGGATGTGCTGGAAATGAGATGTTTGAGGACAATATGTGGTGTGAGGTGGTTTGATCGAATAAGTAATAATAGGGTAAGAGAGATGTGTGGTAATAAAAAGAGTGTGGTTGAGAAAGCAGAAGAGGGTGTTTTGAAATGGTTTGGTCACATGGAGAGAATGAGTGAGGAAAGATTGACAAAGAGGATAAATGTGTCAGAGGTGGAGGGAACGAGGAGAAGTGGGAGACCAAATTGGAGGTGGAAAGATGGAGTGAAAAAGATTTTGAGTGATCGGGGACTGAACATGCAGGAGGGTAAAAGGTGTGCAAGGAATAGAGTGAATTGGAACGATGTGGTATACTGGGGTCGACGTGCTGTCAATGGATTGAACCAGGATGTGTGAAGCGTCTGGGGTAAACCATAGAAAGTTCTGTGGGGCCTGGATGTGGAAAGTGAGCTGTGGTTTCAGTGCATTATACATGAGAGCTAGAGACTGTGTGAACGAATGTGGCCTTTGTCGTCTTTTCCTAGCACTACCTTGCACACATGCGGGGGGAGGGGGTTGTTATTTCATGCGTGGCGGGGTGGCGATGGGAATGGATGGAAGCAGACAGTATGAACTATGTATATGTGTATATATGTATATGTCTGTGAGTGTGTGTATATATATATATATATATATATATATATATATATATATATATATATATATATATATATATATATATATATATATATATCTGCCACTCTATCATCAAACACATTCAACAAACCTTCAAAATACTCACTCCATCTCCTTCTCACATCACCACTACTTGTTATCACCTCCCCATTTCCGCCCTTCACTGAAGTTCCCATTTGCTCCCTTGTCTTACGCACTTTATTTACCTCCTTCCAGAACATCTTTTTATTCTCCCTAAAATTTAATGATACTCTCTCACCCCAACTCTCATTTGCCCTTTTTTTCACCTCTTGCACCTTTCTCTTGACCTCCTGTCTCTTTCTTTTATACATCTCCCACTCAATTGCATTTTTTCCCTGCAAAAATCGTCCAAATGCCTCTCTCTTCTCTTTCACTAATACTCTTACTTCTTCATCCCACCACTCACTACCCTTTCTAATCAACCCACCTCCCACTCTTCTCATGCCACAAGCATCTTTTGCGCAATCCATCACTGATTCCCTAAATACATCCCATTCCTCCCCCACTCCCCTTGCTTCCATTGTTCTCACCTTTTTCCATTCTGTACTCAGTCTCTCCTGGTACTTCCTCACACAGGTCTCCTTCTCAAGCTCACTTACTCTCACCACCCTCTTCACCCCAACATTCACCGTTCTTTTCTGAAAACCCATATAAATCTTCACCTTAGCCTCCACAAGATAATGATCAGACATCCCTCCAGTTGCACCTCTCGGCACATTAACATCCAAAAGTCTCTCTTTCGCACGCCTGTCAATTAACACGTAATCCAATAACGCTCTCTGGCCATCTCTCCTACTTACATAAGTATACTTATGTATATCTCGCTTTTTAAACCAGGTATTCCCAATCATCAGTCCTTTTTCAGCACATAAATCTACAAGCTCTTCACCATTTCCATTTACAACACTGAACACCCCATGTATACCAATTATTCCCTCAACTGCCACATTACTCACCTTTGCATTCAAATCACCCATCACTATAACCCGGTCTCGTGCATCAAAACCACTAACACACTCATTCAGCTGCTCCCAAAACACTTGCCTCTCTTGATCTTTCTTCTCATGCCCAGGTGCATATGCACCAATAATCACCCACTTCTCTCCATCAACTTTCAGTTTTACCCATATTAATCGAGAATTTACTTCCTTACACTCTATCACATACTCCCACAACTCCTGTTTCAGGAGTATTGCTACTCCTTCCCTTGCTCTTGTCCTCTCACTAACCCCTGACTTTACTCCCCAGACATTCCCAAACCACTCTTCCCCTTTACCCTTGAGCTTCATTTCACTCAGAGCCAAAACATCCAGGTTCCTTTCCTCAAACATACTACCTATCTCTCCTTTTTTCACATCTTGGTTACATCCACACACATTTAGGCACCCCACTCTGAGCCTTCGAGGAGGATGAGCACTCCCCGCGTGACTCCTTCTTCTGTTTCCCATTTTAGAAAGTTAATACAAGGAGGGGAGGATTTCTGGCCCCCCGCTCCCGTCCCATCTAGTCGCTTTCTACGACACGCGAGGAATACGAGGGAAGTATTCTTTCACCCCTATCCCCAGGGATAATATACACATATATATACATATACACATACACACACATACACATACATACGCACATATACACACACACACACTTCTTTCTTTCTTTCAAACTATTCGCCATTTCCCGCATTAGCGAGGTAGCGTTAAGAACAGAGGATTGGGCCTTTGAGGGAATACCCTCACCTGGCCCAATTCTCTGTTCCTTCTCTTGGAAAATAAAAAAAAAACGAGAGGGGAGGATTTCCAGCCCCCCGCTCCCACACATACATATTTATACATATGAAAAATGTAAGAAACAATTTAGAAAACTGAAACTTCTAGCTTGAAATGAATGAAAAAAATGAATGTCACATAAAGGTTCAACCTCTGGCTATGGAAAAAAGGAAATGTATAATCTATTTACACAAACATCAATAGCAGTTTTCATCAATTTAACCACTGTATCAATAAGCAGATATAGGGTGTTTTGGTCGAGGTGGTGTGCAAAGTGAAAGGGTTAGGGAAAATGATTTGGTAAACAGAGAAGAGGTAGTGAAAGCTTTGCGGAAGATGAAAGCCGGCAAGGCAGCAGGTTTGGATGGTATTGCAGTGGAATTTATTAAAAAAGGGGGTGACTGTATTGTTGACTGGTTGGTAAGGTTATTTAATGTATGTATGACTCATGGTGAGGTGCCTGAGGATTGGCGGAATGCGTGCATAGTGCCATTGTACAAAGGCAAAGGGGATAAGAGTGAATGCTCAAATTACAGAGGTATAAGCTTGTTGAGTATTCCTGGTAAATTATATGGGAGGGTATTGATTGAGAGGGTGAAGGCATGTACAGAGCATCAGATTGGGGAAGAGCAGTGTGGTTTCAGAAGTGGTAGAGGATGTGTGGATCAGGTGTTTGCTTTGAAGAATGTATGTGAGAAATACTTAGAAAAGCAAATGGATTTGTATGTAGCATTCATGGATCTGGAGAAGGCATATGATAGAGTTGATAGAGATGCTCTGTGGAAGGTATTAAGAATATATGGTGTGGGAGGAAAGTTGTTAGAAGCAGTGAAAAGTTTTTATCGAGGATGTAAGGCATGTGTACGTGTAGGAAGAGAGGAAAGTGATTGGTTCTCAGTGAATGTAGGTTTGCGGCAGGGGTGTGTGATGTCTCCATGGTTGTTTAATTTGTTTATGGATGGGGTTGTTAAGGAGGTGAATGCAAGAGTTTTGGAAAGAGGGGCAAGTATGAAGTCTGTTGGGGATGAGAGAGCTTGGAAAGTGAGTCAGTTGTTGTTTGCTGATGATACAGCGCTGGTGGCTGATTCATGTGAGAAACTGCAGAAGCTGGTGACTGAGTTTGGTAAAGTGTGTGGAAGAAGAAAGTTAAGAGTTAATGTGAATAAGAGCAAGGTTATTAGGTACAGTAGGGTTGAGGGTCAAGTCAATTGGGAGGTGAGTTTGAATGGAGAAAAACTGGAGGAAGTGAAGTGTTTTAGATATCTGGGAGTGGATCTGGCAGCGGATGGAAACATGGAAGCGGAAGTGGATCATAGGGTGGGGGAGGGGGCGAAAATTCTGGGGGCCTTGAAAAATGTGTGGAAGTCGAGAACATTATCTCGGAAAGCAAAAATGGGTATGTTTGAAGGAATTGTGGTTCCAACAATGTTGTATGGTTGCGAGGCGTGGGCTATGGATAGAGTTGTGCGCAGGAGGATGGATGTGCTGGAAATGAGATGTTTGAGGACAATGTGTGGTGTGAGGTGGTTTGATCGAGTACGTAACGTAAGGGTAAGAGAGATGTGTGGAAATAAAAAGAGCGTGGTTGAGAGAGCAGAAGAGGGTGTTTTGAAGTGGTTTGGGCACATGGAGAGGATGAGTGAGGAAAGATTGACCAAGAGGATATATGTGTCGGAGGTGGAGGGAGCAAGGAGAAGAGGGAGACCAAATTGGAGGTGGAAAGATGGAGTGAAAAAGATTTTGTGTGATCGGGGCCTGAACATGCAGGAGGGTGAAAGGAGGGCAAGGAATAGAGTGAATTGGAGCGATGTGGTATACCGGGGTTGACGTGCTGTCAGTGGATTGAATCAAGGCATGTGAAGCGTCTGGGGTAAACCATGGAAAGCTGTGTAGGTATGTATATTTGCGTGTGTGGACGTATGTATATACATGTGTATGGGGGGGGGGGGTTGGGACATTTCTTTCGTCTGTTTCCTTGCGCTACCTCGCAAATGCGGGAGACAGCGACAAAGTATAAAAAAAAAAAAAAAATATATATATATATTTGTATACGTTGAGATGTATACGTATGTATACCTGCGTGTGTGGACGTGTATGTATATGCATGTGTATGTGGGTGGGTTGAGCCATTCTTTCGTCTGTTTCCTTGCGCCACCTCGCTATCGTGGGAGACAGCGACAAAGCAAAATAATAATAATTGGATGGTATTGCAGTGGAATTTATTAAAAAAGGGGGTGACTGTATTGTTGACTGGTTGGTAAGGTTATTTAATGTATGTATGACTCATGGTGAGGTGCCTGAGGATTGGCGGAATACGTGCATAGTGCCATTGTACAAAGGCAAAGGGGATAAGAGTGAGTGCTCAAATTACAGAGGTATAAGTTTGTTGAGTATTCCTGGTAAATTATATGGGAGGGTATTGATTGAGAGGGTGAAGGCATGTACAGAGCATCAGATTGGGGAAGAGCAGTGTGGTTTCAGAAGTGGTAGAGGATGTGTGGATCAGGTGTTTGCTTTGAAGAATGTATGTGAGAAATACTTAGAAAAGCAAATGGATTTGTATGTAGCATTCATGGATCTGGAGAAGGCATATGATAGAGTTGATAGAGATGCTCTGTGGAAGGTATTAAGAATATATGGTGTGGGAGGAAAGTTGTTAGAAGCAGTGAAAAGTTTTTATCGAGGATGTAAGGCATGTGTACGTGTAGGAAGAGAGGAAAGTGATTGGTTCTCAGTGAATGTAGGTTTGCGGCAGGGGTGTGTGATGTCTCCATGGTTGTTTAATTTGTTTATGGATGGGGTTGTTAAGGAGGTGAATGCAAGAGTTTTGGAAAGAGGGGCAAGTATGAAGTCTGTTGGGGATGAGAGAGCTTGGAAAGTGAGTCAGTTGTTGTTTGCTGATGATACAGCGCTGGTGGCTGATTCATGTGAGAAACTGCAGAACCTGGTGACTGAGTTTGGTAAAGTGTGTGGAAGAAGAAAGTTAAGAGTAAATGTGAATAAGAGCAAGGTTATTAGGTACAGTAGGGTTGAGGGTCAAGTCAATTGGGAGGTGAGTCTGAATGGAGAAAAACTGGAGGAAGTGAAGTGTTTTAGATATCTGGGAGTGGATCTGGCAGCGGATGGAAACATGGAAGCGGAAGTGGATCATAGGGTGGGGGAGGGGGCGAAAATTCTGGGAGCCTTGAAGAATGTGTGGAAGTCGAGAACATTATCTCGGAAAGCAAAAATGGGTATGTTTGAAGGAATAGTGGTTCCAACAATGTTGTATGGTTGCGAGGCGTGGGCTATGGATAGAGTTGTGCGCAGGAGGATGGATGTGCTGGAAATGAGATGTTTGAGGACAATGTGTGGTGTGAGGTGGTTTGATCGAGTAAGTAACGTAAGGGTAAGAGAGATGTGTGGAAATAAAAAGAGCGTGGTTGAGAGAGCAGAAGAGGGTGTTTTGAAGTGGTTTGGGCACATGGAGAGAATGAGTGAGGAAAGATTGACCAAGAGGATATATGTGTCGGAGGTGGAGGGAACGAGGAGAAGAGGGAGACCAAATTGGAGGTGGAAAGATGGAGTGAAAAAGATTTTGTGTGATCGGGGCCTGAACATGCAGGAGGGTGAAAGGAGGGCAAGGAATAGAGTGAATTGGAGCGATGTGGTATACCGGGGTTGACGTGCTGTCAGTGGATTGAATCAAGGCATGTGAAGCGTCTGGGGTAAACCATGGAAAGTTGTGTAGGTATGTATATTTGCGTGTGTGGACGTATGTATATACATGTGTATGGGGGTGGGTTGGGCCATTTCTTTCGTCTGTTTCCTTGCGCTACCTCGCAAACGCGGGAGGCAGCGACAAAGCAAAAAAAAAAAAAAAAATATATATACATAATCATTATTATTATTATACTTTGTCAATGTCTCCCACGTTAGCGAGGCAGTGCAAAGAAACAGACGAAAGAATGGCCCAACACATCCACATACAGAGGTATATAATTACACATCCACACACGCACATATACATACCTATACATTTCAACATATACATATATACACATATACATAATTCATACTTGCTGCCTTCATTTATTCCCGTCCCCACCCCATCACACATGAAATGACACCCTCTCCCCCCGCACGTGTGCAAGGTAGCACTAGGAAAAGACAACAAAGGCCCCATTCGCTTACACTCATTCTCTAGCTGTCATGTATAATGCACTGAAACCATAGCTCCCTTTCCACATCCAAGCCCCACAAAACTTCCCATGGTTTATCCTAGACGCTTCACATGCCCTGGTTCAATCCACTGACAGCACGTCCACCTCGGTATACCACATTGTTCCAATTCACTCTATTCCTTGCACGCCTTTCACCCTCCTACATGTTCAGGCCCCGATCGCTCAAAATCTTTTTCACTCCATCTTTTCACCTCCAATTTGGTCTCCCACTTCTCCTCGTTCCCTCCACCTCTAACACATATATCCTCTTTGTCAATCTTTCATCACTCATTCTCTCCATGTGACCAAACCATTTCAATACACCCTCTTGTGCTCTCTCAACCACACTCTTTTTATTACCACACATCTCTCTTACCCTTTCATTACTTACTCCATCAAACCACCTCACACCACATATTGTCCTCAAACATCTCATTTCCAACACATCCACCCTCCTCTGCAAAACCCTATCTATATCCCACGTCTCGCAACCACATAACATTGCTAGAACCAGTAATCCTTCAAACATACCCATTTTTGTTTTCTACGATAATGTTCTCGCCTTCCACACATTCTTCAACGCTCCCAGAACCTTCGCCCACTCCCCACCCTGTGACTCACTTCTGCTTCCAAAATTCCATCCGCTGCCAAATCCACTCCCAGATATCTAAAACACTTCACTTCCTCCAGTTTTTCTCGATTCAAACTTACCTCCCAATTCATTTGTCCTTCACCCCTACGGTACCTAATAACCTTGCTCTTATTCACATTTACTCTCAGTTATCCTTTCACACACTTTACCAAACTCAGTCACCAGCTTCTGCAGTTTCTCACATGAATCAGCCATCAGTGCTGTATCATCAGCGAACAACAACTGACTCACTTCCCAAGCCCTCTCATCCACAACAGACTGCATACTTGCCCCTCTCTCTAAAACTCTTGCATTCACCTCCCTAACAACCCCATCCATAAACAAATTAAACAACCTTGGAGACATTATGTACGCATCACTTTCCTCTCTTCCTACTCGTACACATGCCTTACATCCTCGATAAAAACTTTTCACTGCTTCTAGCTACTTGCCTCCCACAACATATTCTCTTAATACCTTCCACAGAGCATCTCTATCATATGCCTTCTCCAGGTCTATAAACGCTACATACAAATCCATTTGTTTTTCTAAATATTTCTCACATACATTCTTCAAAGCAAACACCTGATCCACACACCCTCTACCACTTCTGAAACCACACTGCTCTTCCCCAATGTGATGCTCTGTACATGTCTTCACCCTCTCAATCAATACCCTCCCATAAAATTTCCCAGGAATACTCAACAAACTTTTTTTTTTTTTTTTCAAACTATTCGCCATTTCCCGCGTTAGCGAGGTAGCGTTAAGAACAGAGGACGGGGCCATTGAGGGAACATCCTCACCTGGCCCCTCTCTCTGTTCCTTCTTTTAGAAATAAAAAAAAAAACGAGAGGGGAGGATTTCCAGCCACCCGCTCCCTCCCCTTTTAGTCGCCTTCTACGACACGCAGGGAATACGTGGGAAGTATTCTTTCTCCCCTATCCCCAGGGATAACTCAACAAACTTATACCTCTGTAATCTGAACACTCACCTTTATCCCCTTTGCCTTTGTACAATGGCACTATGTATGCATTCCCCCAGTCCTCAGGCACTTCACCATTAGCCATACATACACTGAATATATACATACATTGAATATCCTCACCAACCAGTCAACAACACAATCACCCCTTTTTAATAAATTCCACTGCAATCCTATCTATTATTCTTTGTCGCTGTCTCCCGCGTTAGCGAGGTAGTACAAGGAAATAGACGAAAGAATGGTCCAACCCACCCACATACACATGTATATACATAAACGCCCACATATGCACATATGCATACCTATACATTTCAATGTATACACACATATACATACACAGACATATACATATATCCACATGTACATAAGTCATACTTGCTGCATTCATCCATTCCTGTCGCCACCCTGCCACACATGAAATGGCACCCCCCTGCCCCCACACGAATGAGAGATAGTGCTAGGAAAAGACAACAATGGCCACATTCATTCACACTCAGTCTCTAGCTGCCATGTGTAATGCACTGAAATCACACCTCCCTTTCCATATCCACCAGGCCCCACAGACTTTTCCAGTTTACCCCAGATGCTTCACATGCCCTGATTCAATCCTTTGACAGCATGTTGAGCCCATAGTACCACATCGTTCCAATTCACTTTATTCCTTGCACGCCTTTCAACCTCCTGTATGTTCAGGCCCCGATCGCTCAAAATCTTTTTCATTCCATCCTTCCACCTCAAATTATATATCTCATATGCCTTACATCCTTTGCAAAAACTTTTCACTGCTTCTAGCAATTTACCTTTCACACTATATACTCTTAAGACCTTCCACAAAGTATCTCTTGTCAACTCTATCATATGCCTTCTCCAGATCCATAAATGCTACATACAAATCCATCTGTTTTTCTAAACATTTCTCACATTCTTCAAAGCAAACTCTTGATCTACACATCCTCTACCACTTCTGAAACTACACTGCTCTTCCCCAGTCTGATGCTCAGTACATGCCTTCATCCTCTCAATTCATACCCTCCTACACAATTTCCCAGGAATACTCAACAAACTTATGCCTCTGCAGTTTGTACACTCACCTTCATCCCCCTTGCCTTTGTACAATGGCACCATACATGCAATCCACCAATCCTCAGGCACTTCACCAAGATCCATACATAAAATGAGTATCCTTACCAACCAATCAATAACACATTCATCCCCTTTTGTAATCAATTTAACAACAATACCATCGAAACCTGCCACCTCGCTGGATTTCAATATCCACAATGCTTTCATCGCCTCTTCTCTCTTCACCAAACCACTCTCCCTGACTCTCTCACTTCGCACACATTCCCGAACAAAATACCTTACATGTGCCACTATATCATCAAGCACATTCAATAAACCTTCAAAATACTCAATCCATCTCCTCCTCACTTCATCTCTACCTGCTATCACTTCCCCCTTCACCAATGTTCCAATTTGTTCTCTTGTCTTTTGCACGGTATTCACCTTCTTCCAAAACATCCTTTCTATTCTCTGCTGCAAAGTTTAATGACACTCTCTCACCCCAACACTCATTTGCCCTCTTTTTCAACCCTTACACCTTCCTATTGACCTGCCACTTTGTTTTATGTGTCTCCCTTCCTCATTCCACTACTCATTACCCTTTCTAATCTGTCCACCACCCATCTTTCTCATGCTACATGCATCTATTGCAAATACCATCACTGCTTCCCTAAATACATCCCATTCCTCAACCAACTACTCATTACCCTTTCTAATCTGCCCACCTCCCATCTTTCTCATGCCACATGCATCTATTGCACATGCCATCACTCCTTCCCTAAACACATCCCATTCCTCAACCACTCTCCTCATTTAATTTGCTCTCACCTTTTGCCATTCTACCCTCAATCTCTCCTGGTTTCTTCAAACAAATCTCCTCTCCAAGCTCACTTACTCTCACCAGTCTCTTCTCACCAACATTCTCTCTTCTTTTTGAAAACCTCTACAAATCTTCACCTTTGCCTCCACAAGATAGTGATCACACATCCCATTAACTGCCCCTCTCAGCACATTAACATCCAAAAGTGTCTCTTTTACACATCTATAAATTAACACATAATCCAATAATGCCCTCTGACTCTCTCTCCTACTCACATACGTATACTTATTTACTTCTCTCTTTTTAAACCAGGTATTCCCAATCACCAGTCCTTTCTCAACACACAAATCCACAGGCTCTTCACCATTTCCATTCACAATACTGAATACCCAGTGTACACTAATTATAACCTCAACTGCCACATCACTCACCTTCACATATAAATCAGCACAAATGCTGCTGACACACTCGCCCAGGATCTCCCAAAACACTTGCTTCTCATGATCTTTCTTCTCATGACCAGGTGCATAAGAACCAATGATCAACCATCTATCTCCATCTACTTTCAGTTTTACCCATATTAATCTAAAATTTACTTTCTCAGAATCTATCACACACTCCCATAACTTGCTTCAGGTGTAGTGCTATTCCGTCCTTATGTAAGATATAACAATAAGCAAATAAGTAATACATTTTTTGGAGTAGATAAATTAAACAATAAAACATGCACTGTGGCAAATGATTTGACACTGGAACCATATTCCCACACTTTTTAGTGCATTTGTGCTGAAAGAGCTACAAAACTTCTAAACACTATTAGTGCAATAATCATACTTCTGAAGTGATTTCTTTCACTATTGTGTGAACATTTCAGAACTAAAGGTTAAATCCACTTTTAAGAAATTTGAAAAATATGAATTTTTAGTGTTGGATATGAAAATCTTATAAGCCATTCAAGGATTAAACTACTAACAGTACTTAATCAACCATCAGCCAATCTTCTGGGGTGACTTTATACTTGCTCAATTTTCAGTATATCTTTTTAACGAGGTCTGGAAACAAATTGGAAAAAAAGTAAATCATAATGATCCTCCTGAGAGCTTTTTGGTTCTTTAGAAGTTTGTGATATAATTTTCCTAAACACTAAGAAGTGCCTAGGGGCTTCTTGGTTCTTTAGAAGTCTGTAATACAATGTTCCTAAACACTAAGAAGTGTGTCAGTTTCAATCTTGAATACTAGCTAATCAATGAGAAGGTCAATCTGCTGGGTCAGCTGAGGTTACAGCATATTATATGATGGATAAATAATTGCTGTAGGTGATCTCATACTCTTATGCCTAAAGTGGTCTGAAGATGCCAATGCTAGTAGTATGTAAATCCACATGATCCAATTCATATAAAAAGAACAGATATGGTAAGATTAAAGAAAGAATGACTAAATGAGGTGAACCTAAGTTCTAGAAGACAACAACAAAAAACCGCATGGATGGTATGGGAATCAGATGGAAAGGACAAGGAAATCCACTAACATTTAAATGAAATGAAGGATCGAATCTTTTACGCATACTTGAGGCATTGCTTGTGTTACCATTAGAGTAACCATACACAGAATGCAGTCTAAGCTAAAATACTGCATTTAACAGGGTCTGATCGTGGGGTGTGAAAACTGCATACAATATCCAGATGTCAATGAAAAAAATGACTTATCTAGATACTGACAAAGACAAAGTAAATTGAGAAACCTAACAGATATATGTGTACCTAATAAGGAAATATCCAATAAAAAATCTGCTCACACGATGAAAAACATTCATGTAATTTAATATGTTTAACAAAATCATTTCTATCAACAAATGAGAACTACTGATCTATCTCTTCCAATGACTAGCCCATTTTCAACTTGCTTATTTTCAATCAATGTACTTTACTGAAATAGCAATTATCTGCTTCCTATTACAGATTAAGTATCAAACTACCAGGGTTTACATAACGAAATGTGCAAGATGGCATAATGGCTACATCAGCATCAAGCAATATCATGTTAATCACAAATTACCAATGGCTTTTTATTCATAGTTTGGAAAAATCAATATATATCTACCCTTAGTGGAATTACATGGCATCCATCCAACACAATCCCAATCTCCTACTTTCAGAAGATTCTGAAATCAATACAAGGAGCACTAACTACAACAAAGCAAATAGATTAACAGCAAAGATAACACTTCATATTCTATACTATTGAGTCAGCTAGCTTTAATTCTCATGATCCGACCGACCTGTAGCACATGTAAAATGAGAATAACACATTCTGTCTGGGTCTGGATTTTGGGATAGATATATCTTGAGAATGAATTCACGTGCCGCAATGTGATCCTCTTTCGGTCCTGAAGATCACAACAACCAAGAAATTAGTTTTTTAGTTTACAGTACAAATAAGGTAGAAAGAACATGAGCATGTCATGCATCCCATCTCCAATGACATGCATGCCTTTCTCATTCATTTTTATTACACATCTTTTTCAGCTGGCATTTCAAAAAAAACTAGTAACTAGTCATTTTGCTCATTCAAACACTAGTTGCAAAGAGCAAATTCAAAATCTTTATCATTATGTCAAGACGACAAAAAGAAGACAAGAAAAGAGAGTAAAGGAGAAAAGAAATGTAATGAGACTTTGCCTGAATGGCAGGACCAGTGCATAGCAATCACGTCTTGCTTGTTGAACTGCATAGTTTTTCTATCCAGACATGCCTATTATATTATCATCAATCTACGGTTTATCAGAATGACTTCAACCATGAACCTAGTTTTCTTTTGAATGTGTCCTAAGTTACTCGTGTACTTCTTATCACTCTCTCTAATTTATCAAATAATCTTAACAACTTTCTGGGAGGACACTTGTAAACTTTTCTCCGATATTTTCTTGATACGTTCCCAGATATTTTTCCAGACTTCTTAGTGCCTGTATCTTCCTTCCTTTGAAGGTTTGTTGAATGTGTTAGATGATAGAGTGGCAGATATAGGGTGTTTTGGTTGGGGTGGTGTGCGAAATGAGAGGGTCAGGGAGATTGGTTTAGTGAACAGAGAAGAGGTAGTGAAAGCTTTTTAAAAGATGAAAGCTGGCAAGGCACTGGGTTTGGATGGTATTGCAGTGGAATTTATAAAAAAGGGGGTGACTGTGTTGTTGATTGGTAAGTAAGGATATTCAATGTATGGATAATGGTGAAGTGCCTGAGGATTGGCAGAAAGCATGCATAGAGCCATTGTACAAAGGGAAAGGGGATAAAGGTGAGTGTTCAAATTACGGAGGCATAAGTTTGTTGAGTATTCCTGGGAAATTGTATGGTAGGGTATTGATTAAGAAGGTAAAGACATGTACAGAGCATCACATTGGGGAAGAGCAGTGTGGTTTACAAAGTGGTAGAGGATCAGGTGTTTGCTTTGAAGAATGTATGCAAGAAATACTTGGAAAAACAGATTGATTTGTATATAACATTTATGGATCTGGAGAAGGAATATGATAGGGATGATAGAGATGCTTTGTGGAAGGTTTTAAGAGTATATGGTGTGGGAGGTAAGTTGCTAGAAGCTGTGAAAAGTTTTCACAAAGGATGTAAGGCATGAGTACGAGTAGAAAGAGAGGAAAGTGATTGGTTCCCAGTGAATGTCGGTTTGCGGCAGATGGTGCATGATGTCTCCTTGGTTGTTTCATTTGTTTATGGGTGGGGTGGTTAGGGAGGTGAATGTAAGAGTTTTGGAGAGAGGGGCAAGTATGCAGTCTGTTGTGAATGAGAGGGCTTGGGAAGTGAGTCAGTTGTTGTTTGCTGATGATACAGTGCTGGTGGCTGATTCAGGTGAGAAACTGCAGAAGTTGGTGACTGAGTTTGGTAAAGTGTGTGAAAGAGTTTGGTAAAGTGTGTGAAAGAAGAAAGTTGAGAGTGAATGTGAATAAGAGCAAGGTTATTAGGTTCAGTAGGGTTGAGGGACAAGTTAAATGGGTGGTAAGTTTGAATAGAGAAAAACTAGAAGTGAGATATCTTAGATATCTGGGAGTGGACCTAGCAGCGGATGGAACCATGGAAGTGAGTCACAGGGTGGGGGAGGGAGTGAAGGTTCTGGAAGCATTGAAGAATATGTGGAAGGCAAGAACGTTATGTTGGAGAGCAAAAATGGGTATGTTTTGAAGGAATAGCGGTTTCAAAAATGTTATATGGATGCGAGGCATGGGCTATTGAGAGGGTTGTGCGGAGAAGAGTGGATGTGTTGGAAATGAAATGTAAGAGGACAATTTGTGGTGTGAGGTGGTCTGATTGAGTAAGTAATGAAAGGGTAAGAGAGATATGTGGTAATAAAAAGAATGTGGTTGAGATATTGGAAGAGGGTGTGTTGAAATGGTTTGGACGCATGGAGAGAATGAGTGAGGAAAGATTGACAAAGAGGATATATGTGTCAGAGGTGGAGGGAAGAAGAAGAAGAGGGAGACCAAATTGGAGGTGGAAGGATGGAGTGAAAAAGATTTTGAGCAATCGGAGCCTGAACATACAGGTGGGTGAAAGGCATGCAAGGAATAGAGTGAATTGGAATGATGTGGTATACCAGGGTCAACGTGCTATTGATGATTGAACCAGGGCATGTGAACTGTATAGGGTAAACCACGGAAGTGCATTATACATGACAGCTAGAGACTGAGTGTGAACGAATGTGACCTTTTTGTCTGTTCCTGGCACTGCCTTGATGATGATGGGGGGGATGCAATTTCGTGTGTGGCGGGGTGGAGATGGGAATGGTATATATGTATATGTATATGTCTGTGTATGTATATGTATGTATAAGTTGAAATGTATATAAATGGATATGTGTGTGTGTGGGCATTCATGTATATGCATGAGTATGTGGGTGGGTTGGGGCATTCCTTGTCTGTTTCCTTGCACTACCTCGCTAACACAGGAGATGGCGGTGAAATATAATAAAAAATAATAATGTAATCTTCCTTCCTGAAATGCTCTAAGATTTAAAACATTATTCTATCTGCTTCCATTCATTTGTATATTTCTACCTCTCCTGACAGTTCAAATGTTCTAGGCCATTTATTTTGACTGTGTAAAGTTCCTTTATACTCTCCTAACTTATCTAATTTCCATCAGTTTGACTGGTGACCATACAAAACACCAGTATTCAGTTTTGCTTCTTATGTATACATTAACCCTTTAACTACTATCTATCAATCTACATCTCTGATGCACATTCCCTCTGGAAACTCCCATCAAGGGGTGCCCATCGCAAAAGAGTCTCCACTTATCCCTATGCCCTTAAATGCCTCCCTCCAATATTCCTCTATCCCATTTGCCCATGTCATAAGTGGCCTTCCTCTCACACTCTCCTTGTAAACTCCCTGCCATGCATTCTCTCCACATGCCCAAACCACTCAAAGTATCACGTTTCACCCATTCTCCCACTCCAAAATTCATGCCCTTTGCATTCACTGCCATACCATATCCCTCATACACCCCTTCATTTCTTTCTTCATTCCATTTAGTCATACCATATGCTCTTCTCCCAGATATCTAAATCACTTCACTTCCTCCAATTTTTCTCCACCCAAACTCATATCCCAACTAACTTGTCCCTCAACCCTGTTGAACCTTATAACCATGCTCTTATTCACATTTACTATCAATTTTCTCCTTTTCACACACTTTTCCAAACTCAATCACCAACCTCTACAATTTCTCACTTGAATCAGCCACCAGTGCTGTAACATTGGCAAACAGCAACTGACACTTCCCAGGTCCTTTCATCCCCAATAGACTGCATACTTGTACCTCTCTCCAAAACTCTTTAAATTCTCCCCCTTACCACCCCATCCATAAACTAATTAAACAACCATGGGGACATATCACACCCTTGCCGCAGACTGACCTTCATGGGGAACCAATCACTCTCCTCTCTTCATAATTGCACACATCCCTTACATCCTTGATATAAACTTCTCAATGCTTCTAGCAGCTTACTTCCCACGCCATATACTCTTAAGACCTTCCACAAAGCATCTCTATCCACCCGGTCATACACCCTCTCCACATCCATAAATGACTCCCTTCCACTTCCATGATTCCATTTGCTTTCAAGTCCCCTCCCAGATATTGATAACACTTATCCCGAGGGATAGGGAAAAAATAATGCTTCCCACATATTCCCTGTGTGTCAACGAAGGTGACTAAAAGGGGCAGGAACTGGGGGCTGGAAATCCTCCCCTTCAGTTTTTACTTTCCCAAAAGAAAGAATAAGGGGGCCAAGTGTGGATTTTCTCTCTAAGGCTCAGTATGCAAGTATTCAAAACTATCAAAGGTTTTAACAATCTTCATCTATCAAGTTCCTTTGGCCTTGATTCGCTTGATTTCACTCACAGTAATGAACACAGACTCTTGGATAAACATTTTACCTTGAATGAAGCAAGGTACTTTTTCTTCAAAATGATCATCAAAATACGGAATAATATGCCAATTAGAATGGCTGAAAGCAGTACTATAGACATGTTTAAAATGAGACTTGATAAATATTTTGCTGCAAGTCCATGACTAACACTATTTGTGCCTCCTTGTCACTATGGCAATTTGCAGGTTTTTATTCTCTATAAATTATCTGTATACCTTCTAACTTTTACCACTATAATCTGTGAGTTTCTGATATCTTCCAATATCACAAACAGCCTCAAAAGGACCCAGTGATCATAAACTGTTTGAATTCCTTTGTATTTGTATTCCTGTATGTGGAGGATATGTTCTGCGAAAAATCCCGCACAAAGAGAAATCACATAGAGTGAAATAATGAACATACAAGGAAAAACTGAAGTTTTCTACCACACACACCTGCACGGTAGTAAATTTTGACAGCATAAGAAAAGAGAGAGGTAAAAGTAGATTCCTTGCAGAATAGCAAAATCGCATACAGGGATCCCACATAAAGCGAGGGATGGGTGTGCTTTATTATCTTTTTCATCATCATACTTGATCACTGTTTCCTGCATCAGTGAGGTAGTGCCAGGAAACAGACAAAGAATGGCCCATGCACATGCACATATACATATCAACATATACACATAAACACACATAAACATATACATATATACACATGTACATATTCATTACTTGCTTGCCTTCAATCATTCCTGGCACTACCTGCACCACAGGAAACAGCATAGTTATCCCCTTGCTTCAGCGAGGCAGCAACAGGAAAATAGACATAAAAGGCCACACTCGTTCACACATGTGCAATCCACATCTAGGCCCCAGAGACCTTTCCACGGTTTACCCCAGACGTTTCACATCCCCTTGTTCAGTCCACTGACAGCGCATCGACCCCAGCATACCACATCATTAAAATTCACTCCATTTCTTGCACACCTCTAACCTACCTTTATGTTCAGGCCCTGATTGCTCAAATTCTTTTACACTCCATCCTTCCACCTCCAATTTGGTTTCCCTCTTCTTGTTCCCTCTACCTCTGACACATATATCCTCTTAGTCAATCTTTCCTCACTCATTCTCTCCACATGTCCAAACCATTTCAAGATACCCTCTTCTCTTCTCTCAAACACACTTTTCATTATTTCCTACATCAAACCACCTCACACCACATATTGTTCTCAAACATTTCATTTCCAACACATCCACCCTCCTCCATACAACCCTATCTATAGCAAATGCCTCGCAACCATATAATATTGTTGCAACTACTATTCCTTCATACATACCCATTCTTGCTCTCCGAGATACCATCTTTCCACACATTCTTCATTGCTCCCACAACCTTCGTCTCATCCTCCACCCTCTGACTCACTTCCGCTTCCATGGTTCCATTCACTGCTAAGTCCACTCCCAGATATCTAAAACACTTCACTTCCTCCAATTTTTCTCTTTTCAAACTTACATCCCTAATAATTAACTTGTCCATCAACCCTACTGAACCTAATAACCTTGTTCTTATTCACATTTACTCTCAACTTTCTCCTTTCACACACTTCTCTAAACTCGTCATCAACTTCTGCAGTTTCTCACTTGAATCAGCCACCAGAACTGTATCACTGGCAAACACCAACTGACCCACTTCCCAGGCCCTCTCATCCCCAACAAACTGCATACTCACCCCTCTCTCCAAAACCCTTTATATGGATAATAAAATGCATGATAAGCTATTCAGGTCTGGTAACCACACCTAGAGAGAGATATGTTGCAAAAATGTCTATAGAAGAGTGACCAACATGGTACCAGAATTAAGCCAGCTTCGCTACAACAAAAAGTTTGAGGCTATAAATCTTAAAGGAGAGAAGGGAAAGGGAAGATGTGTTAACAGCATTCAAATTCCTAATTAAACTAGATGATTTTGACAGTGACCATTTCTGAATAAAGTGCAGTAACAGTTACCAGATGTAATAATCATAAACAATAAAAGATGGTTAAGAAGGACGTAAAGAAATACTGGTTTAGTGTTAGGAAGGTGGATAGTTGAAATGGTCTAAGCAAGGAGACTGTGAATGCAAGCTTCTTGGTAAAACAAAAAGTACATGAGACAGAAGTCATAAGAGCGTATATCTCTCTCCCTGTAATATATAAATAGGTCATTTCTAAATGGTTGTGGTTTTGGTATTACTTACATACATCCATTCAACATGAAAGGAAGAGTTAGAGTAAGTGGTAAATATCTCTAAAACGAAAGAATGTAGAACAGTAATCTCAAGATATTTCATACATATATTTTACATTTATTTTATTATGCTTTGTTGCTGTCTCCCACATTAGCGATGTAGCACAAGGAAACAGACGAAAGAATAGCCCAACCGACCCACATACATACGTACATACATAAACGTCAACACATGAACATATACATACCTATACATTTCAACATATACATATATATATACATACACAGACATATACATATATACACATGTACGTAATTCATACTTGCTGCCTTTATTCATTCCCATCGCCACCATGCCACACATGAAATGACAACCCCATCCCCCCGCATGCGTGTGAGGTAGCGTTAGGAAAAGACAACAAAGGCCACATTCATCCACACTCAGTCTCTAGCTATCATGTATAATGCACCAAAACCACAGCTCCCTTTCCACATCCAGGTCCCACAGAACTTTCCATGCTATACCCCAGATGCTTCACATGCCCTGGTTCAATCCATGGACAGCACGTAGTTCCCGGTATACCATATCGTTCCAATTCACTCTATTTCTTGCACGCCTTTCACCCTCCTGAATGTTCAGGCCCAGATCGCCCAAAATCTTTTTCACTCCATCTTTTCACCTCAAATTTGGTCTCCCACTTCTCGTTCCCTCCACCACTGACACATATATCCTCTTTGTCGTTCTTTCCTCATTCGTTCTCTCCATGTGACCAAACCATTTCAAAACACCCTCTTCTGCTCTCAACCACACTCTTTTTGTTACCACACATCTCTTACCCTTTCATTACTTACTAGATAAAATCAAATCACACCACATAGTCCTAAAACATCTCATTTCCAACACATCCACCCTCCTCTCCACAACCCTATCTATAGTCCATGCCTCTCAATCATACAACATTGTTGGAACCACTATTCCTTCAAACATACCCATTTTTGCTTTCCAAGATAATGTTGTTGCCTTCCTCACATTTTTCAACGCTCCCAGAACTTTTGCCCCCTACCCCACCCTGTGACTCACCTCTGCTTCCATGGTTCCATCAGCTGCCAAATCCACTCCCAGATATCTAAAACACTTCACTTCCTCCAGTTTTCTCCATTCAAA
Source organism: Panulirus ornatus (assembly GCF_036320965.1). Taxonomy (NCBI): domain Eukaryota; kingdom Metazoa; phylum Arthropoda; class Malacostraca; order Decapoda; family Palinuridae; genus Panulirus; species Panulirus ornatus. The sequence continues at coordinate 25,730,774 of NC_092242.1, read as the reverse complement.
CTTACCTCCAAATTGAAATGTCCCTCAACCCTACTGTACCTAATAACCTTGCTCTTATACACATTTACTCTTTACCAAACTCAGTCACCAGCTTCTGCAGTTTCTCAGCTGAATCAGCCACCAGCCATGTTTCATCAGTAAACAACAAATGACTCACTTCCCAAGCTCTCTCATCCACAAAAGACTACATACTTGCCCCTTTCCAAAACTCTTGCATTCACCTCCCTAACAACCCCATCCATAAACAAATTAAATAACCATGGAGACATCATGCACTCCTGCTGCAAACTGACATTCAATGAGAACCAATCACTTTCCTCTCTTCCCACTCACACACACGCCTTACATCCTCGATAAAAACTTTTCACTGCTTCTAACAACTTGCCCACCATATATTCTTAATACCTTCCACAGAGCAACTTTATCAACTCTATTATATGCCTTCTCTAGATCCATAAATGCTAGACACAATTCCATTGGCTTTTCTAAGTATTTCTCACATACATTCTTCAAAGCAAAACCTGATCCACACATCTTCTACCACTTTTGAAACCTCACTGCTCTTCCCCAATCTGATGCTCTGTACATGCCTTCACCCTCTCAATCAATACTCTCCCATATAATTTCCCAGGAAAACTCAACAAACTTATACCTCTGTAATTTGAGCACTCACCTTTATCCCCTTTGTCTTTGTACAATGCCACTATGCATGCATTCCGCCAATCCTCAGGCACCTCACCATGAATCATACATACATTAAATAACCTTACCAACCTGTCAACAACACAGTCACCCCCTTTTTTAATAAATTACACTGCAATACCATCCAAACCCGCTGGCTTGCCAGATTTCATCTTCCACAAAGCTTTTACTACCTCTTCTATGCTTACCAAATCATTCTCCCAAAACCTCTCACTTCGTACACCACCTCGTCCAAAACACCCTATATCTGCCACTCTATCATCTAACACATTCAACAAACCTTCACAATACTCACTCCATCTCCTCACATCACCACTACTTGTTATCACCTACCCATTAGCCCCCTTCAATGATGTTCCCATTTGTTCTCTCGTCTTACGCACTTTATTTACCTCCTTCAAAAAACACCTTTTTATTCTCCCTAAAATTTAATGATACTCTCACACCAACTCTCATTTGCCCTCTTTTTTGCCTCTTGCACCTTTCTCTTGACCTCCTGCCTCTTTCTTTTATACATCTTGCACTCATTTGCACTATTTCCCTGCAAAACTCGTCCAAAAGCCTCTCTCTTCTCTTTTACGAATAATCTTACTTCTTCATTCCGCCACTCACTACCCTTTCTAATCTGCCCATCTCCCATGCTTCTCATGCCACAAGCATCTTTTGCGCAAGCCATCACTGCTTCCCTAAATACATCCCATTCTTTCCTCACTCCCCTTACATCCTTTGCTCTCACCTTTATCCATTCTGTACTCAGACTCTCCTGGTACTTCCTCACACAAGCCTCCTTTCCAAGCTCACTTACTCTCACCACTCTCTTCACCAAAGTATTCTCTCTTCTTTTCTGACAACCTCTACAAATCTTCACCTTCGCCTCCAAAAGATAATGATCAGACATCCCTCCAGTTGTACCTCTCAGCACATAAACATCCTAAAGTCTCTCTTTCACACCCCTATCAATCAACACGTAATCCAATAATGCTCTCTGGTCATCTCTCCTACTTATATATGTATACTTATGTATATCTCTCTTTCTAAACCAGGTATTCCCAATCACCAGTCCTTTTTCAGCACACAAATCTACAAGCTCTTCACCATTTCCATTTACAACACTGAACACTCCATGTACACCAATCATTCCCTCAACTGCCACATTACTCACTTTTGCATTCAAATCATCCATCACTATAACCCGGCCTCGTGCATCAAAACTACTAACACACTCACTCAGCTGCTCCCAAAACACTTGCCTCTCATGATCTTTCTTCTCATGCCCAGGTGCATAGGCACCAATAATCTTCCATCTCTCTCCATACATTTTCAGTTTTACCTATATCAATCTAGAGTTTACTCTTACACTCTATCACATACTCCCACCACTCCTGTTTCAGGAGTGGTGCTGCTCCTTCCCTTGCTCTTGTCCTCTCACCAACCCCTGACTTTACTCCTAAAACATTCCCAAACCACTCTTCCCCTTTAACCTTGAGCTTCGTTTCACTCAGAGCCAAAACATATATGTATTTCAACTTTCTTAAAGGGGAAACAGAAGAACAAGTCATGCAGGGAATGCTCATCCTCCTCGAAGGCTTGGATTGTGGTGTCTAAATGTGTGTGAATGTAACCTAGATGAGAAAAATGAAGAGATAGGTAGTATGTTAAAGGAAAGAAACCTGGATGTTTTGGCTCTGAGTGAAAAAAAAGCTCAAGGGTAAAGGGGAAGAGTGGTTTACGAATGACTTGGGATTAAAGTCAGGGGTTGGTGAGAGGAAAAGAGCAAAGAAAGGAGTAGCACTACTCCTGAAGCAGGAGTTGTGGGAGTATGCTGATAAGTGTACCAAAGTAAACTTTAGACTGTTATGGGTAAAACTGAAAGTGGATGGAGAGAGATGGATGATTCTTGGTGCCTATGCACATGGGCATGAGAAGAAAGATCATGGGAGGCAAGTGTTTTGGGAGCAGCTGAGTGAGTGTCTTAGCAGCTTTGTGTTCAAGACCGGGTTATAGTGATGGGTGATTTGAATGCAAAGGTGAGCAATGTGGCAGTTGAGGGTATAGTTGGTGTACATGGGTTTACAGTGTTGTAAATGGAAATGGTGAAGAGATTGTACACTTATGTGCTGAAAAAGGACTGGTGATTGAAAATACCAGGTTTAAAAAGACAGATATACATAAGTATATGTATATAAGTAGGAGAGATGGCCAGAGAGGTTATTCGATTACATGTTAATTGATAGGTGCATGAAAGAGAGACTTTTGGATGTTAATGTGCTGAGAGGGGCAACTGAGGGGGATATCTGACCATTATCTTGTGGAGGTAAAGGTGAAGATATGTAGAGGTTTTCAGAAAAGAAGAGAGAATGTTGGGGTGAAGAGAGTGGTGAGAGTAAGTGAGCTTGGAAAGGAGACATGTGAGGAAGTACCATGAGAGACTGAGTGCAAAATGGAAAAAGGTGAGAACAAATGACGTAAGGAGAGTGGGGGAGGAATGGGATGTATCTGGGGAAGCAGTGATGGCTAGCGCAAAAGAAGACAGTGGCATGAGAAAGATCGGAGGTGGGCAGATTAGAGAGGATAGTGAGTGGTGGGAAGAAGTAAGATTATTAGTGAAAGAGAAGAGAGAGGCATTTGGACAATTTTTGCAGGGAAATAGTGCAAATGAATGGGAGAAGTATACAAGGAAGAGGTCAGAGGTAAAGAGAAAGGTGCAAGAGGTGAAAAAGAGGGCAAATGAGAGTTGGGGTGAGAAAGTATTAAATTTTAGGTAAAATAAAAAGATGTTTTGGAAGGATGTAAATAAAGTGTGTAAGACAAGAGAAAAAATGGGGACATTGGTGAAGGGGGTAAATGGGGAAGTAATAAACAGTAGTAGCGAAGTGAGAGGGAGATGAAGTGAGTATTTTGAAGGTTTATTAAATGTGTGTGATGATAGAGTGGCGGATATAGGATGCTTTAGTCAAGGAGGTGTGCAAAGTGAGAGGGTTAGGAAGAATAATTTGGTAAACAGAGAAGAGGTGGTGAAAGCCAGTAAGGCAGTGGGTTTGGATGGTACTGCTGTGGAATTTATAAAAAAAAAAATGGGGGTGACTGTGTTGTTGACTGGTTGGTGAGGATATTCAATGTATGTGTGGTACATGGTCAAGTGCCTGAGGATTGGCCGGATGCATGTATAGTGCCATTGTACAAAGGCAAAGGGGATAAAGGTGAGTGTTCAAATTACAGAGGTATAAGTTTGTTGAGTATTCCAGGAAAATTATATGGGAGGGTAATGATCGAGAGGGTCAAATCATGTACAGAGCATCAGGGAAGGAGCAGTGTGGTTTCAGAAGTGGTAGAGGATGTCTGGATCAGGGGTTTGCTTTGAAGAATGTATGTGAGAAATATTTAGAAAAGCAGATGGATTTGTATGTAGCATTTATGGATCTGGAGAAGGTATATGACAAGAGTTGATAGAGACGTTTTGTGGAAAGTGTTAAGAGTATATGGGAGGTAAGTTGCTAGAAGCAGTGAAAAGTTTTTATCAAGGATGTAAGGCATGTGTATGAGTAAGAAGAGAGGAAAGTGAGTGGTTCCCAGTGAATGTTGGTTTGCGGCAGGGGTGTGAGATGTCTCCATGGTTGTTTAATTTGTTTATGGATGGGGTTGTTAGAGAGGTGAATGCAAGAGTTTTGGAGAGAGAGGCAAGTATGCAAGTCTGTTGGGGATGAGAAGGTTTGGGAAGTAAGTTGTTGTTCACTAACGATACAGCACTGGTGGCTGATTTGGGTGAGAAACTACAAAGTTGGTGACTGAGAGTAAATGTGAATAAGAGCAGGTTATTAGATACAGTAGGGTTGAGGGACAAGTCAATTGGGAGGTAAGTGTGAATGGAGAAAAACTGGAGGAAGAAGTGTTTTAGATATCTGGGAGTAGATTTGGTAGTGGATGGAACCATGGTAATGGAAGTGAGTCACAGGGTCGGGGAAGGGGCAAAGGTTCTGGGAGTGTTGAAGAATGCGCGGAAGGCGGGAACATTATCTTGGAAAGCAAAAATGCATATGTTTGAAGGAATTGTGGTTCCAACAATTTTATATGGTTGCAAGGCATAAGCTATAGACAGGGTTGTGCAAAGGAGGTTGGATGTACTGGAAATGAGATGTCTGAGAACAATATGAGGTGTGAGGTGGTTTGATGAGTAAGTACTGAAACGGTAAGAGAGATGTATGGTAATAAAAAGAGTGAGGTTGAGTTGAGAGAGCAGAAGAGGGTGTAATGAAATGGTTTGGTCACATGGAGAGAATGAGTAAGGAAAGATTGACAAAGAGGATATATGTGTCAGAGGTGGAGGGAACGAGAAGTGGGAGGCCAAATTGGAGGTGGAAGGACAGAGTGAAAAAGATTTTGAGCGATCAGGGCCTGAACATGCAGGAAAGTGAAAGGTGTGCAAGGAATCGAGTGAATTAGAATGATGTGGTATACCAGGGTCGACGTGCTGTGAATGGACTGAACCTGGGCATGTGAAGAGTCTGGGGTAAACCATGGAAAGTTTTGTGGGGCCTAGATGTGGAGAGGGAGCTGTGGTTTCGGTGCATTACACATGACAGCTAGAGACTGAGTGTGAATTAATGTGGCCTTTGTTGTCTTTTCCTAATATTACCTCGCGCGCATGCGGGGGGAGGAGGGGTGCCATTGCATGTGTGGCGGGGTGGCAACAGGAATGGCTGAGGGCAGCATGTCTGAATGTGTTTTTTTTTTTTTTTTTTTTTCCGCTGTCTCCCGCGTTTGCGAGGTAGTGCAAGGAAACAGACGAAAGAAATGGCCCAACCCACCCCCATACACATGCCTTGATTCAATCCACTGACAGCACGTCAACCCCGGTATACCACATCGATCCAATTCACTCTATTCTTTGCCCTCCTTTCACCCTCCTGCATGTTCAGGCCCCGATCACACAAAATCTTTTTCACTCCATCCTTCCATCTCCAATTTGGTCTCCCTCTTCTCCTCGTTCCCTCCACCTCCGACACATATATCCTCTTGGTCAATCTTTCCTCACTCATTCTCTCCATGTGACCAAACCATTTCAAAACACCCTCTTATGCTCTCTCAACCACGCTCTTTTTATTTCCACACATCTCTCTTACCCTTACGTTACTTACTCGATCAAACCACCTCACACCACACATTGTCCTCAAACATCTCATTTCCAGCACATCCATCCTCCTGCGCACAACTCTATCCATAGTCCACGCCTCGCAACCATACAACATTGTTGGAACCACTATTCCTTCAAACATACCCATTTTTGCTTTCCGAGATAATGCTCTCGACTTTCACACATTCTTCAAGGCTCCCAGGATTTTCGCCCCCTCCCCCACCCTATGATCCACTTCCGCTTCCATGGTTCCATCCGCTGCTAGATCCACTCCCAGATATCTAAAACACTTCACTTCCTCCAGTTTTTCTCCATTCAAACTCACCTCCCAATTGAATTGACCCTCACCCCTACTGTACCTAATAACCTTGCTCTTATTCACATTTACTCTTAACTTTCTTCTTTCACACACTTTACCAAACTCAGTCACCAGCTTCTGCAGTTTCTCACATGAATCAGCCACCAGCACTGTATCATCAGCGAACAACAACTGACTCACTTCCCAAGCTCTCTCATCCCCAACAGACTTCATACTTGCCCCTCTTTCCAAAACTCTTGCATTCACCTCCCTAACAACCCCATCCATAAACAAATTAAACAACCATAGAGACATCACACACCCCTGCCGCAAACCTACATTCACTGAGAACCAATCACTTTCCTCTCTTCCTACACGTACACATGCCTTACATCCTCGATAAAAACTTTTCACTGCTTCTAACAACTTGCCTCCCACACCATATATTCTTAATACCTTCCACAGAGCATCTCTATCAACTCTATCATATGCCTTCTCCAGATCCATAAATGCTACATACAAATCCATTTGCTTTTCTAAGTATTTCTCACATACATTCTTCAAAGCAAACACCTGATCCACACATTCTCTACCACTTCTGAAACCACACTGCTCTTCCCCAATCTGATGCTCTGTACATGCCTTCACCCTCTCAATCAATACCCTCCCATATAATTTGCCAGGAATACTCAACAAACTTATACCTCTGTAATTTGAGCACTCACTCTTATCCCCTTTGCCTTTGTACAATGGCACTATGCACGCATTCCGCCAATCCTCAGGCACCTCACCATGAGTCATACATACATTAAATAACCTTACCAACCAGTCAACAATACAGTCACCCCCTGAATATGTACATGTGTATATTTTAACTTTCTAAAAGAGGAAACAGAAGGAGTCACACGGGGAGTGCTCATCCTCCTCGAAGGCTCAGATTGGGGTGTCTAAATGTGTGTGGATGTAACCTAGATGAGAAAAAAGGAGAGATAGGTAGTATGTTTGAGGAAAGGAACCTGGATGTTTTGGCTCTGAGTGAAACGAAGCTCAAGGGGTAAAGGGGAAGAGTGGTTTGGGAAAATCTTGGGAGTAAAGTCAGGGGTTAGTGAGAGGACAAGAGCAAGGGAAGGAGTAGCACCACTCCTGAAACAGGAGTGGTGGGAGTATGTGAGCGTGTAAGAAAATAAACTCTAGATTAATATGGGTAAAACTGAAAGTGGATGGAGATAGATGGGTGATTATTGGTGCATATGCACCCGGGCATAAGAAGAAAGATCATGAGAGGCAGGTGTTTTGGGAGCAGCTGAGTGAGTGTGTTAGTAGTTTTGATGCACGAGACCGGGTTATAGTGATGGGTGATTTGAATGCAAAGGTGAGTAATGTGGCAGTTTAGGGAATAATTGGTGTACATAGGGTGTTCAGTGTTGTAAATGGAAATGGTGAAGAGCTTGTAGATTTATGTGCTGAAAAAGGACTGGTGATTGGGAATACCTGGTTTAAAAATCGAGATATACATAAGTACACGTATGTAACTAGGAGAGATGGCCAGAGAGCGTTATTGGATTACGTATTAATTGACAGGCTCGCAAAAGAGAGACTTTTGGATGTTAATGTGCAGAGATGCAACTGGAGGGATATCTGATCATTATCTTGTGGAGGCGAAGGTGAAGATTTGTAGAGGTTTTCAGAAAAGAAGAGAGAATGTTGGGGTGAAAAGAGTGGTGAAAGTAAGTGAGCTTGGAAAGGAGACTTGTGTGAGGAAGTACCAGGAGAGACTGAGTACATAATGGAAAAAGGTGAGAACAAAGGACGTAAGGGGAGTGGGGGAGGAATGGGATGTATTTGGGGAAGCAGGGATGGACTGCGCAAAAGATGCTTGTGGCATGAGAAGCGTGGGAGGTGGGCTGATAAAAAAGGGTAGTGAGTGGTGGGATGAAAAAGTAAGATTATTAGTGAAAGAGAAGAGAGAGGCATTTGGACGATTTTTGCAGGGAAATAATGCAAATGAGTGGAAGATGTATAAAAGAAAGAGGCAGGAGATCAAAAGGAAGATGCAAGAGGCGAAAAAGAGGGCAAATGAGAGTTGGGGTGAAAGAGTATCATTAAATTTTAGGGAGAATAAAAAAATGTTTTGGAAGGAGGTAAATAAAGTGCATAAGACAAGGGAACAAATGGGAACTTCAGTGAAGGGGGCTAATGGGGAGGTGATAACAAGTAGTGGTGATGTGAGAAGGAGGTGGACTGAGTATTTTGAAGGTTCGTTGAACATGTTTGATGATAGAGTGGCAGATATAGGGTGTTGGTCGAGGTGGTGTGCAAAGTGAGAGGGTTAGGTAAAATGATTTGGTAAACAGAGAAGAGGTAGTAAAAGCTTTGCGAAAGATGAAAGTCAGCAAGGCAGTGGGTTTGAGTGGAAGTGCAGTGGAATTTATCAAAAAAAAAAAAAAGGGGGTGACTGTATTGTTGACTGGTTGGTATGGTTATTTAATATATGTATGACTCATGGTGAGGTGCCTGAGGATTGGCGGAATGCTTGCATAGTGCCATTGTACAAAGGCAAAGGGGATAAAAGTGAGTGCTCAAATTACAGAGGTATAAGTTTGTTGAGTATGCCTGGTAAATTATATGGGAGGGTATTCATGGAGAGGGTGAAGGCAAAGTACAGAGCATCAGATTGGGGAAGAGCAATGTGGTTTCAGAAGTGGTAGAGGATGTGTGGATCAGGAGTTTGCTTTGAAGAATGTATGTGAGAAATACTTAGAAAAGCAAATGGATTTGTATGTAGCATTTATGGATCTGGAGAAGGCATATAGAGTTGATAGAGATGCTCTGTGGAAGGTATTAAGAATATATGGTGTAGGAGGCAAGTTGTTAGAAGCAGTGAAAAGTTTTTATCGAGGATGTAAGGCATGTGTATGAGTAGGAAGAGAGGAAAGTGATTGGTTCTCAGTGAATGTAGGTTTGCGGCAAGGGTGTGTAATGTCTCCATGATTGTTTGATTTGTTTACGGATGGGGTTGTTAGGGAGGTGAATGCAAGAGTTTTGGAAAGAGGAGCAAGTATGCAGTCTGTTGTGGATGAGAAAGCATGGGAAGGGAGTCAGTTGTTGTTCGCTGATGATATAGCGCTGGTGGCTGATTCGTGTGAGAAACTGCAGAAGCTGGTAACTGAGTTTGGTAAAGTGTGTGAAAGAAGAAAGCTGAGAGTAAATGTGAATAAGAGTAAGGTTATTAGGTACAGTAGGGTTGAGGGACAAGTGAATTGGGAGGTAAGTTTGAATGGAGGAAAACTGGAGTAAGTAAAGTGTTTTAGATATCTGGAAGTGGATTTGGCAGCGGATGGAACCATGGAAGCAGAAGTGGATCATTGGGTGGGGGAGGGAGCGAAAGTTCTGGGAGCGTTGAAAAATGTGTGGAAGTCGAGAATATTATCTTGGAAAGCAAAAATGGGAACGTTTGAAGAAATAGTGGTTCCAACGATCTTATATGGTTGTGAGGCGTGGGCTATGGATAGAGTTGTGCGGAGGAGGGTGGATGTGCTGGAAATGAGATGTTTGAGGACAATATGTGGTGTGAGATGGTTTGATCGATTAAGTAATGAGATGGTTTGATCGATTAAGTAATAATAGGGTAAAAGAGTTGTGTGGTAATAAAAAGAGTGTGGTTGAGAGAGCAGAAGAGGGTGTTTTGAAATGGTTTGGTCACATGGAGAGAATGAGTGAGGAAAGATTGACAAAGAGGATATATGTGCCAGAGGTGGATGGAACGAGGAAAAGTGGGAGACCAAACTGGAGGTGGAAAGATAGAGTGAAAAAGATTTTGAGTGATCAGGGCCTGAACATGCAGGAGGGTGAAAGGCGTGCAAGGAATAGAGTGAATTGGAACGATGTGGTATACCGGGGTCGACATGCTGTCAATGGATTGAACTAGGGCATGTGAAGCATCTGGGGTAAACCATGGAAAGTTCTGTGGAGCCTGGATGTGGAAAGGGAGCTGTGGTTTCGGTGAATTATTACATGACAGCTAGAGACTGAGAATGAACGAATGTGGCCTTTGTTGTTTTTTCCTAACGCTACCTCGCACACGAGGGAAGAAGGGGTTATTTCATGTGTGGCGGGGTGGCAATGGGAATGAATAAAGGCAGACAGTATGAATTATGTACATGTGTATATATGTATATGTCTGTGTGTATATATATGTATAAGTTGAGATGTATAGGTATGTATATGTGCCTGTGTGGACATGTATGTATATACATGTGTATGTGGGTGGGTTGGGCCATTTCTTTCGTCTGTTTCCTTGTGCTACCTCACTAACATGGGAGACAGCGAGAAAGCAAAATAATAAATAAATAAATATATTCCAATTTCTTGAAGGTTAGATTTGGAAATATTTTACTTAGGAATGTAACCCCTCTTAATCCGTGGATGCATGACATTTCCGCTCTAAGTCAGTGCATGACTGGGGTCAATCTGACCCCATCCAATATTTCTTAATATGATATCTGAAGGAATAATATAAACCAAGTGTATTGGATGTAACTAAATCATGCATGATATATGATAACTGACGCAGAAACTAAAATAATTTTGAAGCAAAATAATATATAATCAACAAAAACCATTGCAACTTATAAAAAGAAACTTGTCTCCATTAAATTAACATGAAATGCCATTGTGAGTTCTACTTAACCACAAGAGTGACGTTACAAAATAATGTTCATGGCATACAAATTCACAAAACAGCTTGTATTTTGCAGAACATTTTTTTATTCCTTAGGCACACTGAACATCTTGAGTGCTTCTTTGAAGAAACAGATGCAGTAGCTTGGTCCTCTCCTGATATGCATGGAGCATCAAAAGCATTCCTGGTTTCCCTACTTGTGACTCAAAGCCATGCCCAGTTTAGAAAGGAAAAGTCGTCTACTGTGGCTCCTGCCCATGATGATTCGGAAACGTGCATGTGTAAAGAACAAATGCATTGTAACTTGCCAGATCAACCAAGTTAAGCAAACAGGAACATGCCATCTCTTACTCGTGTATTTGACATTGTATGTACCAACTCTTTCATCTACACAGTCAACACCTCCTTTAGCTGAATTATAAAGCAGTACCACTTCTAGTTTCTTTTTGTTACAATCACTCAATTTCTTATCTTTGTGCTTACTCAACAAAAATATATTCTCATTTTTCTTGGCTTTATACAACACTATTTGTACCCCTTTTTCACAACAGGCAAAAACACTTTCAATTTCTTCTGCTTCACCTCCTGCAATTCCTTGGGCACTTCCCTTCTGTTACCATAAATAATTCCTACTAACAACATTTTTTTGTGATGCAAGCTCTCTAGTTAATTTCAAGCTGGTGAAAAAACTGTTACACGTGACATTTATTCCCATTCCATGCAAGCGAAATGTGAGCTTTAGTAAAACAAGCATTCCTAATTCATAAGTTCTCTCTTCATCTTTACCGGTATAAATTTCAATACTTGACATATGTCATCATCCACCAGAACCTAGAATTTCAGATCATATTTGGCAGGGTCTGACAGCATGTACTGAATGTACCTACAACGTCCCCTATAATGCTCATCAACGGTAATGCACTCACTATGTTGGTAGCATCATTGAGAATAATTTACAAATCCATCAAATAGCAAGCAAACAGCAGTGAGTTTATCCCTAGACAGTTTACTGTTTTATATAGCTAGGTTATCAAAACATAATGCTCCGCAAATCTCTTCAAATCTGTTGACTGCCATGGTTTTCGAAAATACAGGAAGGCCAAATGAGGGATTCCACAACCGCCTCACTGCTTGATTTTTGCTTTTGTAGACTCCTCTTAGATCACACAAGCCTACATAAGCATGAAGTTCATCAAGTGTCAATAATTTCCAGTCAATGTTCGCCCCTTTTCCTTGCCTGTTTCATTCATAACAGCAGTCATCATGCTGTTGTCGAATATAAGGTCAAAAGTGGAAGATCAACCTTGAGTTATTCTACGAGCAGCATATGAAGTAATTCCAGTGCATGTTGTCAAAATGTTCAGTGAAGACATACAACCTTAAGCAAATGTACATGTCAAACACCACTTATCTCCTGACGGTGCATACATAAACTCACCATATCTTCTGGCAATACGTGAGATCTTAGCAGTAACATCTGTCTGACAACTGTCACCAGTAATACTGTCATTTGTATCAGAACTGTCAGCTGAAGTGTTAACAGGAGGAGGTATAAATTCATCATCTATCCAATTCTTCATCTAATCAGACTGTCAACTGAAGTGTCATCAGGAGGAGGTACAAATTCATCATCATTTATCCAATTCTTCATCTCTGTCGCTAGTTGCTAACAGATCCCTTATTTGTTCATTGATCAAATTTTTCTGATGAAACATGTTAGAGGTACAGCAGCATGGCGTGAAACTGCCAGAAGTAACGTTAGTGTGGTACTGACGCAACTCTTGCAACGAGACCTAAGCACTTGCTTATTGAACGTGTTCAATACACATATTCTGAATATCTAACACTTGTAATGCTTTGGAATAAAACAGATTTACTTATCACATACTTAAATGTTTTGTTATTAGAGCATTTCTAATAATATACTATTGCCCAGTATTATTTTTTTTTTTTATTTTGCTTTGTCGCTGTCTCCCGCGTTTGCGAGGTAGCGCAAGGAAACAGACGAAAGAAACGGCCCAACCCACCCCCATACACAATGTATACACACACACACACACATCCACACACGCAAATATACATACCTATACATCTCAATGAACACATATATATACACAAACAGACACATACATATATACCCATGCACACAATTTACACTGTCTGCCTTTATTCATTCTCATCGCCACCTCGCCACACATGGAATACCATCCCCCTCCCCCCTCATGTGTGCGAGGTAGCACTAGGAAAAGACAACAAAGGCCCCATTCGTTCACACTCAGTCTCCAGCTGTCATGCAATAATGCCCGAAACCACAGCTCCCTTTCCACATCCAGGCCCCACACAACTTTCCATGGTTTACCCCACACGCTTCACATGCCCTGATTCAATCTACTGACAGCACGTCAACCCCAGTATACGACATCAATCCAATTCACTCTATTCCTTGCACGCCTTTCACCCTCCTGCATGTTCAGGACCCGATCACTCAAAATCTTTTTCACTCCATCTTTCCACCTCCAATTTGGTCTCCCACTTCTCCTCGTTCCCTCCACCTCAGACACATATATCATCTTGGTCAATCTTTCCTCACTCATTCTCTCCATGTGCCCAAACCATTTCAAAACACCCTCTTCTGCTCTCTCAACCACGCTCTTTTTATTTCCACACATCTCTCTTACCCTTACATTACTTACTTGATCAAACCACCTCACACCACACATTGTCCTCAAACATCTCATTTCCAGCACATCCACCCTCCTGCGCACAACTCTATTCATAGCCCACGCCTCGCAACCGTACAACTTTGTTGGAACCACTATTCCTTCAAACATACCCATTTTTGCTTTCCGAGATAATGTTCTCGACTTCCACGCATTCTTCAAGGCTCCCAGGATTTTCGCTCCCTCCCCCACCCTATGATTCACTTCCGCTTCCATGGTTCCATCCGCTGCCAGATCCACTCCCAGATATCTAAAACACTTTACTTCCTCCAGTTTTTCTCCATTCAAACTTACCTCCCAATTGACTTGACCCTCAACCCTACTGTACCTAATAACCTTGCTCTTATTCACATTTACTCTTTAACTTTCTTCTTTCACACACTTTACCAAACTCAGTCACCAGCTTCTGCAGTTTCTCGCATGAATCAGCCACCAGCGCTGTATCATCAGCGAACAACAACTGACTCACTTCCCAAGCTCTCTCATCCACAACAGACTTCATACTTGCCCCTCTTTCCAAAACTCTTGCATTCACCTCCCTAACAACCCCATCCATAAACAAATTAAACAACCATGGAGACATCACACACCCCTGCCGCAAAGCTACATTCATTGAGAACCAATCACTTTCCTCTCTTCCTACATGTACACATGCCTTACATCCTCGATAAAAACTTTTCACTGCTTCTAACAACTTGCCTCCCACACCATATATTCTTAATACCTTCCACAGAGCATCTCTATCAACTCTATCATATGCCTTCTCCAGATCCATAAATGCTACATACAAATCCATTTGCTTTTCTAAGTATTTCTCACATACATTCTTCAAAGCAAACACCTGATCCACACATCCTCTACCACTTCTGAAACCACACTGCTCTTCCCCAATCTGATGCTCTGTACATGCCTTCACCCTCTCAATCAATACCCTCCCATATAATTTACCAGGAATACTCAACAAACTTATACCTCTGTAATTCGAGCACTCACTCTTATCCCCTTTGCCTTTGCACAATGGCACTATGCAAGCATTCCGCCAATCCTCAGGCACCTCACCATGAGTCATACATACATTAAATAACCTTACCAACCAGTCAACAATACAGTCACCCCCTTTTTTAATAGATTCCACTGCAATACCATCCAAACCTGCTGCCTTGCCGGCTTTCATCTTCCACAAAGCTTTTACTACCTCTTCTCTGTTTACCAAATCATTTTCCCTAACCCTCTCACTTTGCACACCACCTCGACCAAAACACCCTATATCTGCCACTCTATCATCAAACACATTCAACAAACCTTCAAAATACTCCATCTCCTTCTCACATCACCACTACTTGTTATCACCTCCCCATTTGCACCCTTCACTGAAGTTCCAATTGATCCAGGTTCCTTTCCTCAAACATACTACCTATCTCTCCTTTTTTCACATCTTGGTTACATCCACATACATTTAGACACCCCACTCTGAGCCTTCGAGGAGGATGAGCACTCCCCGCGTGACTCCTTCTTCTGTTTCCCATTTTAGAAAGTTAAAAATACAAGGATGGGAGGATTTCTGGCCCCCCGCTCCCATCCCAGTATTATCACAACAATTATACATTTTGTACTGCTCACATTTAGATGATAAATCTCATATATTTCAAATAAATAACTTGGGGTCAATTAGACCCCTGTCAGGCATTAAAGGTGAATTGGTACATAACACAACAAATCAAAATTGTTGAGAGTTACAAAGGCATTCACTGAAAGAGAATGATAAATTATGAAAAGTCACAAGGCATAAGTCTGTTTCAAGCACCCAAATGAAAAATATTCAATGTTTAGGTGCTGGTGGGGTCAATATGACCCCGTTACGCATCCATGGGTTAAATAATGGATTTCTACTGCTTGACTTATGATGCTTGTTGCAAATCAAGTGCTCCTGGTATTTTTCCTTACTTCTCGGTCAATATCAGTATCATAGTTATTAAAAGAACTTAGGCTTGTATCACTTCCAACAGCATCACCAGCAAAACATGTTCTTCAGACATAGTTCCATTTGCTGCTAACCTAAATTTTTGGGTTCACAACTCTTTGATACTTTTTTTTTTTACCTGCAGAAGTATTTTAGTAGAATTCTTTGATTTACCTTGATAAACACCTTGGTGAAGTCAAGAAAAACAGCATCCTTTCTTTTTTCTCCTAAGTTTAATAAATGCTTTTGTGATGAGTTAATAGTTGAACTTGCATATTTTTCCCTGGCACAAATACTTGCTGGTCTTCATTTACATAACTGTTGCTGAACACGTGTTCTAGTGTGTCCTATCATTCATGTTTAAAACTTATAACGTAATGTCAGGCTAACTGATCTATACTGCTCTTACACAAGCTTAGATCCTTCTCAAAGGGTGATATATGTGCAATTTAGTGTTTATCTCCTATTTTGCTTTCATCCAGGCTTTACTTCATCGATAAAAAGATCAATTCTACTACTGATCTTTTATGATGGATGGAACTCCATCAGGTCCTGGAGGTGAATTCTATGTAATCCTTAAAATGCATTAAGCATAAAATGCATAAGTAATTGCAGTTTATGTCAACTGACCTTAATTTCTGCTACTAATGTTGAACTTAAATCCCCTGTCAGATCATTATAGAATGTGAAAATATATCATCCTGACATGAAGCCAGATTTAGTCTTAGAATAAAAGAAACAGTTTCTCCAGTATATTTTCAATGAAAATATTCTCTTCATTCATTTCTGTAAAAAAGGTTCTGCCCCTGTAAATTATATGTAAATACACAGAAAATATGTATATAAAAAATATGATAAGAGTTGATGGAGATGCTCTGTTGAAGGTATTAAGAGTATATGGTGTTGGAGGCAAGTTGCTAAAGCAGTGAAAAGTGTTTATCGAGGACGTAAGGCATGTGTGCGAGTAGGAAGAGAGGAAAGTGATTGGTGCCCGGTGAATGTTGGTTTGCGGTAGGGGTGCAAGATGTCTCCATGGTTGTTTAATTTGTTTATGGATGGGGTTATTGGAGAGGGGCAAGTATGCAATCTGTTGCAGATGAGAGGGCTTGGGAAGTGAGTCAGTTGTTGTTTGCTGATGATACAGTGCTGGTGGCTGATTCGGGTGAGAAACTGCACATGCTGGTGACTGAGTTTGGTAAAGTGTGAGAAAGAAGAAAGCTGAAAGTAAATGTGAATAAGAGCAAGGTTATTAGGTACAGTAGGGTTGAGGGACATGTCAATTGGGAGGTAAGTTTGAATGGAGAAAAATTGGAGGAAGAAGTGTTCTAGATATCTAGGAGTGGATATAACAGCGGATGGAACCATGGAAGCAGAAGTGAGTCACAGGGTGGGGGAGGGGGCAAAAGTTCTAGGAGCATTGAAGAATGTGTGGAAGGCAAGGATATTATCTCGGAAAGCAAAAATGGGTATGTTTGAAGGAATAGTGGCTCCAACAATGTCATATGGTTGCGAGGCGTGGGCTACAGATAGGGTTGTGCAGAGGAGGGTGGATGTGTTGGAAATGAGGTGGTTTGATCGAGTAAGCAATGAAAGGGTAAGATAGATGTGTAGTAATAAAAAGAGTGTGGGTGAAAGAGCAGAAAAGGGTGTATTGAAATGGTTTGGTCACATGGAGAGAATGAGTGAGGAAAGTTTGACAAAGAAGATATGTGTGTCAGAGGTGGAGGGAACGAGTGAGCGATCGGGGCCTGAACATACAGGAGAGTGAAAGGAGTACAAGGAATAGAGTGAACTGGAACGATGTGGTATACCAGGGTCAATGAGCTGTCAATGGATTGAACCAGGGCATGTGAGTGTCTGGGGTAAGTTTTGTGGGGCCTGGATATGGAATGGGAGCTATGGTTTCGGTGCATTACACATGACAGCTAGAGACTGAGTGTGAACAAATGTGGCCTTTGTTGTCTTTTCCTAGCGCTACTGCGTGCGTGCAGGGGGATGGGGTGCCATTTCATGTGTGGCAGGGTGGCAACAGGAATGGCTGAGGGCAGCAAGTATGAATATGTACATGTGTATATATGTATTTGTCTATATGTATGTATACATTGAAATGTATAGGTATGTATGTGGGCGTGTATGTATATACATGTGTATGTGGGTGGGTTGGGCCATTCTTTCGTTTGTTTCCTCATGCTACCTCACTAACGTGGGAGACACCGACAAAGTATAATAAATAATTAAAAGAAAATATGCATAAAACACTCAAGAGTAATACGAATGTGTGGAATCAAATCATGACTAAAAAAAACTATGGTGTGCGTAATGTAAGAAGACAGATGGAGACAGAAATTCCTCCTTGAAAGTACCATAAATATACTAACATACATAGGTGCATCCAAGCTGCTAACCCTGACCCTCCCTTGGATGTGTCATCCAACACCCTCTCTCTCCAGTATAAAAAAAAAATTATGCTACTTTTTGGGACATTCTTCATTAATATTAGATACAGTCATTATGTGAGGATTCATCTTTTTTTACACACTGTGATGGACTTTCCAGATGGCCCGTACTGTAAAGTTTTAAAAGTACTGCACTGCATTGCTTATTTCATTTTTGGCATCTCAATATCTATGACAGAACACATGAAGATGAGATTTTGCTAAATGGCAGGGCTGATGCTAAGATAGCACACATTGCATGTGTTGCTAAATAAATAACCATCTCTGTCATGTATGTTCATTACACACTTACTGATGCTAGGTTCTTCTGAGACTGACTTCAACCAGATAATCCTTTAAATTCTTCTATAGTTGTTCTGTGCACAGTTCAAACTTATACAGGTATTACACTGAACAGATAAAGATCTTTGTCATGTAGACCTACTGTATAATTTTGTTTGAAAGCAGAGAAGGAAGGATACTTCATTTTTCATGATTAAATGTGGATGTTCAATATTGAGAAAACCAGTGCAGGAATGCTTAAGATAAGAGCAAGTGAACCACTTCCAACACCCATAAATCATTCAAGAGCAATCTTAATATAATAGTACTGTATCCAACTTCAAAATGTTATCTTTACCACGGTAAAACAACAATAATTTAGGTGCTATGCAAAACTTTAGAAAATCAAATCTTTCACAATCTTAATGAACTGAGGTACCAAAACCCTGCAAGAAACATAAATAACTATCAAATATGTACTTTGAATGACTTCACTTTATTACTGGTGAGGCCACCAGGAAAAGATATCACAGTTGTAAAAAGTAGTGCACTATGACACATTAATTGTATAACTTCTTATAAAGGCTAGAGTAATTTATATTTCTTAAATGCAGCTTCCTTTATTTTTCACTTCAATTCAGCTTACCATCATACTCTGGGAAATAGTCCACAAGATGTGAGTACATGATCTTCTCTTCTAACAGATCCTTCTTGTTAAGGAAAAGGATAACAGAGGAGTGCTGAAACCAGGGGTATGTGATGATCGTCTTGAAGAGGGCCTTAGATTCCTCCATCCGATTCTGTTGGAATATGAAAAAGAAGGCTGATCTACTATACAACTTCTAAAACATACTTTGAAACTATTACAAAAAAGAAAATACAAGGTTTGTCACTTTTCAATTTCTATTCAAACTGATACAAAACTAAAAAAGACTAAAGCAGCATTCAACATAACGAAGTCGAAGTCAAAGTATGAAGTTATTGCAAATGCAAAAAATAAGCTTCTCGGTCAAAAATCCTGCAAGGCTTCCTTAATGTCATCTAGTACAGGTGCTCCCGACTTACGACTTTTCGACTTTACAATGGTGCGAAAGTGATATGCATTCAGTAGAAACTGTACTCCAAATTTTGAATTTTGATCTTTTCCCAGGCTAACTATATGCAGTGCAATACTTTCTCATGATGCTGCTCAACGGCAGTGAGCCGCAGCTTCCAGCTAGCCACATGATCACAAGTGTAAACAACCACTAGCCTACAGTGTAATGTGTTGCTGGCAGTTTTTGGATTTTGTGTTTTGTGTTTTTGCATCCCATAATGTTTACAAGATGCCCCTCTATGTCTCCTGCCTCTGGTGACAAGAGGAGGAAGGCAATTACTCTTGCGAAGAAATTGAAGGTAACTGCCCAACACGAAGGCAGCAAGCCAGTAATGGCCATCGCACAAGTTAGGACATTTGCAATCATCGATCTCAACCATCTTAAAGGATAAAAAGCGAATCTGTGATGCGGTGAAATCTTCAGCAATGGTTAAATCCACTGTCATCACATAGAAAAAAGCTGGGCCAATTAACAATATGAAAAAAATTGCTTGTTACATGGATGGAAGACCAGATGCAGAAGTGCCTGCTGATGATCCAGGAGTCTTTCCGATACACTAAAACAGCATGCTGATGATCCTACATATACGCACATGTTTACAGCAAGTCATGGATGCTTCCAATACCTTAAAAGGCATCATAAAAGTTAGCATGAGGTAGCAAGTGCCCATAACAAAGGAGCCGAGGCTTTTAAGGAAGAGCTACATATGATAATTGTGGACTAGAAATGTTAGTGTTCTGAGAAGATTTAAGGTAGGCTAAGCTAAGTTATGATGTCTGGTAGGTTAAATGTACAGTACTAAATGTATTTTCACCTTACAATATTTTCAACTTACAATGGGTTTATCAAAACATAACACCATCATAAGTCAGGAAGCATCTGTATGCCTAAAAATAAGAAGAGGGCTGTAAACATAGTCTAGTAAATATCACTTACATATGAAATAATGATAGTACTAATAACTAAAAAAACGTTTTTATGTGCATTGAGGGTGGATATAAAGGATACATATATATTATTATTATCATTATCATACTTTGTCGCTGTCTCCTGCGTTAGCAAGGTAGCGCAAGGAAACAGGCGGAAGAATGGCCAAACCCATCCACATACACATGTATATACATACACGTTCACACACGCACATATACATAACCTATACATCTTAACGTATACATATGTATACACACACAGACATATACATACATTCACATAATTCATACTGTCTGCTCTTATTCATTCCCGTCGCTAACCCACCACACGTGAAATGGCAACCCCCTCCCCTCGAATGTGCGCGGGGTAGCATTAGGAAAAGACGACAAAGGCCACATTTGTTCACACTCAGTCTCTAGCTGTCAAGTATAAAGCACCAAAACCACAGCTTGTAGCATTAGGAAAAGACAACAAAGGCCACATTCGGTCACACTCAGACTCTAGCTGTCATGTGTAATGCATCAAAACTACAGCTCCCTTTCCACATCCAGGCCCCACAAAACTTCCCATGGTTTACAACAGACACATCACATGCCCTGGTTCAATCCACTGACAGCACATCGACCCCGGTATACCACATCGTTCCAATTTACTCTATTCCTTGCACGCCTTTCACCCTCCTGCATGTTTAGGCCCTGATCAATCAAAATCTTTTTCACTCCATCTTTCCACCTCCAATTTGGTCTCCCACTTCTCCTCATTCCCTCCACCTCTGACACATATCCTCTTTGTCAATCTTTACTCACTCATTCTCTCCATGTGATCAAACCATTTCAAAAGACCCTCTTCTGCTCTCTCAACCACACTCCTTTTATTACCACACATCTCTCTTACCCTTTCATTACTTACTCAATCAAACCACCACACACCACATATTGTCCTCAAACATCTCATTTCCAGCACATCCACCCTCCTCCGCACAACTCTATCTATAACCCACACAACGCAATCACATAACATTGTCGGAACCACTATTCCTTCAAACATACCCATTTTTTCTTTCAGAGATAATGTTCTCGCCTTCCACACATTTTTCCATGCTCCCAGAACTTTCGCCCCCTCCCCCACCCTATGATTCACTTCCGCTTCCATGGTTCCATCCACAGCCAAAACCACTCCCAGATATCTAAAACACTTCACTTCCTCCAGTTTCTCTCCATTCAAACTTACCTCCTAATTGACTTGTCCCTCAACCCTACTGTACCTAATAACCTTGCTCTTATTCACATTTACTCTCAGCTTTCTTCTTTCACACACTTTACCAAACTCAGTCACCAGCTTCTGCAGTTTCTCACATGAATCAGCCACCAGCGTTGTATCATCAGCAAACAACAACTGACTCCCTTCCCATGCTCTCTCATCCACAACAGACTGAATACTTGCCCCTCTCTCCAAAACCCTTGCATTCACCTCCTGAACAACCCCATCCATAAAAAAATTAAACAACCATGGAGACATCACACATCCCTGCCGCAAACCAACATTCACTGAGAACCAATCACTTTCCTCTCTTCCTACTCATAAACATGCCTTACATCCTCGATAAAAACTTTTCACTGCTTCTGACAACTTACCTCCCACACCATATATTATTAATACCTTCCACAGAGCATCTCTATCAACTCTATCATATGCCTTCTCCAGATCCATAAATGCTACATACAAATCCATTGGCTTTTCTAAGTATTTCTCACATTCATTCTTCAAAGCAAACACCTGATGCACACATCCTCTACCACTTCTGAAACCACACTGCTCTTCCCCAGTCTGATGCTCTGTACATGCCTTCACCCTCTCAATCAATACCCTTCCATATAATTTCCCAGGAATACTCAACAAACTTATACCTCTGTAATTTGAGAGCTTACTTTTATCCCCTTTGCCTTTGTACAATGGCACTATGTAAGCATTCCGCCAATCCTTAGGCACCTCACCATGAGTCATACATACATTAAATAACCTTACCAACCAATCAACAATACAGTCACCCCCTTTTTATTTATAAATTCCCCTGCAGTACCATCCAAACCCACTGCCTTGCTGACTTTCATCTTCCGCAAAGCTTTCACAACCTCTTATCTGTTTACCAAATCATTCTCCCTAACCCTCTCACTTTGCACACCACCTCAACCAAAACACCCTATATCTGCCACTCTATCATCAAACACATTCAACAAACCTTAAAATACTCACTCCATCTCCTCACATCACCACTACTACTTATCATCACCTCCCCATTAGCCCCCTTCACTGATGTTCACATTTGTTCCCTTGTCTTATGCATTTTATTTACCTCCTTCCACATCTTTTTTTCTCCCTAAAATTTAATGATACTCTCTCACCCCAACTCTCATTTGCCCTCTTTTTCACCTCTTGCATCTTTCTCTTGACCTCCTGCCTCTTTTCTTTTATACAACCCCTGTCATTTGCATTATTTCCCTGCAAAAATCGTCCAAATGCCTCTCTCTTCTCTTTCACTAATAATCTTACTTCTTCATCCCACCACTCACTACCCTTTCTAATCTGCCCACCTCCCACACTTCTCATGCCACAAGCATCTTTTGCGTAAGCCATCACTGCTTCCCTAAATACATCCCATTCCTCCCCCACTCCCCTTACGTCCCTTGTTCTCACCTTTTTCCATTCTATACTCAGTCTCTCCTGGTACTTCCTCACACAAGTCTCCTTCCCAAGATCACTTACCACTCTCTTCACCAAAACATTCTCTCATCTTTTCTGAAAACCTCTACAAATCTTCATCTTCACCTCCACAAGATAATGATCAGACATCCCTCCAGTCGCACCTCTCAGCACATTAACATCCAAAAGTCTCTGTTTCATGCGCCTATCAATTAACATGTAATCCATTAACACTCTCTGGCCATCTCTCCTACTTACATACGAATACTTATGTATATCTCTTTTAAACCAGGTATTCCCAATCACCAGTCCTTTTTCAAGTGGACAAATCTACAAGCTCTTCACCATTTCCATTTACAACACTGAACACCCCATGTACACCAATTATTCCCTCAACTGCCACATTACTCACCTTTGCATTCAAATCACCCATCACTATAACCCGGTCTCATGCATCAAAGCCACTAACACACTCACTCAGCTGCTCCCAAAACTGATGTGCCAACTCCCTCCCTTACTTTTTTTTTTTAAATTATGCTCCATTTTTTCTCCAATCAGTTTTGAAATGTGTACACACAGACAAAGCAACACACAAATTATAGTTTGAAATGTTACAATTTTCAAAAGTAGTATATAATCAAATACTTTTTTTTTTCTTCTTTTTTTTTTTTTTTATACTTTGTCGCTGTCTCCCGCGTTTGCGAGGTAGCGCAAGGAAACAGACGAAAGAAATGGCCCAACCCCCCCCCCATACACATGTACATACACACGTCCACACACGCAAATATACATACCTACACAGCTTTCCATGGTTTACCCCAGACGCTTCACATGCCTTGATTCAATCCACTGACAGCACGTCAACCCCTGTATACCACATCGCTCCAATTCACTCTATTCCTTGCCCTCCTTTCATATCCTGCATGTTCACGCCCCTATCACACAAAATCTTTTTCACTCCATCTTTCCACCTCCAATTTGGTCTCCCTCTTCTCCTCGTTCCCTCCACCTCCGACACATATATCCTCTTGGTCAATCTTTCCTCACTCATTCTCTCCATGTGCCCAAACCATTTCAAAACACCATCTTCTGCTCTCTCAACCACGCTCTTTTTATTTCCACACATCTCTCTTACCCTTACGTTACTTACTCGATCAAACCACCTCACACCACACATTTTCCTCAAACAATCAAATACATAATTCATATAAATTCGAATCAGCTCACAAAAATAACTAAACAGTAAAAATGTACTTTAAAGAACTTTAGGTTGTAGAAAAACACTAAAAATAATATAAACAAATGATAATTTGTTAGTTATGCATAAATCCACTTCCTGTAACAGGACCATTTATTGCTTCCATTATCCTGTGATGCTGCCATCAACCATCAATCTCAGCATATGTGCTTTTTTTCTTCAACTAGTGTTGGAACATAGAACAATTCAATATAACAATCTCAACAAATCTCAGGCACCTTGATTACTGTCATCTTTACAAAAACAGGCTGTTACAATATACCCCAAGCCTAACTACCCATGTGCTGCAGGCTGCTGATATGCATGCCATGTAGCCCACTGCATCAGTTCTCTGCCAGCATACAAAGAGTAATGATGCACCATTTGCCACTCATAAATATATACACTTCTCCCATTTAAACCAGTCATCACTATGCCTAGGTATCCAACAAGTACTCTTATTATAAGGAGCCTGTTCAAGATACAAAGACCTCTCTTAAAAGAGCTTCTTGTCGTGGATATTTGTGTTATGGACATGAAAATATATTTCATAAATATACTGCATTTTGTAGCATATAATGGGTACCGTTTTCTTAAATTTGCATTCCAAAAGTCACCCTGCATCTAATACACTGATAGTCAGGTCTAGAATGGTTGTACCACTAACATTAGTCTGAATTTCAAGCCCCGTCATACAACATGTAGGATCTCACAATCTCTGTATCTAATAAAACCAGTACCTTGTAAATGATCTTGAATAATTCATTTCAAACAATGAAGTTATTACTGGATTGTTGAAAGAACCCTAATCATGCAATGCTCACATGCTACAAATGATGATCCAGTATATCACCTTCCCCATCAGTGCTCCTGGAATAAGTCTCCTTGCCCCCCCTTAGCAGTATCTAAGAATAATGCACCTTGCTTTCCCTCCTTGCCTCTCCTATCATTAACTGAGGAACAAGGTTCCTCACTTCCCCCACCTGTACCTGAGGAACATGGTTACTTCCACTCCCCTACAAGTTCATGAGGAACAAGGCTCCTCGCCTCCCCCACTAGTATCTGAAGAAAAATGCTCCCTGCTTCCAACAGTATCACAGAAAGAAGGCTTTATGCCTCCCCTAACAGTACCTAGGGATCAAGGCTCATATTCTCCTTCACCAGTATCTGAAGAACAATGCTCCTTGAAGCTCCCACCAGCACATGAGAAACAAGGATTCTCACCTCCCCAACCTATATATCAGGAACAAGGTTTTTCATGCCCCTAACCAATACCCAAGGAACAAGGAAAATTGTGTCCCCCACCAGTAACTGAGGAACAAGGCTCCCTCTCTTCCCCACCAGTACCTGAGAGAGGAACATGGCTTTTCACATCTCTTACCAGTATCTGAGGAACATGGCTGCTTGCCTACCCCATCAGTACCAAAGGAACAAAGCTCCTTGCCATCCCAAACCAGTGGCTTGGACTAGCTTCTTATACTGGTACACCACCGATTTTCCGGCACTCTTGGTTCCAAAGCCTTGCAGGATTAACCATTTTGCTGGACCAACCATGATTACGTGATAATACTTCATCAACACACCTCTAACCCACTAATTATGCATCTCCCATGTGTCTAAAGTATTCATCTGCATTATACACCTACTCGGGACTGATGTGCTCATTACTTATGAGTTTCACAAATTCGTCCACATAATCGGCAGCTCATTCGTGGTTTGCTGACCGCTTATCTCCACACACTTTATTCATGGAAATTCATGACACTTCTTGAATCTTTGAAGCCATCCTTCACTATAGTCACGCTAATGTTGTAATTTAAGTTCTTTATGGAACAACTTAGCCTGGTCCATTATCATGCTACCTTACAAGTCCACTCCATCACTCCGACGCTGTCGAAATCATTCCATCATCAATAGATCGTACTCAGCACTCAAACCATCTTTCATAGTATTTCTAATTGTCCTTTGCTCCTTGGAATCGCTGTCTGCATAGAATTTCAATATTTTCTCCCTTTGCTTCTTTATATCATAAACAGTTGAAGAACCAATACTGGAGATGTTACACAGCTTATGCACCATACACCACGGTCTATCTTTTCAATAGTTCTACTTTATCTTGGATCGATATGGACTGGTGTTTACATCTGACACCACAAATGACACTCTCATATGTCTTAGAAGCCATAGCTAGGGTTAAATCTAGGGAAAATATGCTAAGTACCTCACAGAACTACAGTATTACCACCACCAAGTGCAGTGTAAAGAATGTAAATAAGCACTCCCTACACACAATGCCATCTGTGGCCACCCAGTAAACTAGTCTGGTGGCCACGGTAATTTCAAGTTCCAGACTAAAGGAGGTGCCAACCATCAGCTGCCGGATATTTGGTGGTGCACCAGTATTATGAAAATGATACTTAATAACAGGGAGAATAAAATGAAGCAGCCAGTCTACCATGTCCCAGAACAATGAATAAGCTGCTAGAAATGATGGAGAGCATGTCAGGAAAGAGTAGGAGCACTGTAATTAAAAAATGCGAGTGCTCAGTACTTTAACCATCTTTCATAGTTTTTCTAATCATCATTTGCTCCTTGGAATCGCTGTCTGCATAGAATTTCGATATTTTCTCCCTTTGTTTCTTTATATCATAAACAGTTGATGAAACCAATACTATAGATATTACACAGATTACACACCATACACCACAGTCCATTTTTTCAAGTTCTACTTTATCTTGGATCGATATGGACTGGTGTTTACGTTTGACACCAAGAAAGACACTCTCATAGTTTTAGAAGCCATAGCTAGGGTTAAATTTACGCAAAATACGCTAAGGATCTCACAGAATTGCAGTATCACCACCATCAAGTGCATTGTAAAGACTGTAAATAAGCATGCCCGACATTCAATGCCGTCTGAGGCCACCAAGTAAACTAGTCTGGTGGCAGCGGTAATTTCAAGTTCCAGACTAAAGGAGGTGCTGAACCATCAGTTGCCAGAAATTTGGTGCACCAGTACTATGAAAATGATACTTAAAAACAGGGAGGATAAAATGAACCAGCCGGTCCACCATGTCCCAGAACAATGAATAAGCTGCTAGAAATGATGGAGAGCACCTCAGGAACGAGTAGGTGTACTGTAATTCAAGAATGCGAATGGTTGCCTCACTTCAAAAAACTTACACTTTTCACAGTTAATGATATAGTAAATTGCATTCTTTTACAATTGGCAACACATTTACCATTAGTAGGTTTCATGACTAATTTATGCAGTAAAATTACATCAAGTATTAACAAAATCAGGTGTTTGCCTTGAAGAATGTATGTGAGAAATACTTAGAAAAACAAATGGATTTGTAAGTAGCATTTATGGATCTGGAGAAGGTATATGACAGAGTGGATAGAGATGGTCTGTTGAGGGTATTAAGAGTATATGGTGTGGGAGGCAAGTTAAAAAAGCAGTGAAAAGTTTTTATCGAGGATGTAAGGATTGAGTACGAGAAGGAAGAGAGGAAAGTTATTGGTTCTCAGTGAATGGAGTGGTGGGTGATGTCTCCATGGTTGTTTAATTTGTTTATGGATGGTGTTGTTAGGGAGGTGAATGCAAGAGTTTTGGAAAGAGGGGCAAGTATGCAGTCTGTTGTGGATGAGAGGGCTTGGGAAGTGAGTCAGTTGTTGTTCGCTGATGATACAGCGCTGGTGGCTTATTTGGGTGAGAAACTGCAGATGCTGGTGACTGAGTTTGGTAAAGTGTGTGAAAGAAGAAAGCTGAGAGTAAATGTGAATAAGAGCAAGGTTATTAGGTAAAGTAGGGTTGAGGGAGAAGTCAACAGGGAGGTGAGGTAAGTTTGAATGGAGAAAAACTGGAGAAAGTGAAGTGTTTTAGATATCTGGGAGTGGATTTGGCAGCGGATGGAACCATGGAAGCGGAAGTGAGTCACAGGGGGAGGGGGCGAAAGTTATAGGAGCATTGAAAAATGTGTGGAAGGCGAGAACATTATCTCTGAAAGCAAAAATGGGTATGTTTGAAGGAAGAGTGGTTCCAACAACATTATATGGTTGCAAGGCATGGGCTATAGATAGGGTTGTGCGGAGGAGGGTGGATGTGTTGGAAATGAGATGTTTGAGGACAATATGTGGTGTGAGGTGGTTTGATCGAGAAAGTAATGAGAGGGTAAGAGAGATGTATGGTAACAAAAAGTGTGGTTGAGAAAGCAGAAGAGGGTGTATTGAAATGGTTTGGTCACATGGAGAGAATGAGTGAGGAAAGATTGACAAAGAGGATATATGTGTTAGAGGTGGTGGGAACGAGAAGTGGGAGACCAAATTGGAGGTGGAAGGGTGAAGTGAAAAAGATTTTGAGCAATCAGGGCCTGAACATGCAAGAGAGTGAAAGGCGTGCAAGGAATAGAGTGAATTGGAACGATCTGGTATACCGGGGTCGACATGCTGTCAATGGATTGAACCAGGACATGTGAAGCGTCTGGGGTAAACCATGGAAAGCTTTGTGGGGTCTGGATGTGGAAAGGGAGCTGTGGTTTCAGTGCATTAAATATGACAGCTAGAGACCGAGTGTGAACGAATGTGGCCTTTGTTGTCTTTTCCTAATGCTACCTTGTGTGCGTGTTGGGGGGAAGGGGTTGTTATTTCATGTGCAGCGGGGTGGCAAAGGGAATGAATATATATGTATATATGTATATGTCTGTGCAGGTATATATATGCATACGTTGAAATGTATAGGTATGAATATGTGCATGTGTGGACATGTATGTATATACATGCATATGTGGGTAGGTTGGGCCATTCCTTCATCTGTTTCCTTGTGCTAACGCGGGAGACAGCGACAAAGTATAATAATATATAAATAACAGCGCTACCTCGCACACATGAGGGGGGAAGGGGATGGTATTCCATGTGTGGCGAGGTGGCGATGGGAATGAATAAAGGCAGACAGTGTGAACTGTGTGCATGGGTATATATGTATGTGTCTGTGTGTGTATATATATGTGTACATTGAGATGTATAGGTATGTATATTTGCGTGTGTGGACGTGTATGTATATACATGTGTATGGGGGTGGGTTGGGCCATTTCTTTCGTCTGTTTCCTTGCGCTACCTCG
Organism: Panulirus ornatus; assembly: GCF_036320965.1. Classification (NCBI taxonomy): domain Eukaryota; kingdom Metazoa; phylum Arthropoda; class Malacostraca; order Decapoda; family Palinuridae; genus Panulirus; species Panulirus ornatus. The sequence continues at coordinate 25,701,481 of NC_092242.1, read as the reverse complement.
CAAACGGCGGGAGACAGCGACAAAGCAAAATATAAAAATAAATAAAATAAATAATAATAGTAACAAAAATAATGGATATATAGGTAGTAAGGCAGTATGTTTGCAATTCTGGTGGGCAAAGTAATTGAACATATTTCAGATAAAAGCATTCAACATATTCTTTGGTGAATGATAAGGTAAATTGTATTCCATTTATACACAAGATATTTTTTCTATGAAGCTCTCTTCAGACATTTCATACCTACCACAAGAAATAATAATTACCCATATATTCAGAGAGAAAATACAACAAATCCTCAACTAGCCTATCCCACTGTCCTGAAGAAATGTGGATGTGACATATGAACATATGCAAGTCTGTCATTTTTCATAATTATACTTGTTAATGTCATACTTGATCGCTGTGTCCTGCGTCAATGAGGGAGCACCAGAAAACAAAAGAAGAAAGACCCATCCACTCGCACACATATACACACATATAAGTAAATATAAATACAAAATTTTTCCATGCATATTAGCCATTTCCCACATCAGTGAAGTAGAGTCAAGAACAGAGGACTGAGCCTTAAAGGGAAAATCCCTAATTGGCCCCAATCCTCAGGGAAAATACACACACACACACACACACACACACACACACACACACACACACACACACAAATATCTATATGAAGGCAAGTGAGTATGAATAAGTACATGTGTATAAATGTATATGTATGTATATATGTATATGTTGACATGTATATGCATGTATAATGGCTTTGTACAAAGGCAAAGGGGCTAAAGGTAAGTGTTCAAACTACAGAGGCATAAGTTTCTTGAGTATTCCTGAGAAATTGTATGGAAGGTTATTGAATGAGAGGGGTGAAGGCATGTACAGAGCATAAGAATGGGAAGGAGCAGTGTGGTTTCAGAAGTTGCAGAGGACGTGTGGATCAGTTGTTGGCTTTGAAGACTGTATGTGAACAATGCTTAGAGAAAGAGATGGATTTGTATGTAACATTTATGAATCTTGAGAAAGCATATGACAGGGTGCATTGAGATGCTTTGTGGAAGGTCTTCAGAGTATATAGTGTGGGAGGTAAGCTTCTAAAATCAGTGAGAAGTTTTTATCAAGGGTGTACGGCATGTGTAGAAGTAGGAAGCGAGGGGAGTGATTGGTTCTCTATGAAGGTCAGGCTGCATCAGAGGTGTGTGATGTCGCCATGGTTGCTTAATTTGTTTATGGATGGGGTGGTTAGGGAGGTAAATGCAAGAGTTTTGGAGAGAGTGGCGAGTATGCAGTCTGTTCAGGATGAGAGGGCCTAAAAAGTGAGTCATCTGTTGTTCGCTGATAATACAGAACTGGTGGCTGATTTAATTGAAAAACTGCAGAAGTTGGTGACTGAGTCTGGAAAAGTGTGTGAAAGTGGATGGAGAGAGATGGGTGATTATTGGTACTTATGCATCTGGTCATGAGAGAAAAAAACCTTGAGAGGCAAGTGTTTTGGGTGCAGATGAGTGAGTGTGTCAGCTGTTATGGTGTATGACACCAGGTAGAGTGATGGGTGATTTAAAAGCGAAGGTAAGTAATATAGCAGTTGAAGATATAATTGGTGTACATGGGGTAATCAGTGTGGTGAATGGAAATGGTGAAGAGCTTGTGTATTTGTGTGCTGAAAATAAGACTGGTGACTGGGAATACCCAGTTTAAAAAGAGATATACACAGGTATACGCACGTGAGTAGGAGAGATGGTTAAAGGGCATCATTAGATTACGTGTTAATATAGAAGCATGTAAAAGAGAGACTTTTGGAAGTTAAAGTGCTGAGCGGGGCAGCTGGTGGGATGTCTGATCACCATCTTGTAGGGGCAAAGGTGAAGATTTGTAGAGGTTTTCAAAAAATATGAGAGAATGTTGGGGAGAAGAGAGTGGTGAGAGTAAGTTGGCTTGGAAAAAAGGTTTGTGTGAGGAAATACAAGGAGAGATTGAGTGAAGAATGGAAAAAGGTGAGAGCAAATGACTTGGAGGGGTAGTGAGTGGGGAATGGGGTGCATTTAGGGAAGTAGTGACAGCATGTGGCATGAGAGAGGTGGAAGATGGGCAGATCAGAAAGGGTAGTGAGTGGTGGAATGAGGAGGTAATGTTGTTAGAGAAAGAAAAAAGAGAGGCATTTGGACAATTCTTGCAAGGAAGGAGTGCAAATGACTGGGACATGTATAAGAGAAAGTGGCAGGAGGTCAAGAGGAGGGTACAAGAATGGAAAAAGAGGGCAAATGAGAGTTGGGGTGCAAGACTATCATTAAACTTTTGAGAAAATAAAAAGATGTTTTAGAAGGAGGTAAATAACGTAAGACAAAAGAACAAATGGGAACATTGGTGAAGGGGGCAAGGGGGAAGTGATAACAGGTATTGATGAAGTGAAGAGGAAATAGAGTAAGTATTTTGAAGATTTGTTGAATGTGTTTGATGATAAAAGTGGCAGATGTAGGGTGTTTTGGTCGAGGTGGTATGCAGAGTGAAAGAGTTAAGGAGAGTGGTTTGGTGAAGAGAACAAAGGTGAAGAAAGCCTTGTGGAAGGTGACATCTAGAAACACAGTGGGTTTGGATGGTACAGCAATTAAATTTATTAAGAAAGGGGATGACTGCATTCTTGATTGGTTGGTAAGGATATTCAATGTATATATGGATCATGGTGAAGTGCCTAGGCACTGGCAGAATGCATGTATAGTGCCATTGTACAAAGGTTAAGGGGACAAAAGGAGAGTGTTCAAACTACAGAGGCAGTGATAAGTTTTTGTCAAGGATGCAAGGCATGTGTATGAGTAGGAAAAGAGGAGAGTGAGTGAGTGGTTACCAGTGAAAGCTGGCCTGTGGCATGGGTGTGTGATGTCCCTATGGTTGTTTAATTTGTTTATAGATAGGGTGGTTAAGGTGATAAAAGCAAGAATTTTAGAGAGAGGAGTGAGTATGCAGTCTGTTGGGGATGAGAGGGAAGTAAATCAGGGGTTGTTTGCTGATGATACAGCACTGATATATCAGCAAGGTAGTGCCAGGAACACAGACAAAAAAGGCCATATTCATTCACACTCAGTCTCTAGTTGTCATGTGTAATGCACAGAAACCACAATTCTCTATCCATATCCAGGCTCCAAAGACCTTTCCATAGTTTATCCCAGATGTTTCACATGCCTGGTTCAGTCCACTAATAACAAGTTGACCCCAGTGTACCACATCATTCTTTTTTTTTTTTTTTTATTATTATACTTTGTCGCTGTCTCCCGCGTTTGCGAGGTAGCGCAAGGAAACAGACGAAAGAAATGGCCCAACCCCCCCCATACACATGTATATACATACGTCCACACATGCAAATATACATACCTACACAGCTTTCCATGGTTTACCCCAGACGCTTCACATGCCCTGCTTCAATCCACTGACAGCACGTCAACCCCAGTATACCACATCGCTCCAATTCACTCTATTCCTTGCCCTCCTTTCACCCTCCTGCATGTTCAGGCCCCGATCACACAAAATCTTTTTCACTCCATCTTTCCACCTCCACATCATTCTAAGTCACTCTTTTCCTTGAACGCCTCTCACCCTTCCGCATGTTTAGGCCCCGAATGCTCATTTTTCACCCCTTCCTTCCACCTCCAATTAGGTCATGCGCTTCTTGTTCCTTCCACCTCTGACACAAATATCCTCTTTGTCAACCTTTCCTCACATATGTCCAAACCATTTCAACACACCCTCTTCTGCTCTCCCAACCACACTCTTTTTATTACCACACATCTCTTTTGCCCTTTCATTACTTACTCCATCAAACCACTTCACACCAAATACTGTCCTCAAACATTTCATTTTCAATGCATCCACCCTCCTCCATACATCCCTAACTATAGCCCATGCCCCCACAACCATAAATAGTGTTGGAACTATGATTCCTTCGAACAGACCCATTTTTGCTCTCCGAGATAACATTTTCTCCACAAATTCATCACTCCCAGAACTTTCGCACCCTCCCCACCCTGCGAGTCATTTCTGCTTCCGTGGTTCCATTCGCTGCTAAGTCCACTCACAGATGTCTAAAATACTTCACTTCCTCCAATTTTTCTCCATTTAAACTTACATCCCAACTAACTTGTCCCTCACCCCTGCTGAACCTAATAACCTTGCTCTTATTCACATTTACTCTCAACTTTCTCCTTTCACAAACTTTTCCAAACTCAATCACCAACTTCTGCAGTTTCTCACCCAAATCAAGTCACCAGTGCTATATCAATGGCAAACAACAAATGACACTTCCTAGGCCCTCTCATTCCCAACAGACTGCATACTCGCCCCTCTCTCCAAAAGTCTTGCATTTACCTCCCTAACCACCCCATCCATATACAAATCAAACAACCATGGGGACATCACACAACCATGACGCATACCAACCTTCACTGGGAACCGATCACTCTCCTCTCTTCCAACTCGTAGACATACCTTACATCCTTGATATAAACTTTTTACTGCTTCTAGCAGCTTACCTCCCACACCATATACTCTCAAGACCTTCCACAAAACATCTCTATCAACTCTATCATATGTCTACTCCAGAACCAGCAATGCCACATACAAATTTCTCTGTTTTTCTAAGTATTTCTCAAACTCATCATTCAACGCAAGTACCTGATCCACACATCTCTACCACTTCTGAAACCACACTGCTCCTCCCCAATCTGATACTCTGCACATGCCTTTACCCTCTCAATCAAAACCCTCCTATAAAATTTTCCAGGAATACTCAAGAAACATGCCTCTGTAGTCTGAACATTCACCTTTGTCCCTCTTTGCCTTTGTACAATGGCACTATGCATGCATTCCACCAATCCTCTGGCACTTCACCATGATCCATACATACATTGAATATATTACAAAATCACATTGGTGCATGTGATCTCGTAAATGCTGATAATCACTGGAAAACAACACGACAAGTTCCCAAATGCACTTTCATGTAATGATGACATCAAGGGAAATATAAGAAAAAGACAATAGTCAGTTGATATACAATGAAGAGACATAGCTAAGACGACATTGATAAACAAGCAGTACATGAATGGTGGAGATCTGGTTGGTGCGTTTGAGTCTGGCAACATTCACATCATAAAATCTTTATTATGTGGACGAAAAAGGGAACTGTCTACAAATCTTATCTACAATATAGCTATCCAATTAACATAGACCTTCACTAACATTAATGTTACAATTCTTTGTGTATTTAGTAATAGAAGACTCAATGATATTTTTCATGGTAAAGTAGTTAAGAGTTAATAACTGAGCTGGCATTACTCCTCTCAATACATTGATCATAATTTCTAGCATGATTAGACAAGGCACTTGAGTCTTGTCCCGTTCTTATACTATATTCATGTTACTGTAGTCAAACATAAAGACTCTTACCGGTCTGCCCAACATAAAACACTATACTTTCTACATGGCACTATACATGCGCAGCCTGAAGAACTTTCCCATGAGTTCCTGATCGAGATATTCTTCAAAGTATTACTGTTGCTGAAGGCAACATTTACATTAAAGGATTTAAGCAACCTGGAAAGTAATGTAAATTTATCACTAAATGGGAGAATTAAATGATTCTTGGTGTCAAGGGGAGGTTTAGGTGTAACTCTATAAAATGATTTCTTTGCCAACTTCAGGGATTTATCAATAAAAGATCTAGGATGCTTTAACTTGGATCCAATAGAATATATCTTCTCAAACATATCATCAATAAACTCTGGACTGAATACACAAAATGCCTAAGGAAATAGACTGGAATGATGATAATTTAACTCTGTTATGTTGAGCTGAGTAATATTGGATATATGAGCAAACATTGGTATGTTTTCTGTACATGCTAAAATAATTTTACATGCTAAAATAATCTTACTAAGTTAAACCCAAACCTCCTCTTGACATCAAGAATCTTTAAGTTTTCTGTTTTAGTGATTATCTTACATTGCTTCCCAGGTTGCTTAAATCCTTTAATGTAAATGTTGCCTTCAGCAACAACGATATTATAAAGAATATCTTAATCAGCAACTTACCACAAAGTTCATTTGGCAGTCAAGACAGATTAAGCTGTTTACAAATTTGGCTACAACAAAGCTACCATACCTATTACAGCTACCATGATGGGGGTGGGGCATGGGCAATATACTTTTACTGGGTTGAAACAGGGCACATGAAGTATACGAGTGATCTGTAAAGCCTAACGAAGGAAGGTACTCTTTGGTTTCAATACATTAAACAGAGAATAGCTACACTAGATGCAGGTAATCAAGATCATTATTCTATTGCTGATGAAGCTGTTTTGCTCAAGTGAAAGAGGCAATTAGGTGTAAAAAAATCCCTATATCTTCTATCTGTTTCATTCACACAATTTATTGTTATAAAAAGTTCCTCTTAATTTCCTCGTACCTTATTTGATTCAGTTTCTTAACATCCACCACTTATATCATTTACCTTTAACATCTATAACCTAAATACTAACTTCTGCAAATCTGTTTCACAAACCAAACTTTCCTATACTTGATAAATATAACTCTTCCAGTTTTATGCCCATCATTAACACTCCACCCTTTAAACCTTCCCATATTTGATAAATCAAACTCTTCCTTTTTTATAGCCAATCATTAACATTCTACCCTTCATACTTCCCATATTTGTGTTACATCCAAATCATCAGCATTATCTTAAATAAGTAACTCTACTTGATCATAAACACCTAATTCAATCAACCCTTCTAGCCTAGGATTACTTCTTTGAAAAAGAAAATCAGCTACAGTTTACCACCCTCTACCTGATTCAGATCTGTTTATCTCTTACCTTCTTGAAACTTGCTTTCCCATCACCCATTTCTGACACTGAAAATCATTACATTCCAACATTCTTGCAACCACATATAAAACAAAATAATCATGTACCTCATTGTCAGATTCAAACAGAATCTGATCATATTCTGAAAGAGCAACCAGGAAGATGATGGAAGTAACGTTCTCAAAGCAGTGGATCCACTTCCGTCGCTCAGATCGCTGACCACCCACATCTACCATTCTGCAGAAAGTAGTCAAAATTTAGTGTAATGGCAATGGTGAAAGGTGGGGAACATTTCATCAGAGAGACTATTTTCTACACTTCTGACACATAGCTGTGGATATACATTGCCACCATAACCTACTCATTTTCAGAGCAAGAAAACTGTTATTTGAATGTCAACAACAAATTTTAAGCCTTTCAATCAAGTGATCAACAAATGAAAGACTTTAAACTGGAGCCAAGCTTAGAGGTGACCAATCTGATACTTTTCTGCTACATACAAATAGATCTGTTTTTCTGTTTTTCTAAGTATTTCTCACATACATTCTTCAAAGCAAACACCTGATCCATACATACTCTACCACATCTGAAACCACACTGCTCTTCCCTAATCTTATGCTCTGTACAAGCCTTTACCCTTTCAATCAATACCCTCCCATATAATTTGCCAGGAATACTCAACTAACTTGTACCTCTATAATTTGAACACTCACCTTTATCTCCTTTGCCTTTGTACAATGGCACTTCATGAACCATATATATATATATATATATATATATATATATATATATATATGTATATATATATATATATATATATATATATATTTCCCATTTTAGAAAGTTAATACAAGGAGGGGAGGATTTCCGGCCCCCCGCTCCCGTCCCCTCTAGTCGCTTTCTACGACACGCGAGGAATACGTGGGAAGTATTCTTTCACCCCTATCCCCAGGGATAATATACATATATATATACATATACACACACACACACACACACACACATATGCACATACACACACACACATACATATATATACATATGAAAAATGTAAGAAACAATTTAGAAAACAAACTTTTAGCTACCTCGCAAACGCGGGAGACAGCGACAAAGTATAAAAAAAAAAAAAAAAAAAAAAAAATATATATATATATATATATATATATATATATATATATATATATATTTTTCTTTTTGCTTTGTCGCTGTCTCCCGCATTTGCGAGGTAGCGCAAGGGAACAGACGAAAGAAATGGCCCAACCCACCCCCATACACATGTAAATACATACGTCCACACACGCAAATATACATACCTACACAGCTTTCCATGGTTTACCCCAGACGCTTCACATGCCCTGATTCAATCCACTAACAGCACGTCAACCCCGGTATACCACATCGATCCAATTCACTCTATTCCTTGCCCTCCTTTCACCCTCCTGCATGTTCAGGCCCCGATCACACAAAATCTTTTTCACTCCATCTTTCCACCTCCAATTTGGTCTCCCACTTCTCCTCGTTCCCTCCACCTCCGAAATATATATCCTCTTGGTCAATCTTTCCTCACTCATTCTCTCCATGTGACCAAACCATTTCAAAACACCCTCTTCTGCTCTCTCAACCACGCTCTTTTTATTTCCACACATCTCTCTTACCCTTACCTTACTTACTCGATCAAACCACCTCACACCACACACTGTCCTCAAACATCTCATTTCCAGCACATCCATCCTCCTGCGCACAACTCTATCCATAGCCCACGCCTCGCAACCATACAACATTGTTAGAACCACTATTCCTTCAAACATACTCATTTTTGCTTTCCGAGATAATGTTCTCGACTTCCACACATTCTTCAAGGCTCCCAGGATTTTCGCCCCCTCCCCCACCCTATGATCCACTTCCGCTTCCATGGTTCCATCCGCTGCCAGATCCACTCCCAGATATCTAAAACACCTTACTTCCTCCAGTTTTGCTCCATTCAAACTTACTTCCCAATTGACCTGACCCTCAACCCTACTGTACCTATTAACCTTGCTCTTATTCACATTTACTCTTAGCTTTCTTCTTTCACACACTTTACCAAACTCAGTCACCAGCTTCTGCAGTTTCTCACATGAATCAGCCACCAGCGCTGTATCATCAGCGAACAACAACTGACTCACTTCCCAAGCTCTCTCATCCACAACAGACTTCATACTTGCCCCTCTTTCCAAAACTCTTGCATTTACCTCCCTAACAACCCCATCCATAAACAAATTAAACAACCATGGAGACATCACACACCCCTGCCGCAAACCTACATTCACTGAGAACCAATCACTTTCCTCTCTTCCTACACGTACACATGCCTTACATCCTCGATAAAAACTTTTCACTGCTTCTAACAACTTGCCTCCCACACCATATATTCTTAATACCTTCCACAGAGCATCTCTATCAACTCTATCATATGCCTTCTCCAGATCCATAAATGCTACATACAAATCCATTTGCTTTTCTAAGTGTATATATATATATATATATATATATATATATATATATATATATATATATATATATATATATATATATATATTTTTTTTTTTCTTTTTTTTAAACTATTCGCCATTTCCCGCATTAGCGAGGTAGCGTTAAGAACAGAGGACTGGGCCTTTTTTGGAATATCCTCACCTGACCCCTCTGTTCCTTCTTTTTGGGAAAAAAAAAAAATACGAGAGGGGAGGATTACCAGCCATCCGCTCCCTCCCCTTTTAGTCGCCTTCTACGACATGCAGGGAATACGTGGGAAGTATTCTTAATCCCCTATCCCCAGGGATATATATATATATATATATATGTGGTTTACCAGGAGTACTCAACAAACTTATGTAGGTTTGCGGCAGGGGTGTGTGATGTCTCAATGGTTGTTTAATTTGTTTATGGATGAGGTTGTTAGGGAGGTGACTGCAAGAGTTTTGGAAAGAGGGGCAAGTATGAAGTCTGTTGGGGATGAGAGAGCTTGGGAAGTGAGTCAGTTGTTGTTCGCTGATGATACAGCGCTGGTGGCTGATTCATGTGAGAAACTGCAGAAGCTGGTGACTGAGTTTGGTAAAGTGTGTGAAAGAAGAAAGCTAAGAGTAAATGTGAATAAGAGCAAGGTTATTAGGTACAGTAGGGTTGAGGGTCAAGTCAATTGGGAGGTAAGTTTGAATGGAGAAAAACTGGAGGAAGTAAAGTGTTTTAGAATCTGGGAGTGGATCTAGCAGCGGATGGAACCATGGAAGCGGAAGTGGATCATAGGGTGGGGGAGGGGGGCGAAAATTCTGGGAGCCTTGAAGAATGTGTGGAAGTCGAGAACATTATCTCGGAAAGCAAAAATGGGTATGTTTAAAGGAATAGTGGTTCCAACAATGTTGTATGGTTGCGAGGCGTGGGCTATGGATAGAGTTGTGCGCAGGAGGATGGATGTGCTAGAAATGAGATGTTTGAGGACAATGTGTGGTGTGAGGTGGTTTGATCGAGTGAGTAACGTAAGGGTAAGAGAGATGTGTGGAAATAAAAAGAGCGTGGTTGAGAGAGCAGAAGAGGGTGTTTTGAAGTGGTTTGGGCACATAGAGAGAATGAGTGAGGAAAGATTGACCAAGAGGATATATGTGTCGGAGGTGGAGGGAACGAGGAGAAGAGGGAGACCAAATTGGAGGTGGAAAGATGGAGTGAAAAAGATTTTGTGTGATCGGGGCCTGAACATGCAGGAGGGTGAAAGGAGGGCAAGGAATAGAGTGAATTGGAGCGATGTGGTATACCGGGGTTGACGTGCTGTCAGTGGATTGAATCAAGGCATGTGAAGCGTCTGGGGTAAACCATGGAAAGCTGTGTAGGTATGTATATTTGCGTGTGTGGACGTATGTATATACATGTGTATGGGGGGGGGGTTGGGCCATTTCTTTCGTCTGTTTCCTTGCGCTACCTCGCAAACGCGGGAGACAGCGACAAAGTATAAAAAAAAAAAATATATATATATATATATATATATATATATATATATATATATATATATATATATCCCTGGGGATAGGGGAGAAAGAATACTTCCCACGTATTCCCTGCGTGTCGTAGAAGGCGACTAAAAGGGGAGTGAGCGGGGGGCTGGAAATCCTCCCCTCTCGTTTTTTTTTTTTTTTAATTTTCCAAAAGAAGGAACAGAGAAGGGGGCCAGGTGAGGATATTCCCTCAAAGGCCCAGTCCTCTGTTCTTAACGCTACCTCGCTAATGCGGGAAATGGCGAATAGTTTGAAAGAAAGAAAGAAATATATATATATATATATATATATATATATATATATATATATATATATATATATATATATATATATATATATATATATATATATATATATATATATATATATATATATATTTTTTTTTTTTTTCTTTTTTGTCACTGTCTCCTGCGTTTGCGAGATAGTGCAAGGAAACAGATGAAAGAAATGGCCCAACCCACCCCCATACACATGTATATACATACGTCCATACCTCGCAAACGCGGGAGACAGCGACGAAGTATAAAAAAATGAGAGTTGGGGTGAGAGAGTATCATTAAATTTTAGGGAGAACAAAAAGATGTTCTGGAAGGAGGTAAATAAAGTGCGTAAGACAAGGGAGCAAATGGGAACTTCAGTGAAGGGCGCAAATGGGGAGGTGATAACAAGTAGTGGTGATGTGAGAAGGAGATGGAGTGAGTATTTTGAAGGTTTGTTGAATGTGTTGGATGATAGAGTGGCAGATATAGGGTGTTTTGGTCGAGGTGGTGTGCAAAGTGAGAGGGTTAGGGAAAATGATTTGGTAAACAGAGAAGAGGTAGTGAAAGCTTTGCGGAAGATGAAAGCCGGCAAGGCAGCAGGTTTGGATGGTATTGCAGTGGAATTTATTAAAAAAGGGGGTGACTGTATTGTTGACTGGTTGGTAAGGTTATTTAATGTATGTATGACTCATGGTGAGGTGCCTGAGGATTGGCGGAATGCGTGCATAGTGCCATTGTACAAAGGCAAAGGGGATAAGAGTGAGTGCTCAAATTACAGAGGTATAAGTTTGTTGAGTATTCCTGGTAAATTATATGGGAGGGTATTGATTGAGAGGGTGAAGGCATGTACAGAGCATCAGATTGGGGAAGAGCAGTGTGGTTTCAGAAGTGGTAGAGGATGTGTGGATCAGGTGTTTGCTTTGAAGAATGTATGTGAGAAATACTTAGAAAAGCAAATGGATTTGTATGTAGCATTTATGGATCTGGAGAAGGCATATGATAGAGTTGATAGAGATGCTCTGTGGAAGGTATTAAGAATATATGGTGTGGGAGGAAAGTTGTTAGAAGCAGTGAAAAGTTTTTATCGAGGATGTAAGGCATGTGTGATTGGTTCTCAGTGAATGTAGGTTTGCGGCAGGGGTGTGTGATGTCTCCATGGTTGTTTAATTTGTTTATGGATGGGGTTGTTAGGGAGGTAAATGCAAGAGTTTTGGAAAGAGGGGCAAGTATGAAGTCTGTTGGGGATGAGAGAGCTTGGGAAGTGAGTCAGTTGTTGTTCGCTGATGATACAGCGCTGGTGGCTGATTCATGTGAGAAACTGCAGAAGCTGGTGACTGAGTTTGGTAAAGTGTGTGGAAGAAGAAAGTTAAGAGTAAATGTGAATAAGAGCAAGGTTATTAGGTACAGTAGGGTTGAGGGTCAAGTCAATTGGGAGGTGAGTTTGAATGGAGAAAAACTGGAGGAAGTGAAGTGTTTTAGATATCTGGGAGTGGATCTGGCAGCGGATGGAACCATGGAAGCGGAAGTGGATCATAGGGTGGGGGAGGGGGCGAAAATTCTGGGGGCCTTGAAGAATGTGTGGAAGTCGAGAACATTATCTCGGAAAGCAAAAATGGGTATGTTTGAAGGAATAGTGGTTCCAACAATGTTGTATGGTTGCGAGGCGTGGGCTATGGATAGAGTTGTGCGCAGGAGGATGGATGTGCTGGAAATGAGATGTTTGAGGACAATGTGTGGTGTGAGGTGGTTTGATCGAGTGAGTAACGTAAGGGTAAGAGAGATGTGTGGAAATAAAAAGAGCGTGGTTGAGAGAGCAGAAGAGGGTGTTTTGAAGTGGTTTGGGCATATGGAGAGAATGAGTGAGGAAAGATTGACCAAGAGGATATATGTGTCGGAGGTGGAGGGAACGAGGAGAAGAGGGAGACCAAATTGGAGGTGGAAAGATGGAGTGAAAAAGATTTTGTGTGATCGGGGCCTGAACATGCAGGAGGGTGAAAGGAGGGCAAGGAATAGAGTGAATTGGAGCGATGTGGTATACCGGGGTTGACGTGCTGTCAGTGGATTGAATCAAGGCATGTGAAGCGTCTGGGGTAAACCATGGAAAGCTGTGTAGGTATGTATATTTGCGTGTGTGGACGTATGTATATACATGTGTATGGGGGGGGGGTTGGGCCATTTCTTTCGTCTGTTTCCTTGCGCTACCTCGCAAACGCGGGAGACAGCGACAAAGTATAAAAAAAAAAAAAAAAAAAAAAATATATATGCTTTGAAGAATGTATGTGTGAAATACTTAGAAAAGCAAATGGATTTGTATGTAGCATTTATGGATCTGGAGAAGGCATATGATAGAGTTGAAAGAGATGCTCTGTGGAAGGCATTAAGAATATATGGTGTGGGAGGCAAGTTGTTAGAAGCAGTGAAAAGTTTTTATCGATGATGTAAGGCATGTGTACGTGTAGGAAGAGAGGAAAGTGATTGGTTCTCTGTGAACGTAGGGTTTGCGGCATGGGTGTGTGATGTCTCCATGGTTGTTTAATTTGTTTATGGATGGGGTTGTTATATATATATATATATATATATATATATATATATATATATATATATATATATATATATATATATAAAAATATATATATATATATATATATATATATATATATATATATATATATATATATATATATATATATATATATATCGCTACCTCGCAAACGCGGGAGACAGCGACAAAGTATAATAAATAAAATATAAATATATATATATATATATATATATATATATATATATATATATATATATATATATATATATATATATGGTGTTAATGGGATGGCCTTGATTAGGGCCTCAGCTACCTGTGACATCTCGGCTATTAAAAAAAAAAAAAAAACTATCTGAAGAAATGTGAAACACTAGCAGTACGCATAACACCCTTATGGAACACTCAATACAGAAACCAAAATGGATGAGTTCATACCATCCTTATGGAACACTCGATACAGAAACCAAAATGGACGAGTTCAATGTGATACGAAAGGAAACTGGAATCACTGAGGAATACAGGCAAAAAATGACAATACTTTGGTCAGTAGATTTTGTACAATGTAAAAATTTGGACTAGAACATGGATGCGATTATAGTCAAAACATAGAACATTACCTTACCAGAAGAGAGAGAACAATCTAATAAACTAACTGGCTTATGAGATGCTTTCAACATCAACACAAATCATAAGCAAACAAACAAGAAATGATAACTATTTTGCTCTTAACTTTATCAAATGACAGCTCTAATTACAGACAATAAGGACATAAGTATCTCTAACCATATGATAATAGAAGTGTGTACTAACTAGGGCAGTGAAATCAACACAGACAAACAGGATGAATTCAACAATGTGTATATGTCTGGGAACTTGAACTTTTTTCTATTCTGAAAAAATAAAGTGAAATGAAGTAAATAGTCTGACAAAGACTACACAATGGTTGGACAGTCTGAGCATCAATAATGCACAAAAAACACAGCAATCTTCAACAAGCATCAAAATGAAATGATTGTAAAATCGGAGCCAAGTATGAGAAAATATAACATGAACAAAATGACAACACTGGAAACAAAACAAGGAATGTATTGAGGAGCAGAGAAAAAATCACAGAACTTGTAATGAGCAATGATATTTAACTATTTATTCATTTATTCATTATTCCAATTCCCATTTATATGAAAGAGTCCTAGTGTTACCCAGGACCTTTCTAAAAGCTCCTGCAGCCCTACTTCCAGTACCAGGGAAATGATGATTCCTTTGAAGTGAGTTCTTTTCAGGGACTGTACTCCCACAGATACAGCCTTACCAAAGGTAACTTTTCACTTACAATGCAACCTTAAGAAGGTGCAGTCCAGTAATACCACAAGCAGACAGAATGAAACATTTAGAGCAAAAAAAAAAAGGAATGCAGACAGGGAAATAATGGAGTCAAACAGGGGAAAATAGAAACTAAAGGGTATGGACCAAAACCTAAATTTACTTACATGAAAAAAAACAGAACAAGTTAGAGCTAGGATCATTCAAGGAAAGTGGAAGAGTATCAGCATTTAGTACAAGCCAGCACGAAGAAACTCATGATGAAATATCAAATGATAATGACAAGATGAACTCATATATATATTTTTTCATTTTCATTATATTTTCCTTTGTTGCTGTCTCCCGCGCTAGTGAGGTAGCGTAAGGAAACAGACGAAAGAATGGCCCAACCCACCCACATACACATGTATATACATACATGTCCACACACGCAAATATACATACCTATACATCTCAACGTATACATATATATACACATACAGACATATACATATATACACATGTACATAATTCATACTGTCTGCCTTTATTCATTCCCACTGCCACCCTGCCACACATGAAATAACAATCGCCATCCCCTGCATGTGCTAGAGTTAGCGCTACGAAAAAACAAAGGCCATTTCGTTCACACTCAATCTCTAGCTGTCATGTATAATGCAATGAGACCACATCTCCCTCTCACATCCAGGGCCCACAAAACTTTCCATGGTTTACCCCAGACACCTCACATGCCCAGGTTCAATCCATTGACAGCATGTCAACCCAAGTATGCCCCATTGTTCCAATTCACTCTATTCCTTGCATGACTTTCACCCTCCTGCATGTTCAGGCCCCAATCACTCAAAATCTTTTTCACTCCATCTTTCCACCTTCAATTTCGTCTCCCACTTCTCCTCATTCCCTCCAACTCTGACACATATATCCTCTTGGTCAATCTTTCCTCACTCATTCTCTCCATGTGATCAAACCATTTCAAAACACCCTCTTCTGCTCTCTCAACCACACTCTTCTTATTACCACACATCTCTCTCACCGTGTTATTACTTACTTGATCAAACCACCTCACACCACATATTGTCCTAAAACATCTCATTTCCAGCACATCCACCCTCCTCCACACAACTCTATCTATAGCCCACACCTCGCAACCATATAACATTGTTGGAACCATTATTCCTCAAAAAACGTACCCATTTTTGCTTTCCGAGATAATGTTCTCGACTTCCACATATTCTTCAACGCTCCCAGAACTTTCGCCCCCTCCTCCATCCTATGATTCACTTCTGCTTACATGGTACCATCCGCTGCCAAATTCACTCCCAGACATCTAAAACACTTCACTTCATACAGTTTTTCTCCATTCAAACTTACCTCCCAGTTGACTTGTCCCTCAACCCTACTGTACCTAATAACCTTGCTCTTATTCACATTTACTCTCAGCTTTCTTCTTTCACACACTTTACCAAACTCAGTCACCAGCTTCTGCAGTTTCTCACACGAATCAGCCACCAGCGCTGTATCATCAGCAAACCACAACTGACTCACTTCCCAAGCTCTTTCATCCACAACAGACTGCATATTTGCCCCTCTCCAAAACTCTTGTATTCACCTCCCTAACAACCCCATACATAAACAAATTAAACAACCATGGAGACATCACACATCCCTGCCGCAAACCAACATTCACTGAGAACCAATCACTTACCTCTCTTCCTACACATACACAAGCCTTACATCCTCAATAAAAACTTTTCACTGCTTCTAACAACTTGCCCCCAACACCATAAATTCTTAATACCTTCCATAGAGCATCTCTATCAACTCTATCATATGCCTTCTCCAGATCCATAAATGCTACATACAAATCCATTGGCTTTTCTAAGTATTTCTCACATACATTCTTCAAAGCAAACACCTGATCCACACATCTTCAACCACTTATGAAACCACACTGCTCTTCCCCAATCTGATGCTCTGTACATGCCTTCACCCTCTCAATCAATACCCTCCCATATAATTTACCAGGAATACTCAACAACTTATACCTCTGTAATTTGAGCACTCACTTTTATCCCCTTTACCTTTCTACAATGGCACTATGCAAGCTTTCCTCCAATCCTCAGGCACCTCACCATGAGTCATACATATATTAAATAACCTTACCAACCAGTCAACAATACAGTCACCCCCTTTTTCAATAAATTCCACTGCAATACCATCCAAACCTGCTGCCTTGTCGGCTTTCATCTTCCGCAAAGCTTTCACTACCTCTTCCCCGTTTACCAAATCATTCTCCCTAACCCTCTCACTTTGCACACCACCTCGACCAAAACACCCTACATCTGCCACTCTATTATCAAACACATTCAACAAACCTTCAAAATACTCACTCCAACTCCTTCTCACATCACCACTACTTATCATCACATCCCCATTAGTGCCCTTCACTGAAGTTCCCATTTGTTCCCTTGTCTAACGCACTTTATTTACCTCCTTCCAAAACATCTTTTTATTCTACCTTAAATTTAATGACACTCTCTCACCCTAACTCATTTGTCCTCTTTTTCACCTCTTGCACCTTCCTCTTGACCTTCCGCCTCTTTCTTTTATACATCTACCACTCATCTGCATTATTTCCCTGCAAAAATCATCTACCACCTATCTGCATTATTTCCCTGCAAAAATCGTCCAAATGCTTTCCCTCTTCTCTTTCACAAATAACCTTACTTCCTCATCCCACCACTCACTACCCTTTCTAATCTGCCCATCTAGCCACGCTTCTCACGCCACAAGCATCTTTTGTGCAAGCCATCACGGCTTCCCTAAATATCTTTTTTTTTTTTTTTGCTTTGTCGCTGTCTCCTGCGTCTGCGAGGTAGCGCAAGGAAACAAACGAAAGAAATGGCCCAACCCACCCCAATACACATGTATATACATACGTCCACACACGCAAATATACATACCTACACAGCTTTCCATGGTTTACCCAAGACGCTTCACATGCCCTGATTCAATCCACTGACAGCACGTCAACCCCGGTATACCACATCGATCCAATTCACTCTATTCCTTGCCCTCCTTTCACCCTCCTGCATGTTCAGGCCCCGATCACACAAAATCTTTTTCACTCCATCTTTCCACCTCCAATTTGGTCTCCCACTTCTCATTCCCTCCACCTCCGACACATATATCCTCTTGGTCAATCTTTCCTCACTCATTCTCTCCATGTGCCCAAACCATTTCAAAATGCCCTCTTCTGCTCTCTCAACCACGCTCTTTTTATTTCCACACATCTTCTTACCCTTACGTTACTTACTTGATCAAACCACCTCACACCACACATTGTCCTCAAACATCTCATTTCCAGCACATCCATCCTCCTGCGCACAACTCTATCCATAGCCCACGCCTCGCAACCATACAACATTGTTGGAACCACTATTCCTTCAAACATACCCATTTTTGCTTTTCGAGATAATGTTCTCGACTTCCACATATTCTTCAAGGCTCCCAGGATTTTCGCCCCCTCCCCCACCCTATGATCCACTTCCGCTTCCATGGTTCCATCCGCTGCCAGATCCACTCCCAGATATTTAAAACACTTTACTTCCTCCGGTTTTGCTCCATTCAAACTTACCTCCCAATTGACTTGACCCTCAACCCTACTGTACCTAATAACCTTGCTCTTATTCACATTTACTCTTAACTTTCTTCCTTCACACACTTTACCAAACTCAGTCACCAGCTTCTGCAGTTTCTCACATGAATCAGCCACCAGCGCTGTATCATCAGCGAACAACAACTGACTCACTTCCCAAGCTCTCTCATCCCCAACAGACTTCATACTTGCCCCTCTTTCCAAAACTCTTGCATTCACCTCCCTAACAACCCCATCCATAAACAAATTAAACTACCATGGAAACATCACACACCCCTGCCGCAAACCTACATTCACTGAGAACCAATCACTTTCCTCTCTTCCTACACGTACACATGCCTTACATCCTCGATAAAAACTTTTCACTGCTTCTAACAACTTGCCTCCCACACCATATATTCTTAATACCTTCCACAGAGCATCACTATCAACTCTATCATATGCCTTCTCCAGATCCATAAATGCTACATACAAATCCATTTGTTTTTCTAAGTATTTCTCACATACATTCTTCAAAGCAAACACCTGATCCACATATCCTCTACCACTTCTGAAACCACACTGCTCTTCCCCAATCCGATGCTCTGTACATGCCTTCACCCTCTCAATCAATACCCTCCCATATAATTTACCAGGAATACTCAACAAACTTATACCTCTGTAATTTGAGCACTCACTCTTATCCCCTTTGCCTTTGTACAATGGCACTATGCACGCATTCCGCCAATCCTCAGGCACCTCACCATGAGTCATACATACATTAAATAACATTACTAACCAGTCAATAATACAGTCACCCCCTTTTCTAATAAATTCCACTGCAATGCCATCCAAACCTACTGCCTTGCCGGCTTTCATCTTCCGCAAAGCTTTTACTACCTCTTCTCTGTTTACCAAATCACTTTCCCTAACCCTCTCACTTTGCACACCACCTCGACCAAAACACCCTATATCTGCCACTCTATCATCAAACACATTCAACAAACCTTCAAAATACTCACTCCATCTCCTTCTCACATCACCACTACTTGTTATCACCTCCCCATTTGCGCCCTTCACTGAAGTTCCCATTTGCTCCCTTGTCTTACGCACTTTATTTACCTCCTTCCAGAACATATTTTTATTCTCCCTAAAATTTAATGATACTCTCTCACCCCAACTCTCATTTGCCCTCTTTTTCACCTCTTGCACCTTTCTCTTGACCTCCTGTCTCTTTCTTTTATACATCTCCCACTCAATTGCATTTTTTCCCTGCAAAAATCATCCAAATATATCCCATATATATATATATATATATATATATATATATATATATATATATATATATATATATTTTTTTTTTTTTTTTACTTTGTCGCTGTCTCCCGCGTTTGCGAGGTAGTGCAAGGAAACAGACGAAAGAAATGGCCCAACCCCCCCCCATACACATGTACATACACACGTCCACACACGCAAATATACATACCTACACAGCTTTCCATGGTTTACCCCAGACGCTTCACATGCCTTGCTTCAATCCACTGACAGCACGTCAACCCCGGTATACCACATCGCTCTAATTCACTCTATTTCTTGCCCTCCTTTCACCCTCCTGCATGTTCAGGCCCCGATCACACAAAATCTTTTTCACTCCATCTTTCCACCTCCAATTTGGTCTCCCTCTTCTCCTCGTTCCCTCCACCTCCGACACATATATCCTCTTGGTCAATCTCTCCTCACTCATTCTCTCCATGTGACCAAACCATTTCAAAACACCCTCTTCTGCTCTCTCAACCACGCTCTTTTTATTTCCACACATCTCTCTTACCCTTACGTTACTTACTCGATCAAACCACCTCACACCACACATTGTCCTCAAACATCTCATTTCCAGCACATCCATCCTCCTGCGCATATCTCTATCCATAGCCCACGCCTCGCAACCATACAGCATTGTTGGAACCACTATTCCCTCAAACATACCCATTTTTGCTTTCCGAGATAATGTTCTCGACTTCCACACATTTTTCAAGGCTCCCAGAATTTTCGCCCCTCTCCCGCACCCTATGATCCACTTCCGCTTCCATGTTTCCATCCGCTGCCAGATCCACTCCCAGATATCTAAAACACTTCACTTCCTCCAGTTTTTCTCCATTCAAACTCACCTCCCAATTGACTTGACCCTCAACCCTACTGTACCTATATATATATTTATTTTTTCTTTTTATTAGACTTTGTCGCTGTCTCCCGCGTTTGCGAGGTAGCGCAAGGAAACAGACGAAAGAAATGGCCCAACCCCCCCATAAACATGTATATACATACGTCCACACACGCAAATATACATACCTACACAGCTTTCCATGGTTTACCCCAGACGCTTCACATGCCTTGATTCAATCCACTGACAGCACATCAACCCCGGTATACCACATCGCTCCAATTCACTCTATTCCTTGCCCTCCTTTCACCCTCCTGCATGTTCAGGCCCCGATCACACAAAATCTTTTTCACTCCATCTTTCCACCTCCAATTTGGTCTCCCTCTTCTCCTCGTTCCCTCCACCTCCGACACATATATCCTCTTGGTCAATCTTTCCTCACTCATTCTCTCCATGTGCCCAAATCACTTCAAAACACCCTCTTCTGCTCTCTCAACCACGCTCTTTTTATTTCCACACATCTCTCTTACCCTTACGTTACTCACTCAATCAAACCACCTCACACCACACATTGTCCTCAAACATCTCATTTCCAGCACATCCATCCTTCTGCGCACAACTCTATCCATAGCCCACGCCTCGCAACCATACAACATTGTTGGGACCACTATTCCTTCAAACATACCCATTTTTGCTTTCCGCGATTATGTTCTCGACTTCCACACATTCTTCAAGGCCCCCAGAATTTTCGCCCCCTCCCCCACCCTATGATCCACTTCCGCTTCCATGGTTCCATCCACTGCCAGATCCACTCACAGATATCTAAAACACTTCACTTCCTCCAGTTTTTCTCCATTCAAACTCACCTCCCAATTGACTTGACCCTCAACCCTACTGTACCTAATAACCTTGCTCTTATTCACATTTACTCTTAACTTTCTTCTTCCACACACTTTACCAAACTCAGTCACCAGCTTCTGCAGTTTCTCACATGAATCAGCCACCAGCGCTGTATCATCAGCGAACAACAACTGACTCACTTCCCAAGCTCTCTCATCCCCAACTGACTTCATACTTGCCCCTCTTTCCAAAACTCTTGCATTTACCTCCCTAACAACCCCATCCATAAACAAATTAAACAACCATGGAGACATCACACACCCCTGCCACAAACCTACATTCACTGAGAACCAATCACTTTCCTCTCTTCCTACACGTACACATGCCTTACATCCTCGATAAAAACTTTTCACTGCTTCTAACAACTTTCCTCCCACACCATATATTCTTAATACCTTCCACAGAGCATCTCTATCAACTCTATCATATGCCTTCTCCAGATCCATAAATGCTACATACAAATCCATTTGCTTTTCTAAGTATTTCTCACATACATTCTTCAAAGCAAACACCTGATCTACACATCCTCTACCACTTCTGAAACCACACTGTTCTTCCCCAATCTGATGCTCTGTGCATGCCTTCACCCTCTCAATCAATACCCTCCCATATAATTTACCAGGAATACTCAACAAACTTATACCTCTGTAATTTGAGCACTCACCCTTATCCCCTTTGCCTTTGTACAATATATATATATATATATATATATATAGATATGATAGAGTTGATAGAGATGCTCTGTGGAAGGTATTAAGAATATATGGTGTGGGAGGAAAGTTGTTAGAAGCAGTGAAAAGTTTTTATCGAGGATGTAAGGCATGTGTACGTGTAGGAAGAGAGGAAAGTGATTGGTTCTCAGTGAATGTAGGTTTGTGGCAGGGGTGTGTGATGTCTCCATGGTTGTTTAATTTGTTTATGGATGGGGTTGTTAGGGAGGTAAATGCAAGAGTTTTGGAAAGAGGGGCAAGTATGAAGTCAGTTGGGGATGAGAGAGCTTGGGAAGTGAGTCAGTTGTTGTTCGCTGATGATACAGCGCTGGTGGCTGATTCATGTGAGAAACTGCAGAAGCTGGTGACTGAGTTTGGAAAAGTGTGTGGAAGAAGAAAGTTAAGAGTAAATGTGAATAAGAGCAAGGTTATTAGGTACAGTAGGGTTGAGGGTCAAGTCAATTGGGAGGTGAGTTTGAATGGAGAAAAACTGGAGGAAGTGAAGTGTTTTAGATATCTGTGAGTGGATCTGGCAGCGGATGGAACCATGGAAGCGGAAGTGGATCATAGGGTGCGGGAGGGGGCGAAAATCCTGGGGGCCTTGAAGAATGTGTGGAAGTCGAGAACATTATCTCGGAAAGCAAAAATGGGTATGTTTGAAGGAATAGTGGTTCCAACAATGTTGTATGGTTGCGAGGCGTGGGCTATGGATAGAGTTGTGCGCAGGAGGATGGATGTGCTGGAAATGAGATGTTTGAGGACAATGTGTGGTGTGAGGTGGTTTGATCGAGTGAGTAACGTAAGGGTAAGAGAGATGTGTGGAAATAAAAAGAGCGTGGTTGAGAGAGCAGAAGAGGGTGTTTTGAAGTGGTTTGGGCACATGGAGAGGATGAGTGAGGAGAGATTGACCAAGAGGATATATGTGTCGGAGGTGGAGGGAACAAGGAGAATAGGGAGACCAAATTGGAGGTGGAAAGATGGAGTGAAAAAGATTTTGTGTGATCGGGGCCTGAACATGCAGGAGGGTGAAAGGAGGGCAAGGAATAGAGTGAATTGGAGCGATGTGGTATACCGGGGTTGACGTGCTGTCAGTGGATTGAATCAAGGCATGTGAAGCGTCTGGGGTAAACCATGGAAAGCTGTGTAGGCATGTATATTTGCGTGTGTGGACGTATGTATATACATGTGTATGGAGGGGGGTTGGGCCATTTCTTTCGTCTGTTTCCTTGTGCTACCTCGCAAACGCGGGAGACAGCGACAAAGTATAATAAAAAAAAAAAAAAAAATATATATATATATATATATATATATATATATATATATATATATATATATATATATATATATATTTTTATTATTTATCTTGCTTTGTCGCTGTCTCTCACGTTTGCAAGGTAGCGCAAGGAAACAGACGAAAGAAATGGCCCAACCCACCCCCATACACAATGTATATACATACACGTCCACACACGCAAATATACATACCTATACATATCAATTTACACATATATATATATATATATATATATATATATATATATACACACACACACAGACACATACATATACACACATGCACACAATTCACACTGTCTGCCTTTATTCATTTCCATCGTCACCTCGCCACACATGGAATACCATCCCCCTTCCCCCTCATGTGAGCGAGGTAGCACTAGAAAAGACGACAAAGGCCACATTCATTCACACTCAGTCTGTAGCTGTCATGCAATAATGCCCGAAACCACAGCTCCCTTTCCACATCCAGGCCCCACACAACTTTCCATGGTTTACCCCAGACGCTTCACATGCCCTGATTCAATCCGCTGACAGCACAACCCCGGTATACCACATCGATCCAATTCACTCTATTCCTTGCCCTCCTTTCACCCTCCTGCATGTTCAGGCCCCGATCACACAAAATCTTTTTCACTCCATCTTTCCACCTCCAATTTGGTCTCCCACTTCTCCTCATTCCCTCCACCTCCGAAACATATATCCTCTTGGTCAATCTTTCCTCACTCATTCTCTCCATGTGCCCAAACCATTTCAAAACACCCTCTTCTGCTCTCTCAACCACGCTCTTTTTATTTCCACACATCTCTCTTCCCCTTACATTACTTACTCGATCAAACCACCTCACACCACACATTGTCCTCAAACATCTCATTTCCAGCACATCCACCCTCCTGCGCACAACTCTATCCATAGCCCATGCCTCGCAACCATACAACATTGTTGGAACCCCTATTCCTTCAAACATACCCATTTTTGCTTTCTGAGATAATGTTCTCGACTTCCACACATTCTTCAAGGCTCCCAGGATTTTCGCCCCCTCCCCCATCCTATGATTCACTTCCGCTTCCATGGTTCCATCTGCTGCCAAATCCACTCCCAGATATCTAAAACACTTCACTTCATACAGTTTTTCTCCATTCAAACATACCTCCCAGTTGACTTGTCCCTCAACCCTACTGCACCTAATAACCTTGCTCTTATTCACATTTACTCTCATCTTTCTTCTTTCACACACTTTACCAAACTCAGTCACAAGCCTCTGCAGTTTCTCACATGAATCAGCCACCAGCGCTGTATCATCAGCGAACAACAACTGACTCACTTCCCAAGGTCTCTCATCCACAACAGACTGCATACTTACCCTCTTTCCAAAACTCTTGCATTCACCTCCCTAACAACCCCATCCATAAACAAATTAAACAACCATGGAGACATCACACACCCCTACTGCAAACCTACCTTCACTGAGAACCAATCAATTTCCTCTCTCCCTACAAGTACACATGCCTTACATCCTCGATAAAAACTTTTCACTGCTTCTAACAACTTGCCTCCCACACCATATATTCTTAATACCTTCCACAGAGCATCTCTATCAACTCTATCATATGCCTTCTCCAGATCCATAAATGCTACATACAAATCCATTTGCTTTTCTAAGTTATTTCTCACATACATTCTTGAAAGTAAACACCTGATCAACACATCTTCTACCACTTATGAAACCACACTGCTCTTCCCCAATCTGATGCTCTGTACATGCCTTCACCCTCTCACTCAATCAATACCCTCCCATATAATTTACCAGGAATACTCAACAAACTTATACCTCTGTAATTTGAGCACTCACTTTTATCCCCTTTACATTTTGTACAATGGCACTATGCATGCATTTCGCCAATCCTTTGGTACCTCACCATGAGTCATACATACATTAAATAACCTTACCAACCAGTCAACAATACAGTCACCACCTTTTATAATAAATTCCACTGCAATACCATCCAAACCCACTGCCTTGCCAGCTTTCATGTTCTGCAAAGATTTTACTACCTCTTCTCTGTTTACCAAATCATTTTCCCTAACCCTCTCACTTTGCAAACCACCTCGACCAAAACACCCAATATCTGCCACTCTATCATCAAACTCATTCAACAAACCTTCAAAATACTCACTCCATCTCCTTCTCACATCACCACTACTTGTTATCACCTCCCCATTAGCCCCCTTCACTGAAGTTCCCATTTGCTCCCTTGTCTTATGCACTTTATTTACCTCCTTCCAAAACATCTTTTTCTTCTGAAAATTAATGATACTCTCTCACCCCAACACACATTTGCCCTCTTTTTCACCTCTTGCACCTTTCTCTTGACCTCCTGCCTTTCTTTTATACATTTTCTTTTAAACATTTCCCACTCATTTGCATTATTTCCCTGCAAAAATCGTCCAAATGCCTCTATTTTCTCTTTCACTAATAATCTTACTTCTTCATCCCACCACTCACTACCCTTTCTAATCAACCCACCTCCCATGCTTCTCATGCCACAAGCATCTTTTGCACAAGCCATCACGGCTTCCCTAAATACATCCCATTCCTCCCCCACTCCCCTTAAGTCCTTTGTTCTTACCTTTTTCCATTCTGTACTCAGTCTCACCTGGTACTTCCTCACACAAGTCTACTTCCCAAGCTCACTTACTCTCACAACTCTTTTCACCCCAACATTCTTTCTTCTTTTCTGAAAACCTCTATAAATCGTCACCTTAGCCTCCACAAGATAATGATCAGACATCTCTCCAGTTGCACCTCTCAGCACATGAACATCCAAAAGTCTCTCTTTCGTACCCCTATATATTTATCTATATATTTATTTATCATAATATGTCGCTGTCTCCTTGGTTAGCGAGGTAGTGCAAGAAAACAGATGAAAGAATGGCCCTACCCACCTACATACACATGTATATACATACACATCCACACATGTACATATACATATTCATACATCTCAACGTATGTATAGGTATGTATATTTGCGTGTGTGGACTCGCATGCAAACACATGTGTATGTGGGTAGGTTGGGCCACTCCCTCGTCTATTTCCCTGCGCCACCCCACAAATGCGGGAGACAGCGACAAAGTAAATAAATATATTTATTTATTTATTTATTTTGCTTTGTCGCTGTCTCCCGCGTTAGCGAGGTAGCACAAGGATAGTTCCATCCGCTGCCAAATCCACTCCCAGATATCTTAAACACTTCACTTCCTCCAGTTTTTTTATTTGATAACAGCAAGTTGCAGCATGATCCAGAAATAGTCTTGGTAGCAGATAATACAGCTATGTTCCTAGAAGACCCCATCAGGGCCTTAAGGGAGACCTTCAAGCCCTATTATGAACACTTGAAAATTATAAATAACAACACTACATTTCAAAAACATTATATTCTTTAAAGGCATATAGAAATACACCTAGTGCCCTACTTGTAAGCATCAGGATATATGGACAGTCCTCCATACTTGGTATTAATGCTGTATACCCTTACTAATATTTCATTATGCTGAAATCTCTACCTCCCCTGCCACCCCCCCCCCTTTAAAAATTCATCTTTTCCTATATGTTTGTGCTAAGTCAGATTACAGTATCAATTTGTACAATATCTTAATAAACACAGTAGAGTATTACAGTCTAAGAATTTGTGATGTAATGCCACCATAAGCATAAAGAAAGATGAAGGAATATGGGACCAGTGGAGGTGTTAATTCCACCCACCTCTGCCACAACCACCAAAACCATCCACAATCAACACCACTAATACTACCACCATTACATCACCATCTTCCTAATTACACCATTCCCACCACCCACCACTACAGCACTATCATGTTATCATCAATATTACACCATCATCACCAACACCACCTTTATATCACAACCAGCAAGCAATTGAGGGTGGAGGAGAGTGTGAAGTTATCATGTTCAACAAGTCCATTTATAAGACTTTGCAGAAATGAAGTATGTGGTGTTTCTTTGTTTCTTAGACTATCTTCACAGTAACTGTAATGGAGGAGGTGATAGGAAGGACCAATCAATTCACTCTGGTGAGCAATCTTTTGGTGGTGACCTTCTAAAATCAGATATTCAAAAACAATCTTTTAAAGTCAATCTTTTAGGTGGGGGATTTCAAATTTTAACATTCAAAGAAAAACTCTTAAGGTCAATCACACAAACATGAAATTTATGTTGATCGATCTAAGAGCTAAAATTCCCTTTCTGGCATCGGGGTTTAGAAATTTCTTCTTAAATAAAACACTTCCTTTACTATGTTTATGTGCACAATACCATCAGAATCACTATGGTGACAAAATTAATGAAAATCATGAATCTATCATCACTTTAATTCATTCCTTTTTACATTTATATTATATTAACTGAACCAAAAGAGAGGCATTTGGACGATTTTTGCAAGGAAAAAATGCAAATGAGTGGGAGATGTATAAAAGAAAGAGACAGGAGGTCAAGAGAAAGGTGCAAGAGGTGAAAAAGAGGGCAAATGAGAGTTGGGGTGAGAGAGTATCATTAAATTTTAGGGAGAATAAAAAGATGTTTTGGAAGGAGGTATATAAAGTGCGTAAGACAAGGGAGCAAATGGGAACTTCAGTTAAGGGGGCAAATGGGGAGGTGATAACAAGTAGTGGTGATGTGAGAAGGAGATGGAGTGAGTATTTTGAAGGTTTGTTGAATGTCTTTGATGATAGAGTGGCAGATATAGGGTGTTTTGGTCGAGGTGGTGTGCAAAGTGAGAGGGTTAGGGAAAATGATTTGGTAAACAGAGAAGAGATAGTAAAAGCTTTGCGGAAGATGAAAGCCGGCAAGGCAGCAGGTTTGGATGGTATTGCAGTGGAATTTATTAAAAAAGGGGGTGACTGTATTGTTGACTGGTTGGTAAGGTTATTTAAAGTATGTATGATTCATGGTGAGGTGCCTGAGGATTGGCGGAATGCTTGCATAGTGCCATTGTACAAAGGCAAAGGGGATAAGAGTGAGAGCTCAAATTACAGAGGTATAAGTTTGTTGAGTATTCCTGGTAAATTATACAGGAGGGTATTGATTGAGAGGGTGAAGGCATGTACAGAGCATCGGATTGGGGAAGAGCAGTGTGGTTTCAGAAGTAGTAGAGGATGTGTGGATCAGGTGTTTGCTTTGAAGAATGTATGTGAGAAATACTTAGAAAAGCAAATGGATTTGTATGTAGCATTTATGGATCTGGAGAAGGCATATGATAGAGTTGATAGAGATGCTTTGTGGAAGGTATTAAGAATATATGGCGTGGGAGGCAAGTTGTTAGAAGCAGTGAAAAGTTTTTATCGAGGACGTAAGGCATGTGTACGTGTAGGAAGAGAGGAAAGTGATTGGTTCTCAGTGAATGTAGGTTTGCGGCAGGGGTGTGTGATGTCTCCATGGTTGTTTAATATGTTTATGGATGGGGTTGTTAGAGAGGTGAATGCAAGAGTTTTGGAAAGAGGGGCAAGTATGCAGTCTGTTGTGGATGAGAGAGCTTGGGAAGTGAGTCAGTTGTTGTTCGCTGATGATACAGCGCTGGTGGCTGATTCATGTGAGAAACTGCAGAAGCTGGTGACTGAGTTTGGTAAAGTGTGTGAAAGAAGAAAGTTAAGAGTAAATGTGAATAAGAGCAAGGTTACTAGGTACAGTAGGGCTGAGGGTCAAGTAAATTGGGAGGTAAGTTTGAATGGAGAAAAACTGGAGGAAGTAAAGTGTTTTAGATATCTGGGAGTGGATCTGGCAGTGGATGGAACCATGGAAGCGGAAGTGAATCATAGGGTGGGGGAGGGTCAAAAATTCTGGGAGCCTTGAAGAATGTTTGGAAGTAGAGAACATTATCTCGGAAAGCAAAAATGGGTATGTTTGAAGGAATAGTGGTTCCACCAATGTTGTATGGTTGCGAGGCATGGGCTATGGATAGAGTTGTGCGCAGGAGGGTGGATGTGCTGGAAATGAGATGTTTGAGGACAATATGCGGTGTGAGGTGGTTTGATCGAGTAAGTAAAGAAAGGGTAAGAGAGATGTGTGGAAATAAAAAGAGTGTGGTTGAGAGAGCAGAGGAAGGTGTTTTGAAATGGTTTGGTCACATGGAGAGAATGAGTGAGGAAAGATTGACCAAGAGGATATATGTGTCAAAGGTGGAGGGAACGAGGAGAAGTGGGAGACCAAACTGGAGGTGGAAAGATGGAGTGAAAAAGATTTTGAGTGATCGGGGCCTGAACATGCAGGAGGGTGAAAGGCGTGCAAGGAATAGAGTGAACTGGAACGATGTGGTATACCGGGGTCGACGTGCTGTCAATTGATTGAACCAGGGCATGTGAAGCGTCTGGGGTAAACCGTGGAAAGTTCTGTGGGGCCTGGATGTGGAAAGGGAGCTGTGGTATCAGTGCATTATTACATGACAGCTAGAGACTGAGTGTGAAGGAATGTGGCCTTTGTTGATTTTTCCTAGCGCTACCTCACACACACATGAGGGGGGAGGGGGTTGTTATTCTATGTTTGGCGGGGTGGCAACGGGAATAAATAAGGGCAGACAGTATGAATTATGTACATGTATATATATGAATATGTCTGTGTGTGTATATATATGTGTACATTGAGATGTATAGGTATGTATATTTGCGTGTGTGGACGTGTATGTGGGCGGGTTGAGCCATTCTTTCGTCTGTTTCCTTGCGCTACCTCGCTAACGCGGGAGACAGTGACAAAGCAAAATAATAATAATAAAAAACTGAACCAACCGTTTATATTACATAGTACCTATGAATGGTGAGCGTCTGGTCATACCATTATATTCTCAAGGTTTCCATCACATTTAATTTCTGTTTCTCTACTGCTTTTAAAAACTCAAGTTTTCTCTAACTTTATTACTCATCAGTCATATATATGTTCCTCAATATGACATTTTCTATATTTTCTTCAGATTATACAGGCAACTCTTGATTAATCCAATAATTAGTTCTTGAAAATGGCTGGGTAAATAAAAAACGCATCAATGATCAAAGCAATTAAAGGTGATTAAGGCATGTCATTATCGAATATAGTGTAGTGAATATCATATTAACATAAAACTGAAGTATAAATGTACCAGAAAACATAAAATACTACAATACATATAATGAACAATGAATTTTTGTAAATAAAGACAGAAAATAACAAACTCCAACAGTTACATTTACTGTGTTTCCTGAACTGCTTGCCATTGGGGAATGTGAGGGATGAGGTGAGTGGAGGAGTAATTGGGGAAGGGGGTCATCTAGGTCAGTGACTTTGTTGGAAAATTGGTGGTGATGGTCAAGTGGGTTCATCTACTATGTCGCTAAATGTTGATGGCTGATCCTCCTTACAGGTGTGTCTCTTCTTTAAAAAGAAATCTAGTGTTGTCCTCATCATTTTCTCATGGTGAATTCATAATAGCATCTTATGTCAGCTATGGCATTTTGGGCCACCTTTAAACTGCATTCTGTGTCTTGGGTCACCCTTGTCAAGCATAGTGAGAGCAAAGGTTAATGTGGTAAAATGCTTCAGTCTTCATACTTGCTCAACCTCCTTTTCTTTTGCAATACATCCTTCTAGCATTCTTTCTCCAAATGAAGAGGATCTTGCTTTGAGAGCTCTTCCTTAGGCAATTTCAGCAACACTTCCATATCATCCTCCTCAACCTCATTACAGCCGACTCTTTTTACCATTTCCACATTATGTGCATGCATTCTTGACATGTAGGTGTCAACATCAAAACCCCAAAATCAATGGACAAAGCTTCCACCACACTCTATTACAAACAACGATTTTCTTCAAGGCCTCCCCAATGATCACAATAGCAT
The DNA here is from genome assembly GCF_036320965.1 of Panulirus ornatus. NCBI lineage: Eukaryota > Metazoa > Arthropoda > Malacostraca > Decapoda > Palinuridae > Panulirus > Panulirus ornatus. The sequence goes on along the minus strand of NC_092242.1, from coordinate 25,669,911 downwards.
CATCTGGTCATTCTCTGTGATCATCACAAGCTTTGCAAATGTTCTCCATAAAAAATTAGGCCTTGAAAGTAGATATCATCCCATGGTCCACTAGCTGAATCAGAGATGGAACGTTGGGCAAAAGAAGGATTACTTTGATGTTCTTACTACAGTCCTGTATTGAAAGTGGATGACCAGGGGCATTATCAATAAGGAGGAGAATGTTGAAACTTATACTCTCCTTCAGCTCTACATGGAGCTTTGGAGACATCCCTTCAGATCAAAATGACAAGAAACAAACAAAAATTGCTTCAAGTATCCTTTAAGAGCTCTGGAATTTTCCAAATGAAGTGTCATTAATGGTTTAAGTTTACAATCACATTCAGTACTGTTTCCCACAAGCATTGTGGGGTGATCCTTAACAGCTTAGAATCGTGGAGCAGACTTCACAGGAAAAGTATGTTTTCAAAGGGATTCTCTTCTAAAATAATCCAGTCTCGTCCCCATTAACAATCTGCTTTGGAGAATAAAAGCCCAGCGGTCTTAAGGGTTCCTATAATATTTCAACAGCAACAACATCAGCAGAAGCAGCCTCACCAGTCATCTTGACAGAGTAGTAGCATCATTTCCTACAATTCGCAAACTAACCAGAACATGCTTGAAATGTTTTCACTACTCCTTCTTCTGCTGCCATGTCACTATGTATACTTTGGGTCTTCGTCTGTATCACAAGCATGCTGACTGGAACAACTTTCATGAGTTTGTTGTTTGATTTATGCGTTCAGCATTAATTCCACTGTCTCTGTAATTGAACTTTGAAAATATAAGTTCTTAGGTGCACTGACTAATGTTCTACTCCTGGCACTCTCCTTGATCTTCTCTGTACAATCATGAATAGTGTGTAAAGCAGATTTACTGTGTCCGAGGGCAGGCTTAATATCAGTGATTTGTTCATCTCTTTCATAACATTTAAGCACATCCATCTTAACCTCAATGGTGATGGCTTTAAGTTTCTTAGCACCACTGACACCAGAAAACTTAAAAGACACTTTGGAAGCATGATGTAAGGTGCAAAATACATGCAGCATACAGAATACCACATCACAAAATATTGTAGCACTCTGTGACTAAAGGCTGTATCCATGCAATGACAACTGCAAGGCAGTAAGCATCACACCCACACAATGAGTAAGTGTGCTTCTCGTACAGCAATGGCAACGCCACACCATCAACCCAACAACCCAATGATGATTGCATTATTCCAAACATAGTTTCACATAAACATAAAAATTGCAAATGAGTCACGTGCATTATTCTACATATATTAAACACAAATCAAGATGTCCCAATATGTTTTAGCAAAATGATGGGAGGGGTATATAAGAAGGCTGATGAGTCTGCTTAAAAAGGTTCAACATCAATTACAATAGCTACCAATAGTTAATGTGTAGCAGAAGAAAATGTCCAAAATCATATGCATGGCATTTTCAAATTAAGTTATAATTACTCTACATCTACTGTGACTGCTGGTAAGATCACTATGCCAAACTTTTTCTGTTAACATTTTGTACAGCATCTAAAAAAAAAAATTTCATGTACTATACTTTATAATGGATAGCTTAACTTTCTTACATTAATCAATCTCTATCAACAATGAGCATTAATATATGATGATATGACCATACTCCTGCATGTTTTTATATTTATTAATAAACTAGTGTCTGTGGATGGTGTTAATACTAAAACACTTTTAAAGAGAGGTTTTTTCACTTGCAAAATTCGTACATACTTTCCCTTATCTTTTCTTTTCCCTTCCATGAAAAAAAAAATGATAATCCTCTATTCATTTCAATTAAGGCCCAGCCTTGATGCAGGCTATGTCCACAAACTAAACCATCAACATAAAAAGTTGTTTAATTTGTTTATGGATGGGGTTGTTAGGGAGGTAAATGCAAGAGTTTTGGAAAGAGGGGCAAGTATGAAGTCTGTTGGGGATGAGAGAGCTTGGGAGGTGAGTCAGTTGTTGTTCGCTGATGATACAGCGCTGGTGGCTGATTCATGTGAGAAACTGCAGAAGCTGGTGACTGAGTTTGATAAAGTGTGTGGAAGAAGAAAGTTAAGAGTAAATATGAATAAGAGCAAGGTTATTAGGTACAGTAGGGTTGAGGGTCAAGCCAATTGGGAGGTGAGTTTGAATGGAGAAAAACTGGAGGAAGTGAAGTGTTTTAGATATCTGGGAGTGGATCTGGCAGCGGATGGAACCATGGAAGCAGAAGTGGATCATAGGGTGGGGGAGGGGGCGAAAATTCTGGGGGCTTGAAGAATGTGTGGAAGTCGAGAACATTATCTCCGAAAGCAAAAATGGGTATGTTTGAAGGAATAGTGGTTCCAACAATGTTGTATGGTTGTGAGGCGTGGGCTATGGATAGAGTTGTGCGCAAGAGGATGGATGTGCTGGAAATGAGATGTTTGAGGACAATGTGTGGTGTGAGGTGGTTTGATCGAGTGAGTAACGTAAGGGTAAGAGAGATGTGTGGAAATAAAAAGAGCGTGGTTGAGAGAGCAGAAGAGGGTGTTTTGAAGTGGTTTGGGCACATGGAAAGAATGAGTGAGGAAAGATTGACCAAGAGGATATATGTGTCGGAGGTGGAGGGAACGAGGAGAAGAGGGAGACCAAATTGGAGGTGGAAAGATGGAGTGAAAAAGATTTTGTGTGATCAGGGCCTGAACATGCAGGAGGGTGAAAGGAGGGCAAGGAATAGAGTGAATTGGAGCGATGTGGTATACCGGGGTTGATGTGCTGTCAGTGGATTGAATCAAGGCATGTGAAGCGTCTGGGGTAAACCATGGAAAGCTGTGTAGGTATGTATATTTGCGTGTGTGGACGTATGTATATACATGTGTATGGGGGGGGGTTGGGCCATTTCTTTCGTCTGTTTCCTTGCGCTACCTCGCAAACGCGGAAGACAGCGACAAAATATAATAAAAAAAAAAATAATAATAATAAAAAGAAGAAAAATATGAAGAGTCCTTAACTAAGTAAGGAAAATGTATGAATGCATGCATATGGATGTTCAGATATTCATTATTCAAATTTCCACTTTTCAATAGGCTATGTCCATGAATGAAGCCTTCCACATAAAAAGAAGAAAAATATGAAGAGTCCTTAACTAAGTAAGGAATATGTATGAATGCACGCATATGCATGTTCAGATGTTCATTATTCAAATTTGCACATTTACATTAGACAGATAAGAACCAACTTCTCACAATATCCTTAAAACAGTTATTAGACATTAACTCATTTAACTCAATCTTTTCACAGTAGGAGTTCTTGTTTCTTTGTCAATCTCTGAATTTTGTCATCATGTTTGTTTGCGTGTAGTAGCCTATTTCACCTGGTTTGCAGTACGGGATGGAAACTCTACATTCGTTGGGACCCCACCTCTCATTTACTATTATACTGTTATACAACATTTTCAAATTTTGATTGTTGTCAGTTTTTGCATTTTCATTGCTTGTTTTCTCTCATCCAATACTCTGGCAATGTCTTCCCTAAATTGTTTTTTGCTTAGTTTTTCAGTTAAGCTCATATTTGCTTTATGTAGATACAGAGAACTTTAGAAAAGAAATGCAATGAACTAAAAATGGTTATCCTCTTCAAAAGATCTACATGAACTTCGTGAAACCCAATTGAAACAGCTGCAGAATCAAATGCTCTATTAAGTCAGAGTGACACATAAAACCCATACTACTAAAACCATCATTCTATCCAATCCCCCTCAGCCAACATATTGAGTTCTCACATGGTGAAGGCACCACTGCCTGAGACTGGGTGCTACCAAAACTGGGGAGAACTGCTGCTGGTGGGTACTCCCCTTAACCCACGAGTGTCATGAGTATCAGTGAAACCCAGGGACATAGGTGACACTGCTGCTGGTGGCTACTCCCCTTAACCCACGAGTGTCATGAGTATCAGTGAAACCCAGGGACATAGGTGACATCAGTTTTGCAAAGAAAGGCAGCCACTGCCATCCACCTCCACTGAGTCCTCTCTATCTGATTTCACCTCCACTAACACACCCAACCTCTCTCGCACCTTAGAAATGGCATCTTGGATGCAGACATGGATGCCTACAGACAGCTGGGGCAGCGCACCAGCATCACCAGCTGGGCCGCCCTGCACTAAAGCCTAGCTCTCTACTATGACCTGCTCCCTGTTTCGCAGAAGTTTTCCATCGACAGTTTATTAGATAATGCTGCAGGGCACTGGGACACCATCTCGCAACTGTCTTCTCACTGCCAACTGTGCAGGTGACTTATCCCCCTATCTTAGCGGAGTGTTGCGATATTGGAACATAATCTGAGTTGCTTTGCTGTTGTGCAAGCTACCTCCAACACCCATCTGGATGTCTTTACTGCTGCTTCGGTGCAACCATTGAACTGGGGGAAGTGGGTTGAGGAAACACGGGATGTAATTCCCCATTTTTTTGTAGAAAGCTTCCAGCTCCTCGCTGTATAGATTGGTTCCCCTGTTAAAAGAAGGTTAGCAGCCTTGTGATTCCTAGGGATTTTCCCGACACACTGCCCCATGTAAGAGGTGCAATGAAAGCAGATAGTCTGTCCTCACTTTATTATAAAGGAGTATCTTTTCACAGGAGAGAGGTGGCATCACCTCTATCTTGGAATGACTCTTGCCTCCAACTGCCTGGTCCTGGCAAGTGTTCCCATGCTGCCAGGTGCCCATTGCCCAATTATAGTACGACAAACTAAATCCTACAGGGTGAGAGGAGTTTAATGAAACTGTGAACTTAACTGTGGCACAGAAATAGGCTACATTCAATTTAATGGACTTTTGCAATTAACAGACACCCCTTCCCACCAATTAGTCTGTTAAATCAAAGGTTTACTGTATATATATATTTATTTATTTATTTATTTTGCTTTGTCGCTGTCTCCCGCGTTTGCGAGGTAGCGCAAGGAAACAGACGAAAGAAATGGCCCAACCCATCCCCATATCCAATGTATACACACACACGTCCACACACGCAAAAATACATACCTATACATCTCAATGTACACATATATATACATACACACACACATACATATATACCCATGTACACAATTCACACTGTCTGCCCCCATTCACTCCCATCACCACCTCGCCACACATGAATTACCTTCCCCTCCCCCCTCATGTGTGCGAGGTAGCACTAGGAAAAGACAAAAAAGGCCCCATTCCTTCACACTCAGTCTCTAGCTGCCAGGCAATAATGCCCGAAACCACAGCTCCCTTTCCACATCCAGGCCCCACACAACTTTCCATGGTTTACCCCAGACACTTCACATGCCCTGATTCAATCCGCTGATAGCACGTCAACCCCGGTATACCACATCGATCCCATTCACTCTATTCCTTGCCCTCCTTTCACCCTCCTGCATGTTCAGGCCCTGATCACAAAATCTTTTTCACTCCATCTTTCCACCTTCAATTTGGTCTCCCACTTCTCCTCGTTCCCTCCACCTCCGACACATATATCCTCTTGGTCAATCTTTCCTCACTCATTCTCTCCATGTGCCCAAACCATTTCAAAACACCCTCTTCTGCTCTCTCAACCACGCTCTTTTTATTTCCACACATCTCTCTTACCCTTACATTACTTACTCGATCAAACCACCTCACACCACACATTGTCCTCAAACATCTCATTTCCAGCACATCCACCCTCCTGCGCACAACTCTATCCATAGCCCACGCCTCGCAACCATTCAACATTGTTGGAACCACTATTCCTTCAAACATAGCCATTTTTGCTTTCCGAGATAATGTTCTCGACTTCCACACATTCTTCAAGGCTCCCAGGATTTTCGCCCACTCCCCCACCCTATGATTCACCTCTGCTTCCATGGTCCCATCCGCTGCCAGATCTACTCCCAGATATATATATATATATATATATATATATATATATATATATATATATATATATATATATATTTTTTGCCTTGTCGCTGTCTCCCGCGTTTGCGCGATAGCGCAAGGAAACAGACGAAAGAAATGGCCCAACCCACCCCCATACACATGTATATACATACGTCCACACACGCAAATATACATACCTACACAGCTTTCCATGGTTTACCCCAGACGCTTCACACCCTGATTCAATCCACTGACAGCACGTCAACCCCGGTATACCACTTCGATCCAATTCACTCTATTCCTTGCCCTCCTTTCACCCTCCTGCATGTTCAGGCCCCGATCACACAAAATCTTTTTCACTCCATCTTTCCACCTCCAATCTGGTCTCCCACTTCTCCTCGTTCCCTCCACCTCCGACACATATATCCTCTTGGTCAATCTTTCCTCACTCATTCTCTCCATGTGCCCAAACCATTTCAAAACACCCTCTTCTGCTCTCTCAACCACGCTCTTTTTATTTCCACACATCTCTCTTACCCTTACCTTACTTACTCGATCAAACCACCTCACACCACACATTGTCCTCAAATATCTCATTTCCAGCACATCCATCCTCCTGCGCACAACTCTATCCATAGCCCACGCCTCGCAACCATACAACATTGTTGGAACCACTATTACTTCAAACATACCCATCTTTGCTTTCCGAGATAATGTTCTCAACTTCCACACATCCTTCAAGGCTCCCAGGATTTTCGCCCCCTCCCCCACCCTATGATACACTTCCGCTTCCATGGTTCCATCCGCTGCCAGATCCACTCCCAGATATCTTAAACACTTTACTTCCTCCAGTTTTTCTCCATTCAAACTTACCTCCCAATTGACTTGACCCTCAACCCTACTGTACCTATTAACCTTGCTCTTATTCACATTTACTCTTAACTTTCTTCTTTCACACACTTTACCAAACTCAGTCACCAGCTTCTGCAGTTTCTCACATGAATCAGCCACCAGCGCTGTATCATCAGCGAACAACAACTGACTCACTTCCCAAGCTCTCTCATCCACAACAGACTTCATACTTGCCCCTCTTTCCAAAACTCTTGCATTTACCTCCCTAACAACCCCATCCATAAACAAATTAAACAACCATGGAGACATCACACACCCCTGCCGCAAACCTACATTCACTGAGAACCAATCACTTTCCTCTCTTCCTACACGTACACATGCCTTACATCCTCGATAAAAACTTTTCACTGCTTCTAACAACTTGCCTCCCACACCATATATTCTTAATACCTTCCACAGAGCATCTCTATCAACTCTATCATATGCCTTCTCCAGATCCATAAATGCTATATACAAATCCATTAGCTTTTCTAAGTATTTCTCACATACATTCTTCAAAGCAAACACCTGATCCACACATCCTCTACCACATCTGAAACCACACTGCTCTTCCCCAATCTGATGCTCTGTACATGCCTTCACCCTCTCAATCAATACCCTCCCATATAATTTACCAGGAATACTCAACAAACTTATACCTCTGTAATTTGAGCAATCACTCTTATCCCCTTTGCCTTTGTACAATGGCACTATGCACACATTCCGCCAATCCTCAGGCACCTCACCATGAGTCATACTACTTTAATAACCTTACCAACCAGTCAATAATACAGTCACCCCCTTTTTTAATAAATTCCACTGCAATACCATCCAAACCTGCTGCCTTCCCGGCTTTCATCTTCCGCAAAGCTTTTACTACCTCTTCTCTGTTTACCAAATCATTTTCCCTAACCCTCTCACTTTGCACACCACCTCGACCAAAACACCCTATATCTGCCACTCTATCATCAAACACATTCAATAAACCTTCAAAATACTCACTCCATCTCCTTCTCACATCACCACTACTTGTTATCACCTCCCCATTTGCGCCCTTCACTGAAGTTCCCATTTGCTCCCTTGTCTTACGCACTTTATTTACCTCTTTCCAGAACATCTTTTTATTCTCCAAAAGAAGGAACAGAGAAGAGGTCCAGGTGAGGATATTCCCTCAAAGGCCCAGTCCTCTGTTCTTAACGCTACCTCGCTATCGCGGGAAATAGCGAATAGTATTAACAAAAAAAAAAAAAAATATATATATATATATATATATATATATATATATATATATATATATATGTTTATGGATGGGGTTGTTAGGGAGGTAAATGCAAGAGTTTTGGAAAGAGGGGCAAGTATGAAGTCTGTTGGGGATGAGAGAGCTTGGGAAGTGAGTCAGTTGTTGTTCGCTGATGATACAGCGCTGGTGGCTGATTCATGTGAGAAACTGCAGAAGCTGGTGACTGAGTTTGGAAAAGTGTGTGGAAGAAGAAAGTTAAGAGTAAATGTGAATAAGAGCAAGGTTATTAGGTACAGTAGGGTTGAGGGTCAAGTCAATTGGGAGGTGAGTTTGAATGGAGAAAAACTGGAGGAAGTGAAGTGTTTTAGATATCTGGGAGTGGATCTGGCAGCGGATGGAACCATGGAAGCGGAAGTGGATCATAGGGTGGGGGAGGGGGCGAAAATCCTGGGGGCCTTGAAGAATGTGTGGAAGTCGAGAACATTATCTCGGAAAGCAAAAATGGCTATGTTTGAAGGAATAGTGGTTCCAACAATGTTGTATGGTTGCGAGGTGTGGGCTATGGATAGAGTTGTGCGCAGGAGGATGGATGTGCTGGAAATGAGATGTTTGAGGACAATGTGTGGTGTGAGGTGGTTTGATCGAGTGAGTAACGTAAGGGTAAGAGAGATGTGTGGAAATAAAAAGAGCGTGGTTGAGAGAGCAGAAGAGGGTGTTTTGAAGTGGTTTGGGCACATGGAGAGGATGAGTGAGGAAAGATTGACCAAGAGGATATATGTGTCGGAGGTGGAGGGAACGAGGAGAAGAGGGAGACCAAATTGGAGGTGGAAAGATGGAGTGAAAAAGATTTTGTGTGATCAGGGCCTGAACATGCAGGAGGGTGAAAGGAGGGCAAGGAATAGAGTGAATTGGAGCGATGTGGTATACCGGGGTTGATGTGCTGTCAGTGGATTGAATCAAGGCATGTGAAGCGTCTGGGGTAAACCATGGAAAGCTGTGTAGGTATGTATATTTGCGTGTGTGGACGTATGTATATACATGTGTATGGGGGGGGTTGGGCCATTTCTTTCGTCTGTTTCCTTGCGCTACCTCACAAACGCGGAAGACAGCGACAAAATATAATAAAAAAAAAAAAAAATAATAATAAAAAGAAGAAAAATATGAAGAGTCCTTAACTAAGTAAGGAAAATGTATGAATGCATGCATATGGATGTTCAGATATTCATTATTCAAATTTCCACTTTTCAATAGGCTATGTCCATGAATGAAGCCTTCCACATAAAAAGAAGAAAAATATGAAGAGTCCTTAACTAAGTAAGGAATATGTATGAATGCACGCATATGCATGTTCAGATGTTCATTATTCAAATTTGCACATTTACATTAGACAGATAAGAACCAACTTCTCACAATATCCTTAAAACAGTTATTAGACATTAACTCATTTAACTCAATCTTTTCACAGTAGGAGTTCTTGTTTCTTTGTCAATCTCTGAATTTTGTCATCATGTCTGTTTGCGTGTAGTCGCCTATTTCACCTGGTTTGCAGTACGGGATGGAAACTCTACATTCGTTGGGACCCCACCTCTCATTTACTATTATACTGTTATACAACATTTTCAAATTTTGATTGTTGTCAGTTTTTGCATTTTCATTGCTTGTTTTCTCTCATCCAATACTCTGGCAATGTCTTCCCTAAATTGTTTTTTGCTTAGTTTTTCAGTTAAGCTCATATTTGCTTTATGTAGATACAGAGAACTTTAGAAAAGAAATGCAATGAACTAAAAATGGTTATCCTCTTCAAAAGATCTACATGAACTTCGTGAAACCCAATTGAAACAGCTGCAGAATCAAATGCTCTATTAAGTCAGAGTGACACATAAAACCCATACTACTAAAACCATCATTCTATCCAATCCCCCTCAGCCAACATATTGAGTTCTCACATGGTGAAGGCACCACTGCCTGAGACTGGGTGCTACCAAAACTGGGGAGAACTGCTGCTGGTGGGTACTTCCCCTTAACCCACGAGTGTCATGAGTATCAGTGAAACCCAGGGACATAGGTGACACTGCTGCTGGTGGCTACTCCCCTTAACCATGAGTGTCATGAGTATCAGTGAAACCCAGGGACATAGGTGACATCAGTTTTGCAAAGAAAGGCAGCCACTGCCATCCACCTCCACTGAGTCCTCTCTATCTGATTTTCACCTCCACTAACACACCCAACCTCTCTCGCACCTTAGAAATGGCATCTTGGATGCAGACATGGATGCCTACAGACAGCTGGGGCAGCGCACCAGCATCACCAGCTGGGCCGCCCTGCACTAAAGCCTAGCTCTCTACTATGACCTGCTCCCTGTTTCGCAGAAGTTTTCCATCGACAGTTTATTAGATAATGCTGCAGGGCACTGGGACACCATCTCGCAACTGTCTTCTCACTGCCAACTGTGCAGGTGACTTATCCCCCTATCTTAGCGGAGTGTTGCGATATTGGAACATAATCTGAGTTGCTTTGCTGTTGTGCAAGCTACCTCCAACACCCATCTGGATGTCTTTACTGCTGCTTCGGTGCAACCATTGAACTGGGGGAAGTGGGTTGAGGAAACACAGGATGTAATTCCCCATTTTTTTGTAGAAAGCTTCCAGCTCCTCGCTGTATAGATTGGTTCCCCTGTTAAAAGAAGGTTAGCAGCCTTGTGATTCCTAGGGATTTTCCCGACACACTGCACCATGTAAGAGGTGCAATGAAAGCAGATAGTCTGTCCTCACTTTATTATAAAGGAGTATCTTTTCACAGGAGAGAGGTGGCATCACCTCTATCTTGGAATGACTCTTGCCTCCAACTGCCTGGTCCTGGCAAGTGTTCCCATGCTGCCAGGTGCCCATTGCCCAATTATAGTACGACAAACTAAATCCTACAGGGTGAGAGGAGTTTAATGAAACTGTGAACTTAACTGTGGCACAGAAATACGGCTACATTCAATTTAATGGACTTTTGCAATTAACAGACACCCCTTCCCACCAATTAGTCTGTTAAATCAAAGGTTTACTGTATATATATATTTATTTATTTATTTATTTTGCTTTGTCGCTGTCTCCCGCGTTTGCGAGGTAGCGCAAGGAAACAGACGAAAGAAATGGCCCAACCCATCCCCATATCCAATGTATACACACACACGTCCACACACGCAAAAATACATACCTATACATCTCAATGTACACATATATATACATACACACACACATACATATATACCCATGTACACAATTCACACTGTCTGCCCCCATTCACTCCCATCACCACCTCGCCACACATGAATTACCTTCCCCTCCCCCCTCATGTGTGCGAGGTAGCACTAGGAAAAGACAACAAAGGCCCCATTCCTTCACACTCAGTCTCTAGCTGCCAGGCAATAATGCCCGAAACCACAGCTCCCTTTCCACATCCAGGCCCCACACAACTTTCCATGGTTTACCCCAGACACTTCACATGCCCTGATTCAATCCGCTGATAGCACGTCAACCCCGGTATACCACATCGATCCCATTCACTCTATTCCTTGCCCTCCTTTCACCCTCCTGCATGTTCAGGCCCTGATCACACAATCTTTTTCACTCCATCTTTCCACCTTCAATTTGGTCTCCCACTTCTCCTCGTTCCCTCCACCTCCGACACATATATCCTCTTGGTCAATCTTTCCTCACTCATTCTCTCCATGTGCCCAAACCATTTCAAAACACCCTCTTCTGCTCTCTCAACCACGCTCTTTTTATTTCCACACATCTCTCTTACCCTTACATTACTTACTCGATCAAACCACCTCACACCACACATTGTCCTCAAACATCTCATTTCCAGCACATCCACCCTCCTGCGCACAACTCTATCCATAGCCCACGCCTCGCAACCATTCAACATTGTTGGAACCACTATTCCTTCAAACATAGCCATTTTTGCTTTCCGAGATAATGTTCTCGACTTCCACACATTCTTCAAGGCTCCCAGGATTTTCGCCCACTCCCCCACCCTATGATTCACCTCTGCTTCCATGGTCCCATCCGCTGCCAGATCTACTCCCAGATATATATATATATATATATATATATATATATATATATATATATATATATATATATATATTTTTTGCCTTGTCGCTGTCTCCCGCGTTTGCGCGATAGCGCAAGGAAACAGACGAAAGAAATGGCCCAACCCACCCCCATACACATGTATATACATACGTCCACACACGCAAATATACATACCTACACAGCTTTCCATGGTTTACCCCAGACGCTTCACACCCTGATTCAATCCACTGACAGCACGTCAACCCCGGTATACCACTTCGATCCAATTCACTCTATTCCTTGCCCTCCTTTCACCCTCCTGCATGTTCAGGCCCCGATCACACAAAATCTTTTTCACTCCATCTTTCCACCTCCAATCTGGTCTCCCACTTCTCCTCGTTCCCTCCACCTCCGACACATATATCCTCTTGGTCAATCTTTCCTCACTCATTCTCTCCATGTGCCCAAACCATTTCAAAACACCCTCTTCTGCTCTCTCAACCACGCTCTTTTTATTTCCACACATCTCTCTTACCCTTACCTTACTTACTCGATCAAACCACCTCACACCACACATTGTCCTCAAATATCTCATTTCCAGCACATCCATCCTCCTGCGCACAACTCTATCCATAGCCCACGCCTCGCAACCATACAACATTGTTGGAACCACTATTACTTCAAACATACCCATCTTTGCTTTCCGAGATAATGTTCTCAACTTCCACACATCCTTCAAGGCTCCCAGGATTTTCGCCCCCTCCCCCACCCTATGATACACTTCCGCTTCCATGGTTCCATCCGCTGCCAGATCCACTCCCAGATATCTTAAACACTTTACTTCCTCCAGTTTTTCTCCATTCAAACTTACCTCCCAATTGACTTGACCCTCAACCCTACTGTACCTATTAACCTTGCTCTTATTCACATTTACTCTTAACTTTCTTCTTTCACACACTTTACCAAACTCAGTCACCAGCTTCTGCAGTTTCTCACATGAATCAGCCACCAGCGCTGTATCATCAGCGAACAACAACTGACTCACTTCCCAAGCTCTCTCATCCACAACAGACTTCATACTTGCCCCTCTTTCCAAAACTCTTGCATTTACCTCCCTAACAACCCCATCCATAAACAAATTAAACAACCATGGAGACATCACACACCCCTGCCGCAAACCTACATTCACTGAGAACCAATCACTTTCCTCTCTTCCTACACGTACACATGCCTTACATCCTCGATAAAAACTTTTCACTGCTTCTAACAACTTGCCTCCCACACCATATATTCTTAATACCTTCCACAGAGCATCTCTATCAACTCTATCATATGCCTTCTCCAGATCCATAAATGCTATATACAAATCCATTAGCTTTTCTAAGTATTTCTCACATACATTCTTCAAAGCAAACACCTGATCCACACATCCTCTACCACTTCTGAAACCACACTGCTCTTCCCCAATCTGATGCTCTGTACATGCCTTCACCCTCTCAATCAATACCCTCCCATATAATTTACCAGGAATACTCAACAAACTTATACCTCTGTAATTTGAGCAATCACTCTTATCCCCTTTGCCTTTGTACAATGGCACTATGCACACATTCCGCCAATCCTCAGGCACCTCACCACGAGTCATACTACATTAAATAACCTTACCAACCAGTCAATAATACAGTCACCCCCTTTTTTAATAAATTCCACTGCAATACCATCCAAACCTGCTGCCTTCCCGGCTTTCATCTTCCGCAAAGCTTTTACTACCTCTTCTCTGTTTACCAAATCATTTTCCCTAACCCTCTCACTTTGCACACCACCTCGACCAAAACACCCTATATCTGCCACTCTATCATCAAACACATTCAATAAACCTTCAAAATACTCACTCCATCTCCTTCTCACATCACCACTACTTGTTATCACCTCCCCATTTGCGCCCTTCACTGAAGTTCCCATTTGCTCCCTTGTCTTACGCACTTTATTTACCTCCTTCCAGAACATCTTTTTATTCTCCAAAAGAAGGAACAGAGAAGAGGTCCAGGTGAGGATATTCCCTCAAAGGCCCAGTCCTCTGTTCTTAACGCTACCTCGCTATCGCGGGAAATAGCGAATAGTATTAAGAAAAAAAAAAAAAAAAATATATATATATATATATATATATATATATATATATATGTTTATGGATGGGGTTGTTAGGGAGGTAAATGCAAGAGTTTTGGAAAGAGGGGCAAGTATGAAGTCTGTTGGGGATGAGAGAGCTTGGGAAGTGAGTCAGTTGTTGTTCGCTGATGATACAGCGCTGGTGGCTGATTCATGTGAGAAACTGCAGAAGCTGGTGACTGAGTTTGGAAAAGTGTGTGGAAGAAGAAAGTTAAGAGTAAATGTGAATAAGAGCAGTACAGTAGGGTTGAGGGTCAAGTCAATTGGGAGGTGAGTTTGAATGGAGAAAAACTGGAGGAAGTGAAGTGTTTTAGATATCTGGGAGTGGATCTGGCAGCGGATGGAACCATGGAAGCGGAAGTGGATCATAGGGTGGGGGAGGGGGCGAAAATCCTGGGGGCCTTGAAGAATGTGTGGAAGTCGAGAACATTATCTCGGAAAGCAAAAATGGCTATGTTTGAAGGAATAGTGGTTCCAACAATGTTGTATGGTTGCGAGGTGTGGGCTATGGATAGAGTTGTGCGCAGGAGGATGGATGTGCTGGAAATGAGATGTTTGAGGACAATGTGTGGTGTGAGGTGGTTTGATCGAGTGAGTAACGTAAGGGTAAGAGAGATGTGTGGAAATAAAAAGAGCGTGGTTGAGAGAGCAGAAGAGGGTGTTTTGAAGTGGTTTGGGCACATGGAGAGGATGAGTGAGGAAAGATTGACCAAGAGGATATATGTGTCGGAGGTGGAGGGAACAAGGAGAAGAGGGAGACCAAATTGGAGGTGGAAAGATGGAGTGAAAAAGATTTTGTGTGATCGGGGCCTGAACATGCAGGAGGGTGAAAGGAGGGCAAGGAATAGAGTGAATTGGAGCGATGTGGTATACCGGGGTTGACGTGCTGTCAGTGGATTGAAGCAAGGCATGTGAAGCGTCTGGGGTAAACCATGGAAAGCTGTGTAGGTATGTATATTTGCGTGTGTGGACGTATGTATATACATGTGTATGGGGGGGGGTTGGGCCATTTCTTTCGTCTGTTTCCTTGCGCTACCTCACAAACGCGGGAGACAGCGACAAAGTATAATAAAAAAAAAAAATATATATATATATATATATATATATATATATATATATATATATATATATATATATATATATATATATATATATTTTATCCCTGGGGATAGGGGAGAAAGAATACTTCCCACGTTTTCCCTACGTGTCGTAGAAGGCGACTAAAAGGGGAGGGAGCGGAGGGCTGGAAATCCTCCCCCCCCCCCCCCCTTTTTTTTTTTTAGTTTTCCAAAAGAAGGGAACAGAGAAGGGGGCCAGGTGAGGATATTTCCTCAAAGGCCCAGTACTCTGTTCTTAGCGCTACCTCGCTAATGCAGGAAATGGCGAATAGTTTGAAAGAAAGAAAAGAAAAATATATTTATTTATATATATGTACATATATATGTACATTTTTTTCTTTTTTTTTTCTAAATTTTCCAAAAGAAGGAACAGAGAAGGGGGCCATGTGATGATGTTCCCTCAAAGGCCCAGTCCTCTGTTCTTACCACTACCTCGCTAATGCGGGAAATGGCAAATAGTATGAAAAAAAAAATATATATATATATATATATATATGTACATATTCATATTTACTTGCCCTCATGCATTCCTGGCAACACCCCACCTCACAAGAAACGCCATCGCCACCCCATGCATCAGCGAGGTAGTGCCAGGAAACAAACGGAAAAAGGCCACATCCGCTCACACTCAGTCTCAAGCTGCCATATGTAATGCACCGAAACCAAAGCTCCCTATCCACATCCAGGCCCCAAAGACCTTTCCAGGGTTACCCCAATACTTTTCACATACCCTGGTTCACTCAATTCCTTACACACCTCTCATCCTCCTGTATTTTCAGGCCCCGATTTGCTAAAAATCTTTTTAACTTCATCCTTCCACCTCCAATTTGTTCTTCTGCTTCTCCTTCTTACCTCTACCCCTGGCACACATACCCTCTTTGCTAACCTTTACTCCCTCATTCTTCCCATATGTGCAAACCATTTCAACACACCCTCTTCTGTTCTATCAACCACACTCCTTTTATCACCATACATCTCTCTAACCTTTTCATTACTGACTCAATGAAACCACCTCACACCACATATTGTCCTTAACACTTCATTTCCATCACATCCACCCTCATCTGTACAAACCATATCCATAGCCCATGCCTTGCAACCGTATAATATTCCTTCAAACATACCCATTTTTGCTCTCCAAGATAACATTCTCTCTTATCGCACATTCCTCATTGCTCCCAAAACCTTCAGTCCCTTCCCCACCCTTGACACACTTCTGCTTCCATGGTCCCATTCGCTGCCAAGTCCACTCCCAGATATCTAAAACACTCCACTTCCTCCAATTTTTTCTCATTCAAACTTACAACCCAACTAACTTATCCCTTAACCTTGCTTAACCTAATACCCTTGTTCTTATTCATATTTACTCTCAACTTTCTCCTTTCACACACTTTTCTAAACTCAGTCACCAACTTCTGCAGTTTCTCACTCAAATCAGCCACCAGTGCTGTACCATTGGCGCACAACGATTGACTCGCTTCCCATGTCCTCTCATCTCCAAAAGACTGCATTCTTGCCCCTCTCTCCAAAACTCATGCATTTACCTCCCTAACCACCCCATCCATAAAAAAACTGAACAACCATGGTGACATCACACACCCCTGCTGCAGACCAACCTTCACTGGCAACCAATCACTCTCCTGCCTTCTCCAGATCAAAAAATGCCACATACAAATCCATCTGTTTTTCTTAGTATTTCTCATATATTTTTTCACAGTAAATACCACTTCTACAACCACACTGCTCCTCCCCAATCTGATACTCTGTACATGCCTTTACCCTCTCAATCAATACCCTCCCATACAATTTTCCGGGTATACTCAAAAAACTTATGCCTCTGTAGCTTGAACACTCGCCTTTATTTCCTTCGCCTTTGTACAATGGCACTATACATGCATTCTGCCAAAACTCATGCACTTCACCATGATCCATACATACACTGAATATCCTTATCAATACATCAACAACACAGTCACCCCTTCTTCATAAATTCAACTGCAATACCATGCATACCTGCCGCCTTGCTGGGTTTCATCTTTTGCAAGGCTTTCACTACCACTTCTCTCCTCACCAAACAACTCTCCCTGACCAGCTTCACTTTGCACAATACCCTGACCAAACCTCCCTACATCTGCCATTCTATCATCATACACGTTCAACAACCCTTCAAAATACTCATTCCATCTCTTTCCTAACTCCAATACCTGTTATCACTTCCCCCTTGTCCACTTCATCGATGATCCCAGTTCTTCTCGTCTTACAAACAATATTTACCTCCTTCCAAAACATCTTTTAACTCTCCCTAAAGTTTATGACACCATCTCACCCCAACTCTCATTAGCCTTCTGGCAACCCTTGCACCTTCCTCTTGACCTCCTGTTGCTTTCTCTCCATACATCTCCCAGTCATTTCCACCCCTTCATTGTAAGTATCATCCAAAAGCCTCTTTTCTCTTTCACTAGCACCTCTATTTCTTCATTCCACCACTCACTACCCTTTCTAATCTGCCCATCTCCCACCATTCTCATGCAACATGCATCTTTTGCACATGCCATCACTGCTTCCCTAAGTACATCCCATTCCTCACCCAATCCGCTCACTTCAATTTGCTCTAAACTTTTGTCATTCTAAACTTAATCTCTCCTCAGACATGTCTCCTTCCCAAGATCACTTACTCTCACCACTCTCTTCACTCCAACATTTTCTCTTCTTTTTCAAAAACCTCTCCAAATCTTCACCTTTGCCTCTACAAGATAGTGATCAGACATCCCACCAGCTGCCCCTCTCAGCATATTTACATACAAAAGTCTCTCTTTTATACACCTATCAGTAAATGTGTAATCAAATAATGCCCTTAGACCATCTCTCTCTCCTACTCACATATGTATACTTGTGTACATTTCTTTTTAAATTGGGTATTCCCAATCACCAGTCTTTTTTCAGTACACAAATCTACAAGCTCTTCACCATTTCTATTCACAACACTGAAAACCACATGCATACCAATTATACCCTCAACTACTACAATAAGCACAATAATCACCTATCGCTCTCCATCCACTCACAGTTTTACCCACATCATTCTAGAATTTACTTCCTTACATTCTTTCACACACTCCCACAACTCCTGCTTCAGTAGTAGTGCAACTCCTTCCTTAGTTCTTGTCCTCTCACCAAACTCCGACTTTATTCCAAATGTTCCCAAACCATTCTTCCTCTTTACCCTTTAACTTCATTTCACTCAAAGCCAGAACATCTAGGTTTCTTTCCTCAAACATAGTACCTATCTCTCTGTTCTTCTCGTCTTGCTTACATCCACACACATTCAAATACTCCAGTCAAAGCCTTCGAGGAAGAAGGGGAGGATTTTCAGCACCTCACTACCGACCCCTTTGTTTTTATCATTATTATGCTTGATCGCAGTTTCCTGTGTCAGGAAACTCATGAAGAAAGACCCATCCTCTCGTACAGCCATACAGTAATCCCTCGATTAAATAGACCCAGATTTACGAATTTCGGATCTAACAGACCGGGCAAATAATGATACATTAATAATAACTTTTAAACAGTCTTAGAATATAGATAAATTTCAAACACAGAACCTAGTGAATTTCATATCGGACTTGTTTTTGTATGTGTGAGGCACACTTGCGTTGCTTTGGTTTCAGTCTGCCTCAAGCTAGTGCGCGATAAGGTTGCATAAAGAGAATTGTGACTTTGCTTACCAAATATCTTTACAATCGTTACAGTAAAAAATGGCATTGATACAAGAGTTAAAAGAAAGCGTGTGGACTGTATACTGTATCAAAAAAATGGCCGATAGTTTACATTGTCAATTTAACAGACATTCAGCAGTAACACACATACCCTCCCCATATTAGTCTGTTAAATTGGGGGTTTACTGTACATATACATTCATGTACGCATATATTTATTATCTTTATTCTATTATACTTAGTCGCTGTCTCCCACATATATATATATATATATATATATATATATATATATTTTTTTTCATACTATTCGCCATTTCCCGCGATAGCGAGGTAGCATTAAGAACAGAGGACTGGGCCTTGGAAGGAATATCCTCACCTGGCCCCCTTCTCTGTTCCTTCTTTTGGAAAATTAAAAAAAAAAAAAACGAGAGGGGAGGATTTCCAGCCCCCGCTCCCTTCCCTTTTAGTTGCCTTCTACGACATGCAGGGAATACGTGGGAAGTATTCTTTCTCCCCTATCCCCAGGGATAATATATATATATATATATATATATGGAAGAAGGTAAATAAAGTGCGTAAGACAAGGGAGCAAATGGGAACTTCAGTGAAGGGCGCAAATGGGGAGGTGATAACAAGTAGTGGTGATGTGAGAAGGAGATGGATTGAGTATTTTGAAGGTTTGTTGAATGTGTTTGATGATAGAGTGGCACATATAGGGTGTTTTGGTCGAGGTGGTGTGCAAAGTGAGAGGGTTAGGGAAAATGATTTGGTAAACAGAGAAGAGGTAGTGAAAGCTTTGCAGAAGATGAAAGCCGGCAAGGCAGCAGGTTTGGATGGTATTGCAGTGGAATTTATTAAAAAAGGGGGTGACTGTATTGTTGACTGGTTGGTAAGGTTATTTAATGTATGTATGACTCATGGTGAGGTGCCTGAGGATTGGCGGAATGCGTGCATAGTGCCATTGTACAAAGGCAAAGGGGATAAGAGTGAGTGCTCAAATTACAGAGGTATAAGTTTGTTGAGTATTCCTGGTATATTATATGGGAGGGTATTGATTGAGAGGGTGAAGGCATGTACAGAGCATCAGATTGGGGAAGAGCAGTGTGGTTTCAGAAGTGGTAGAGGATGTGTGGATCAGGTGTTTGCTTTGAAGAATGTATGTGAGAAATACTTAGAAAAGCAAATGGATTTGTATGTAGCATTTATGGATCTGGAGAAGGCATATGATAGAGTTGATAGAGATGCTCTGTTGAAGGTATTAAGAATATATGGTGTGGGAGGAAAGTTGTTAGAAGTAGTGAAAAGTTTTTATCGAGGATGTAAGGCATGTGTACGTGTAGGAAGAGAGGAAAGTGATTGGTTCTCAGTGAATGTAGGTTTGCGGCAGGGGTGTGTGATGTCTCCATGGTTGTTTAATTTGTTTATGGATGGGGTTGTTAGGGAGGTAAATGCAAGAGTTTTGGAAAGAGGGGCAAGTATGAAGTCTGTTGGGGATGAGAGAGCTTGGGAAGTGAGTCAGTTGTTGTTCGCTGATGATACAGCGCTGGTGGCTGATTCATGTGAGAAACTGCAGAAGCTGGTGACTGAGTTTGGTAAAGTGTGTGGAAGAAGAAAGTTAAGAGTAAATGTGAATAAGAGCAAGGTTATTAGGTACAGTAGGGTTGAGGGTCAAGTCAATTGGGAGGTGAGTTTGAATGGAGAAAAACTGGAGGAAGTGAAGTGTTTTAGATATCTGGGAGTGGATCTGGCAGCGGATGGAACCATGGAAGCGGAAGTGGATCATAGGGTGGGGGAGGGGGCAAAAATTCTGGGGGCCTTGAAGAATGTGTGGAAGTCGAGAACATTATCTCGGAAAGCAAAAATGGGTATGTTTGAAGGAATAGTGGTTCCAACAATGTTGTATGGTTGCGAGGCGTGGGCTATGGATAGAGTTGTGCGCAGGAGGATGGATGTGCTGGAAATGAGATGTTTGAGGACAATGTGTGGTGTGAGGTGGTCTGATCGAGTGAGTAACATAAGGGTAAGAGAGATGTGTGGAAATGAAAAGAGCGTGGTTGAGAGAGCAGAAAAGGGTGTTTTGAAGTGGTTTGGGCACATGGAGAGAATGAGAGAGGAAAGATTGACCAAGAGGATATATGTGTCGGAGGTGGAGGGAACGAGGAGAAGAGGGAGACCAAATTGGAGGTGGAAAGATGGAGTGAAAAAGATTTTGTGTGATCGGGGCCTGAACATGCAGGAGGGTGAAAGGAGGGCAAGGAATAGAGTGAATTGGAGCGATGTGGTATACCGGGGTTGACGTGCTGTCAGTGGATTGAATCAAGGCATGTGAAGCGTCTGGGGTAAACCATGGAAAGCTGTGTAGGTATGTATATTTGCGTGTGTGGACGTATGTATATACATGTGTATGGGGGGGGGTTAGGATATTTCTTTCGTCTGTTTCCTTGCGCTACCTCGCAAACGCGGGAGACAGCGACAAAGTATAAAAAAAAAAAAAAATATATATATATATATATATATATATATATATATATATATATATATATATATATATATATATATATATATACTTTCTTTTCTTTCAAACTATTTGCCATTTCCAGCATTAAGAACAGAGAACTGGGCCTTTGAGGGAATATCCTCACCTGGCCCCCTTCTCTGTTCCTTCTTTTGGAAAATTAGAAAAAAAAAAAAAAAAAAGAGAGGGGAGAATTTCCAGCCACCCCGCTCCCTCCCCTTTTAGTCGCCTTCTACGACACGCAGGGAATACGTGGGAAGTACTCTTTCTCCCCTATCGCCAGTGATATGTGATACAGTATGTGATGGAATGTAAGAAAGTAATTTCTCGATTAATATGGGTAAAACTGAAAGTTGATGAAGAGAGATGGGTGATTATTGGTGCATATGCACCTGGGCATGAGAAGAAAGATCAAGAGAGGCAAGTGTTTTGGGGGCAGCTGAATGAGTGTGTTAGTGGTTTTGATGCACAAGACCGGGTTATAGTGATGGGTTGTTTGAATGCAAAGATGAGTAATGTGGCAGTTGAGGGAATAATTGGTATACATGGGGTGTTCAGTGTTGTAAATGGAAATGGTGAAGAGCTTGTAGATTTATGTCCTCAAAAAGGACTAGCGATTGGGAATACCTGGTTTAAAAAGCGAGATATACATAAGTATACATATGTAGGTAGGAGAGATGGCCAGAGAGCGTTATTGGATTACGTGTTAATCGACAGGCACGCGAAAGAGAGACTTTTGGATGTTAATGTGCTGAGAGGTGCAACTGGAGGGATGTCTGATCATTATCTTGTGGAGGCTAAGGTGAGGATTTGTATGGGTTTTCAGAAAAGAAGAGTGAATGTTTGGGTGAAGAGGGTGGTGAGAGTAAGTGAGCTTGGGAAGGAGACTTGTGTGAGGAAGTACCAGGAGAGACTGAGTACAGAATGGAAAAAGGTGAGAACAATGGAAGTAAGGGGAGTGCGGGAGGAATGGGATGTATTTAGGGAATTGGTGATGGAGTGCGCAAAAGATGCTTGTGGCATGAGAAGCGTGGGAGGTGGGTTGATTAGAAATGGTAGTGAGTGGTGGGATGAAGAAGTAAGATTATTAGTGAAAGAGAAGAGAGAGGCATTTGGACGATTTTTGCAGGGAAAAATGCAATTGAGTGGGAGATGTATAAAAGAAAGAGACAGGAGGTCAAGAGAAAGGTGCAAGAGGTGAAAAAGAGGGCAAATGAGAGTTGGGGTGAGAGAGTATCATTAAATTTTAGGGAGAATAAAAAGATGTTCTGGAAGGAGGTAAATAAAGTGCATAAGACAAGGGAGCAAATGGGAACTTCATTGAAGGGCACTAATGGGGAGGTGATAACAAGTAGTGGTGATGTGAGAAGGAGATGGAGTGAGTAGTTTGAAGGTTTGTTGAATGTGTTTGATGATAAAGTGGCACATATAGGGTGTTTTGGTCGAGGTGGTGTGCAAAGTGAGAGGGTTAGGGAAAATGATTTGGTAAATAGAGAAGAGGTAGTAAGAGCTTTGCAGAAGATGAAAGCCGGCAAGGCAACAGGTTTGGATGGTATTGCAGTGGAATCTATTAAAAAAGGGGATGACTGTATTGTTGACTGGTTGGTAAGGATATTTAATGTATGTATGTATGACTGATGGTGAGGTGCCTGAAGATTGGCGGAATACGTGCATAGTGCCATTGTACAAAGGCAAAGGGGATAAGAGTGAGTGCTCAAATTACAGAGGTATAAGTTTGTTGAGTATTCCTGGTAAATTATATGGGAGGGTATTGATTGAGAGGGTGAAGGCATGTACAGAACATCAGATTGGGGAAGAGCAGTGTGGTTTCAGAAGTGGTAGAGGATGTGTGGATCAGGTGTTTGCTTTGAAGAATGTATGTGAGAAATACTTAGAAAAGCAAATGGATCTGTATATAGCATTTATGGATCTGGAGAAGGCATATGATAGAGTTGATAGAGATGCTCTGTGAAAGGTATTAAGAATATATGGTGTGGGAGGCAAGTTGTTAGAAGCAGTGAAAAGTTTTTATCGAGGATGTAAGGCATGTGTACGTGTAGGAAGAGGAAAGTGATCGGTTCTCAGTGAATGTAGGTTTGCGGCAGGGGTGTGTGATGTCTCCATGGTTGTTTAATTTGTTTATGGATGGGGTTGTTAGGGAGGTGAATGCAAGAGTTTTGGAAAGAGGGGCAAGTATGCAGTTTGTTGTGGATGAGAGAGCTTGGGAAGTGAGTCAGTTGTTGTTCGCTGATGATACAGCGCTGGTGGCTGATTCATGTGAGAAACTGCAGAAGCTGGTGACTGAGTTTAGCAAAGTGTGTGAAAGAAGAAAGTTAAGAATAAATGTGAATAAGAGAAAGGTTATTACATACAGTAGGGTTTAGGGTCAAGTCAATTGGGAGGTAAGTTTGAATGGAGAAAAACTGGAGGAAGTAAAGTGTTTTAGATATCTGGGAGTGGATCTGTCAGCGGATGGAACCATGGAAGCGGAGGTGAATCATAGGGTGGGGGAGGGAGCGAAAATCCTGGGAGCCTTGAAGAATGTGTGGAAGTCGAGAACATTATCTCCGAAAGCAAAAATGGGTATGTTTGAAGGAATAGTGGTTCCAACAATGTTGTATGGTTGCGAGGCATGGGCTATGGAGGCATGGGCTATGGATAGAGTTGTGCGCATGAGGGTGGATGTGCTGGAAATGAGATGTTTGAGGACAATGTGTGGTGTGAGGTGGTTTGATCGAGTAAGTAATGTAAGGGTAAGAGAGATGCGTGGAAATAAAAAGAGCGTGGTTGAGAGAGCAGAAGAGGGTGTTTTGAAATGGTTTGGGCACATGGAGAGAATGAGTGAGGAAAGACTGACCAAGAGGATATATGTGTTGGAGGTGGAGGGAACGAGGAGAAGTGGGAGACCAAATTGGAGGTGGAAAGATGGAGTGAAAAAGATTTTGAGTGATCGGGGCCTGAACATGCAGGAGGGTGAAAGGCGGGCAAGGAATAGAGTGAATTGGATCGATGTGGTATAACGGGGTTGACGTTCTGTCAGTGGATTGAATCAGGGCATGTGAAGCGTCTGGGTTAAACCATGGAAAGTTGTGTGGGGCCTGGATGTGGAAAGGGAGCTGTGGTTTCGGGCATTATGGTATTGCATGTGTGGCGAGGTGGCGATGGGAATGAATAAAGGCAGACAGTGTGAATTGTGTGCATGGGTATAAATGTATGTGTCTGTGTGTGTATATATATGTGTGTCCATTGAGATGTATAGGTATGTATATTTTTGGTGTGTGGACGTGTATGTATATACATGTGTATGGGGGTGGGTTGGGCCATTTCTTTCATCTGTTTCCTTGCGCTACCTCGCAAACGCGGGAGACAGCGACGAAGCAAAATATAGAAATGAATATATATATATATATGAGGTGTGAGGTGGTTTGATCGACTAAGTAATAATAGGGTAAGAGAGATGTGTAGTAATATAATGAGTGTGGTTGAGAATGCAGAAGAGGATGTTTTGAAATGGTTTGGTCACATGGAGAGAATGATTGAGGAAAGAATGACCAAGAGGTTATATGTGTCAGAGGTGGAGGGAATGAGAAGTGGGAGACGAAACTGGAGGTGGAAAGATGGAGTCAAAAAGATTTTCAGTAATCGCGGCCAGATCATGCAGGAGGGTGAAAGGCGTGCAAGGAATAGAGTGAATTGGAACGATGTGGTATACCGGCGTCGACGTGCTGTCAATGGATTGAACCAGGCCATGTGAAGCGTTTGTGGTAAACCATGGAACGTTCTGTGGGGCCTGGATGTGGAAAGGAAGCTGTGATTTCGGTGCATTATTACATGACAACGAGAGACTGAGTGTGAACGAACGGGGCCTTTCTTGTCTTCCTAGCGCTACCTCGCGCACATGAGGGGGAGGGGGTTGTTATTTCATGTGTGGCGGGGTGGCGATGGGAATGAATAATGACAGACAGTATGAATTATGTACATGTGTATAAATGTATATGTCTGTGTGTGTATATGTATGTACACGTTAAATGTATAGGTATGTATATTTGCACATGTGGACGTGTATGTATATACATGTGTATGTGGGTGGGTTGGGCCATTCTTTCATCTGTTTCCTTCCGCTACCTCTCTTGCCCTATTATTACTTACTCGATCGAACCACCTCACACCACATAATGTCCTCAAACATCTCATTTCCAGCACATCCACCCTCCTGCACACAACTCTATCCATAGCTCACGCCTCGCAACTGTACAACATTGCTGGAACCACTATTCCTACAAACATACATATTTTTGCTTTCGGAGATAATGTTCTCGATTTCCACACATTCGTCAAGGCTCCCAGAACTTTCGCCCCCTCCCCCACCCTATGATTCACTTCCGCTACCATGGTTCCATTCGCTGCCAAATCCACTCCCAGATATCTAAAACACTTCACTTCCTCCAGTTTTTCTCCATTCAAACTTACCTCCTCCCAACTGAATTGTCCCTCAAACCTACTGTACCTAATAACCTTGCTCTTATTCACATTTACTCTCATCTTTCTTCTTTCACACACTTTACCAAACTCAGTCACCAGCTTCTGCAGTTTCTCACATGAATCAGCCACCAGCGCTGTATCATCAGTGAACAACAACTGACTCACTTCCCAAGCTCTCTCATCCACAACAGACTGCATACTTGCCCCTCTTTCCAAAACTCTTGCATTCACCTTCCTAACAACCCCATCCATAAACAAATTACACAACCATGGAGACATCACACACCCCTGCTGCAAACCTACACTGACTGAGAACTAATCACTTGCCTCTCTTCCTACTCATACACATGTCTTACATCCTCGATAAAAACTTTTCACTGCTTCTAACAACTTGCCTACCACACCATATATTTATAATACCTTCCACACAGCATCTCTATCAACTCTATCATATGCCTTCTCCAGATCCATACAAATCCATTTGCTTTTCTAAGTATTTCTCACATACATTCTTCAAAGCAAACACCTGATCCACACATCCTCTACCATTTCAGAAACCACACTGCTCTTCCCAAATCTTATGCTCTGTACATGCCTTCACCATCTCAATCAATACCCTCCCATATAATTTACCAGGAATACTCAACAAACTTATACCTCTGTAATTTGAGCACTCACTCTTATCCCCTTTGCCTTTGTACAATGGCACTATGTAAGCATTCTGCCAATCCTCTGACACCTCACCATGAGTCATACATACATTAAATAGCTTTACAAACCAGTCAACAATACAGTCACCCCCTTTCTTAATAAATTCAACTGTAATACCATCCAAATCCGCTACCTTGCTGGCTTTCATCTTCCGCAAAGCTCTTACTACCTCTTCTCTGTTTACAAAATCATTCTCCCTAATCCCTCTCACTTTGCACACCACCTCGACCAAAACACCCTATATCTGCCACTCTATCATCAAATACATTCAACAAACCTTCAAAATACTCACTCCATCTCCTTCTCACATCACCACTACTTGTTATCACCCCCCATTACCCCATTCGCTGAAGTTCCCATTTGTTCCCTTGTCTTACGCACTTTATTTACCTCCTTCCAAAACATCTTTACATTCTCCCTAAAATTTAATGATACTCTCTCACCCCAACTCTCATTTGCCCTCTTTTTCACCTCTTGCACCTTTCTCTTGACCTCCTGCCTCTTTCTTTTATACATCTCCCACTCATTTGCATTATTTCCCTGCAAAAATCGTCCAAATGCCTCTCTCTTCTCTTTCACTAATAATCTTACTTCTTCATCCCACCACTCACTACCCTTTCTAATCTGCCCACTTCCCACACTTCTCATGCCACAAGCATCTTTTGCGCAAGCCATCACTGCTTCCCTAAATACATCCCATTCCTCCCCCACTCCCCTTACATCCTTTGTTCTCACCTTTTTCCATTCTGTACTCAGTCTCTCCTGGTACTTCCTCTCACAAGTCTCCTTCCCAAGCTCACTTACTCTCACCACTCTCTTCACCAAAACATTCTCTCTTCTGAAAACCTCTACAAATCTTCACTTTTGCCTCCACAAGATAATGATCAGACATCTCTCCAGTTGCACCTCTCAGCACATTAACATCCGTAAGTCTCTCTTTCATGCGCCTATCAATTAACACATAATCCAATAATGCTCTCTGGCCATCTCTCCAACTTACATATGTATACTTATGTATATCTCTCTTTTTAAACCAGTTATTCCCAATCACCAGTCCTTTTTCAGCACATAAATCCACAAGCTCTTCACTATTTCCATTTACAGCACTGAACACCAAATGTACACCAATTATTCCCTCAACTGCCATATTACTCACCTTTGCATTCAAATCACCCATCACTATAATCCGGTCTCATGCATCAAAACTACTAACACACTCGGCTGCTCCCAAAACACTTGCCTCTTATGATCTTTCTTCTCATGCCCAGGTGCATATGCACCAATAATCACCCATCTCTCTCCATCCACTTTCAGTTTTACCCATATCAATCTAGAGTTTACTTTCTTACACTCTGTCACATACTCTTTCTTACACTCTATCACATAATCCCACAACTCCTGTTTCAGGAGTAGTGCTACTCCTTCCATTGCTCTTGTCCTCTCACTAACCCCTGACTTTACCCCCAAGACTTTCCCCAAACCACTCTTCCCATTTACCCTTGAGCTTCATTTCACTCAGAGCCAAAACATCCAGGTTCCTTTCCTCAAACATACCACCTATCTCTCTTTTTTTCTCATCTTGGTTACATCCACACACATTTAGACACCCCAATCCGAGCCTTTGAGGAGGATGAGCGCTCCCTGCGTGACTCCTGTTTCCCCTTATAGAAAGTTAAAATACAAGGAGTGGAGGGTTTCCAGCCCCCTGCTCCCGTCCCCTTTAGCAGCCTTCTACAACACGTGAGGAATGCGTGGGAAGTATTCTTTCTCCCCTATCCCCAAGTATATATATATTCTTTTCTTTTCTTTTAAACTATTCGCCATTTCCTGCGTTAGCGAGGTAGTGTTAAGAACAGAGGACTGGGCCTTTTTTGGAATATCCTCACCTGGCCCCCTCTGTTCCTTCTTTTGGAAAAAAAAAAAAAAACGAGAGGGGAAGATTTCCAGCCCCCCGCTCCCTCCCCTTTTAGTCACCTTCTACGATACGCAGGGAATACGTGGGAAGTATTCTTAATCCCCTATCCCCAGATATAAAATATATATATATATATATATATCTTTTTTTTTTTTTGCTTTGTCGCTGTCTCCCGCGTTTGTGAGGTAGCATAAGGAAACAGACGAAAGAAATGGCCCAACCTACCCCCATACACATGTATATACATACGTCCACACACGCAAATATACATACCTACACAGCTTTCCATGGTTTACCCCAGACGCTTCACATGCCCTGATTCAATCCACTGACAGAACGTCAACCCCGGTATACCACATCGATCCAATTCACTCTATTCCTTGCCCTCCTTTCACCCTCCTGCATGTTCAGGCCCCGATCACACAAAATCTTTTTCACTCCATCTTTCCGCCTCCAATTTGGTCTCCCACTTCTCCTCGTTCCCTCCACCTCCGACACATATATCCTCTTGGTCAATCTTTCCTCACTCATTCTCTCCATGTGCCCAAACCATTTCAAAACACCCTCTTCTGCTCTCTCAACCACGCTCTTTTTATTTCCACACATCTCTCTTACCCTTACCTTACTTACTCGATCAAACCACCTCACACCACACATTGTCCTCAAACATCTCATTTCCAGCACATCCATCCTCCTGCACACAACTCTATCCATAGCCCACGCCTCGCAACCATACAACATTGTTGGAACCACTATTCCTTCAAACATACCCATTTTTGCTTTCCGAGATAATGTTCTCGACTTCCACACATTCTTCAAGGGGATTAAGAATACTTTCCACGTATTCCCTGCGTGTCGTAGAAGGCGACTAAAAGGGGAGGGAGCGGGGGGCTGGAAATCCTCCCCTCTCGTTTTTTTTTTTTTATTTTCCAAAAGAAGGAACAGAATGGGGCCAGGTGAGGATATTCCAGAAAGGCCCAGTCCTCTGTTCTTAACGCTACCTCGCTAACGCGGGAAATGGCGAATAGTTTAAAAGAAAAGAAAGATATATATATATATATATATATATATATATATATATATACATTTTACCAAACTCAGTCACCAGCTTCTGCAGTTTCTCACATGAATCAGCCAACAGCGCTGTATCATCAGCGAACAACAACTGACTCACTTCCCAAGCTCTTTCACCCACAACAAACTTCATGCTTGCCCCTCTTTCCAAAACTCTTGCATTCACCTCCCTAACAACCCCATCCAATAACAAATTAAACAACCATGGAGACATCACACACCCCTGCCGCAAACCTACATTCACTGAGAACCAATCACTTTCCTCTCTTCCTACACGTACACATACCTTACATCCTCGATAAAAACTTTTCACTGCTTCTAACAACTTGCCTCCCACACCATATATTCTTAATACCTTCCACAGAGCATCTCTATCAACTCTATCATATGCCTTCTCCAGATCCATAAATGCTACATACAAATCCATTTGTTTTCTAAGTATTTCTCACATACATTCTTCAAAGCAAACACCTGATCCACACATCCTCTACCACTTCTGAAACCACACTGCTCTTCCCCAATCTGATGTTCTGTACATGCCTTCACCCTCTCAATCAATACCCTCCCATATAATTTACCAGGAATACTAAACAAACTTATACCTCTGTAATTTGAGCACTCACTCTTATCCCCTTTGCCTTTGTACAATGGCACTATGCAAGCATTCCGCCAATCTTCAGGCACCTCACCATGAGTCATACATACATCAAATAACCTTACCAACCAGTCAACAATACAGTCAACCCCTTTTTTCACAAATTCCACTGCAATACCATCCAAACCCGCTGCTTTGCCGGCTTTCATCTTTCGCAAAGCTTTTACTACCTCTTCTCTGTTTACCAAATCATTTTCCCTAACCCTCTCACTTTGCACACCACCTCGACCAAAACACCCTATATCTGCCATGTGAATAAGAGCAAGGTTATTAGGTACAGTAGGGTTGAGGGTCAAGTCAATTGTGAGGTAAGTTTGAATGGAGAAAAACTGGAGGAAGTAAAGTGTTTTAGATATCTGGGAGTGGATCTGGCAGCGGATGGAACCATGGAAGCGGAAGTGAATCGTAGGGTGGGGAAGGGGGCGAAAATCCTGGGAGCCTTGAAGAATGTGTGGAAGTCGAGAACATTATCTCCGAAAGCAAAAATGGCTATGTTTGAAGGAAAAGTGGTTCCAACAATGTTGTATGGTTACGAGGCGTGGGCTATGGATAGAGTTGTGCGCAGGAGGGTGGATGTGCTGGAAATAAGATGTTTGAGGACAATGTGTGGTGTGAGGTGGTTTGATCGAGTAAGTAATGTAAGGGTAAGAGAGATGTGTGGAAATAAAAAGAGCATGGTTGAGAGAGCAGAAGAGGGTGTTTTGAAATGGTTTGGGCACATGGAGAGAATGAGTGAGGAGAGATTGACCAAGAGGATATATGTGACAGAGGTGGAGGGAACGAGGAGAAGTGGGAGACCAAATTGGAGGTGGAAAGATGGAGAGAAAAAGATTCTGAGTGATCGGGGCCTGAACATGCAGGAGGGTGAAAGGTGGGCAAGGAATAGAGTGAATTGGATCGATGTGGTATACCGGGGTTGACATGCTGTCAGTGGATTGAATCAGGGCATGTGAAGCGTCTGGAGTAAACCATGGAAAGTTGTGTGGGGCCTGGATATGGAAAGGGAGGTGTGGTTTCGGGCATTATTGCATGACAGCTAGACTGAGTGTGAACGAATGGGGCCTTTGTTGTCTTTTCCTAGCATTACGTCGCGCACATGAGGGGGAGGGGGATGGTATTCCATGTGTGGCGAGGTGGCAATGGGAATGAATAAAGGCAGACAGTGTGAATTGTGTGCATGGGTATTTAGGTATGTGTCTGTGTGTGTATATGTATGTGTACATTGAGATGTACAGGTATGTATATTTGCATGTGTGGACGTCTATGTATATACATGTGTATGGGGGTGGGTTGGGCCATTTCTTTCGTTTGTTTCCCTGCGCTACCTCGGAAACGCGGGAGACAGCAACAAAGCAAAAAAATATATATATATATATATATATTATCCCTGGGGATAGTGGAGAAAGAATACTTCCCATGTATTCCCTGCGTGTCGTAAAAGGCGACTAAAAGGGAAGGGAGCGGGGGGCTGGAAATCCTCCCCTCTCATTTTTGATTTTCCAAAGGAAGGAACAGAGATGGGGGCCACGTGGGGATTTCCCTCAAAGTCTCAGCCCTCTGTTCCTAAAGCTACCTCGCTACCACGGGAAATGGCGAATAGTATGAAAAAAAAAAGAAAAAATATATATATATATATATATATATATATATATATACATATATATATATATATATATATATATATATATATATATATATATACATATATATATATATATATATATATATATATATATATATATATATATATATATATATACATATATATATATATATATATATATATATATATATATATATATATATATATATATATATATATATGTTTTGGTAGAGGTGGTGTGCAAAGTGAGAGGGTTAGGGAAAATGATTTGGTAAACAGAGAAGAGGTAGTGAAAGCTTTGAAGAAGATGAAAGCCGGCAAGGCAGCAGGTTTGGATGGTATTGCAGTGGAATTTATAAAAAAAGGGGGTGACTGTATTGTTGACTGGTTGGTAAGGTTATTTAATGTATGTATGACTCATGGTGAGGTGCCTGAGGATTGGCGGAATGCGTGCATAGTGCCATTGTACAAAGGCAAAGGGGATAAGAGTGAGTGCTCAAATTACAGAGGTATAAGTTTGTTGAGTATTCCTGGTAAATTATATGGGAGGGTATTGATTGAGAGGGTGAAGGCATGCACAGAGCATCAGATTGGGGAAGAGCAGTGTGGTTTCAGAAGTGGTAGAGGATGTGTGGATCAGGTGTTTGCTTTGAAGAATGTATGTGAGAAATACTTAGAAAAGCAAATGGATTTGTATGTAGCATTTATGGATCTGGAAAAGGCATATGATAGAGTTGATAGAGATGCTCTGTGGAAGGTATTAAGAATATATGGTGTGGGAGGCAAGTTGTTAGAAGCAGTGAAAAGTTTTTATCGAGGATGTAAGGCATGTGTACGTGTAGGAAGAGAGGAAAGTGATTGGTTCTCAGTGAATGTAGGTTTGCAGCAGGGGTGTGTGATGTCTCCATGGTTGTTTAATTTGTTTATGGATGGGGTTGTTAGGGAGGTAAATGCAAGAGTTTTGGAAAGAGGGGCAAGTATGAAGTCTGTTGGGGATGAGAGAGCTTGGGATGTGAGTCAGTTGTTGTTCGCTGATGATACAGCGCTGGTGGCTGATTCATGTGAGAAACTGCAGAAGCTGGTGACTGAGTTTGGTAAAGTGTGTGGAAGAAGAAAGTTAAGGGTAAATGTGAATAAGAGCAAGGTTATTAGGTACAGTAGGGTTGAGGGTCAAGTCAATTGGGAGGTGAGTTTGAATGGAGAAAAACTGGAGGAAGTGAAGTGTTTTAGATATCTGGGAGTGGATCTGGCAGCGGATGGAACCATGGAAGCGGAAGTGGATCATAGGGTGGGGGAGGGGGCGAAAATTCTGGGGGCCTTGAAGAATGTGTGGAAGTCGAGAACATTATCTCGGAAAGCAAAAATGGGTATGTTTGAAGGAATAGTGGTTCCAACAATGTTGTATGGTTGCGAGGCGTGGGCTATGGATAGAGTTGTGCGCAGGAGGATGGATGTGCTGGAAATGAGATGTTTGAGGACAATGTGTGGTGTGAGGTGGTTTGATCGAGTGAGTAACGTAAGGGTAAGAGAGATGTGTGGAAATAAAAAGAGCGTGGTTGAGAGAGCAGAAGAGGGTGTTTTGAAGTGGTTTGGGCACATGGAGAGGATGAGTGAGGAAAGATTGACCAAGAGGATATATGTGTCGGAGGTGGAGGGAGCAAGGAGAAGAGGGAGACCAAATTGGAGGTGGAAAGATGGAGTGAAAAAGATTTTGTGTGATCGGGGCCTGAACATGCAGGAGGGTGAAAGGAGGGCAAGGAATAGAGTGAATTGGAGCGATGTGGTATACCGGGGTTGACGTGCTGTCAGTGGATTGAATCAAGGCATGTGAAGCGTCTGGGGTAAACCATGGAAAGCTGTGTAGGTATGTATATTTGCGTGTGTGGACGTATGTATATACATGTGTATGGGGGGGGTTGGGCCATTTCTTTCGTCTGTTTCCTTGCGCTACCTCGCAAACGCGGGAGACAGCGACAAAGTATAAAAAAAAAAAAAAATAAATATATATATATATATATATATATATATATATATATATATATATATATATATATATATATATATATATTTGGAAAGGATGACAATTTTGCATTCGATCAAGATATTCCTAAGAGTCCACAGGGAAAATGAAACACGAGAAGTTCCTAAGTGCACTTTCGTGTAATAATTACATCATCAGGGGAGACACAAGGGAGAAATATAACAGTCAGTTGATATACATCGAAGAGACGAAGCTAGGACGCCATTTGGTGAACATGCGATTGTCTTGGACAGGCCACAGAATCGCCATCCACCTGTGTCAGCGAGGTGCCACCAGGAAACAGACAAATAATGGCCACATCCGCTCACATTCATTCTCTAGTTGTCATGTATGATGCAAAAAATCGACAGCTCCCTATCCACATCCAGGCCCCATACACCTTTCCATGGATTACCCCAGAAGTTTCACATGCCCTTGTTCAGTCCATTGGTGGCAAGTCAACCCCAGTATACCATGTTATTCCAATTTACTGTATTCCATGTACGCTTTTACCCTCCAGCATGTTCAGGCCTCGATGGCTCAAAATCTTTTTCATTCCATCCTTCTACCTCCAATTTGGTCTTCCACTTCTTGTTCCCTCAACCACTGACATATATATCCTCTTCGTCATCTTTTCCTCACTCATTCTCTCCATACGTCCAAACCATTTCAACTCATCCTCTTCTGCTCTTTCAACCAAACTCCTTTTTATTACCACACATTTCTCTTACCCTTTCACTACTTACTTGATCAAACCACCTCACACCACAGATTATCCTAAAACACTTCATTTCCAATACATCTAACCTCTTCCGCAAAACCCTATCTACAGCCAAAGCCTCATAAAATATTGTTGGATCTATCATTCCTTCAAATATACTCATTTTTACTCTTCAAAACAACATTCTCTCTTTCCACACATTCTTCATCAACCCTTGATCCTTCACCCCCTCCCCCACCCTATTACTCACTTCCGCTTCCATGGTTCCATTTGCTATTAAGTCCACTGTCAGATATCTAACACACTTCACCTCCTCCAATTTCTCTCCATTCAAACTTACACCCAACTAACTAGTCATTCAACCCTGATGACCCTAATAACCTTGCTCTTATTCTCATTTACTCGAAAACTTTCTTCTTTCACACACTTTTCCAAACTCAGTCACAAACTTTGCAGTTTCTCTCTCAAATCATACACCACTATCGTATCATTGGTAAATAACAACAGACTTCCTTCCCAGGCCCTCTCATCCCAAACAAACGGCATACTCACAACTCTCCAAAACACTTGCATTTACATCCCTAACCAACCTATCCATTAACAAACTTAACAACCATGTTGACATCACACACCCATACTGCAGACCAACCTTCACTGAGAACCAATCAATCCCCTCTCTTCCTACTTGTACACATGCCTCACACCTTCAACAAACCTTCTCTGCTTCCACCACCTTACCATCCAAAAAGCATCTCTATCAACACTATCATATGCCTTATCCAGATCCATAAATGCTACATACAAATCCATCTATTTTCTAAGTATTCCTCGCAACATCTTCAAACACAAACACACATATGTATATATGTATATAGGAAGTAAAGTGTTTTAGATATCTGGAAGTGGATCTGGCAGCGGATGGAACCATGGAAGCGGAAGTGAATCATTGGGTGGGGAAGGGGGCGAAAATCCTGGAAGCCTTGAAGAATGTGTGGAAGTCGAGAACATTATCTCCGAAAGCAAAAATGGCTATGTTTGAAGGAATAGTGGTCCCAACAATGTTGTATGGTTGCAAGGCGTGGGCTATGGAGAGAGTTGTGCGCAGGAGGGTGGATGTGCTGGAAATGAGATGTTTGAGGACAATATGTGGTGTGAGGTGGTTTGATCGAGTAAGTAATGTAAGGGTAAGAGAGATGTGTGGAAATAAAAAGAGCATGGTTGAGAGAGCAGAAGAGGGTGTTTTGAAATGGTTTGGGCACATGGAGAGAATGAGTGAGGAGAGATTGACCAAGAGGATATATGTGTCGGAGGTGGAGGGAACGAGGAGAAGTGGGAGACCAAATTGGAGGTGGAAAGATGGAGTGAAAAAGATTTTGAGTGATCGGGGCCTGAATATGCAGGAGGGTGAAAGGCGGGCAAGGAATAGAGTGAATTGGATCGAGTGGTATAACGGGGTCGACGTGCTGTCAATGGATTGAATCAGGGCATGTGAAGTGTCTGGGGTAAACCATGGAAAGTTGTGTGGGGCCTGGATGTGGAAAGGGAGGTGTGGTTTCGGGCATTATTGCATGACAGCTAGAGACTGAGTGTGAACGAATGGGGCCTTTGTTGTCTTTTCCTAGCATTACCTCGCACACATGAGGGGGGAGGGGATGTTATTCCATGTGTGGCGAGGGTGGCGTTGGGAATGAATAAAGGAAGACAGTGTGAATTGTGTGCATGTGTATATATGTACGTGCCTGTGTGTGTATATATATGTGTACATTGAGATGTATGGGTATGTATATTTGCGTGTGTGGACGTGTATGTATATACATGTGTATGGGGGTGGGTTGGGCGATTTCTTTCGTCTGTTTCTTTGCGCTACCTCGCAAACGCGGGAGACAGCGACAAAGCAAAATAATAAAAAAATATATATATCAATGTTTATATATATATGCATTGAGATGTATAGGTATGTATATTTTGCGTGTGTGGACGTGTGTGTATATACATGTGTATGGGGGTGGGTTGGGCCATTTCTTTCGTCTGTTTCCTTGCGCCACCTCACAAACGCGGGAGACAGCGACAAAGCAAAATATATAATTTTTTTTTTTTTTTATACTTTGTCGCTGTCTCCCGCTTTGCGAGGTAGCGCAAGGAAACAGACGAAAGAAATGGCCCAACCCCCCCCCATACACATGTATATACATACGTCCACACACGCAAATATACATACCTACACAGCTTTCCATGGTTTACCCCAGACGCTTCACATGCCTTGATTCAATCCACTGACAGCACGTCAACCCCGGTATACCACATCGATCCAATTCACTCTATTCCTTGCCCTCCTTTCACCCTCCTGCATGTTCAGGCCCCGATCACACAAAATCTTTTTCACTCCATCTTTCCACCTCCAATTTGGTCTCCCTCTTCTCCTTGCTCCCTCCACCTCCGACACATATATCCTCTTGGTCAATCTTTCCTCACTCATCCTCTCCATGTGCCCAAACCACTTCAAAACACCCTCTTCTGCTCTCTCAACCACGCTCTTTTTATTTCCACACATCTCTCTTACCCTTACGTTACTCACTCGATCAAACCACCTCACACCACACATTGTCCTCAAACATCTCATTTCCAGCACATCCATCCTCCTGCGCACAACTCTATCCATAGCCCACGCCTCGCAACCATACAACATTGTTGGAACCACTATTCCTTCAAACATACCCATTTTTGCTTTCCGAGATAATGTTCTCGACTTCCACACATTCTTCAAGGCCCCCAGAATTTTCGCCCCCTCCCCCACCCTATGATCCACTTCCGCTTCCATGGTTCCATCCGCTGCCAGATCCACTCCCAGATATCTAAAACACTTCACTTCCTCCAGTTTTTCTCCATTCAAATAAATTATTTTATCCCTGGGGATAGGGGAGAAAGAATGCTTCCCACATATTCCCTGCGTGTCGTACAAGGCGACTAAAAGGGGAGGGAGCGGGGGGGCTGGAAACCCTCCCCTCTCGTTTTTTTTTTTTAATTTTCCAAAAGAAGGAACAGAGAAGGGGGCCAGGTGAGGATATTCCCTCAAAGGCCCAGTCCTCTGTTCTTAACGCTACCTCGCTAATGCGGGAAATGGCGAATAGTATGAAAGAAAGAAATATATTTATTTATTTATTCTGCTTTGTCGCTGACTCCCGATTTAGCAAGGTAGCGCAAGGAAACAGACGAAAGAATGGCCCAACCGACCCACATACACATGTATATACATACATGTCCACACATGCAAATATACATACCTATACATCTTAGAAAATCTCATACCTATACATCTCAGAAATCCCTCCACTTGCACCTCTAAGCACACTAACACTTATAAGTATACTTATGTATATCTCTCTTTTTAAATCAGGTATTCCCAATCACCAGTCCTTTTTCAGCAAACAAATCTACAAGCTCCTCACCATTTCATTTACTACACTGAACAACCCATGTACACCAATTACTGCCACATTACTCACCTTTGCATTCAAATCATCCATCACTATAACCCGGTCTCGTGCACCGAAACTGCTAACACACCTACTCAGCTACTCCCAAAACACTTACCTCTCATGATCTTTCTTCTCATGCCCAGATGGATAGGCACCAATAATCACCCATCTCTCTCCATCCACTTTCAGTTTTACCCATATCAATCTAGAGTTTACTTTCTTACACTCTATCACATACTCCCACAACTTCTGTTTCAGGAATAGTGCTACTCCTTCCTTTGCTCTTGAACTCCCACCAACCCCTGACTTTACTCCCAAAACATTCCTAAACCACTCTTCCCCTTTACCCTTGAGCTTCATTTCACTCAGGGCCTAAGCATCCAGGTTCCTTTCCTCAAACATACTACCTATCTCTCCTTTTTTTTTTCATCCTGGTTACATCCACACACATGTAGACACCCCAATCTGAGCCTTCGAGGAGGATGAGCACTCCCCGCGTGACTCCTTCTTCTGTTTCCCCCTTTTAGAAAGTTAAAATATAAGAAGGGGAGGGTTTGTAGCCCCCGCTTCTGTCCCCTTTAGTCGCCTTCTACAACACGCGGGGAATGCGTGGGAAGTATTCTTTCTCCCTTATCCCCAGGGATGGGGGCTAATGAGGAGGTAATAACAAGTGGTGTGATGTGAGAAGGAGATGGCGTGAGCATTTTGAAGGTTTGTTGAGTGTGTTAGATGATGAGAGTGGTAGATTTAGGGTGTTTTGGTCGAGGTGGTGTGCAAAATGAGAGGGTTAGGGAGAATGGTTTGGTAAACAGAGAAGAGGTAGTAAAAGCTTTGCGGACGATGAAAGCCGGCAAGGCGACAGGTTTGGATAGTATTGCAGTGGAATTTATTAAAAAAGGGGGGGGTGACTGTGTTGTTCACTGGTTGTGAGGATATTCAATGTATGCATGGCTCATGGAAGTGAATGAGGATTGGCAGAATGCATGCATAGTGGCATTGTACAAAAGCAAAGGGGATAAAGGTGAGTGTTCAAATTACAGAGGTATAAGTTTGTTGAGTATTCCTCGGAAATTGTACGAGACGGTATTGATTGAGAGGGTGAAGGCAAGGTCCAGAGCATCAGATTGGGAAAGAGAAGTGTGGTTTCAGAAGTGGTAGAGGATGTGTGGATCAGGTGTATGCTTTGAAGAATGTATGTGAAAAATACTTAGAAAAACAAATGGATTTGTATGTAGCATTTATGGATCTGGAGAAGGCAAATGATAGAGTGGATAGAGATGCTCTGTGGAAGGTATTAAGAGTATATGGTGTGGGAGGCAAGTTGCTGGAAGCAGTGAAAAGTTTTTATCGAGGATGTAAGGCATGTGTACGAGTAGGAAGAGAGGAAAGTGACTGGTTCCAGTGAATGTCGGTTTGCAGCAGGGGTGCTGTGATGTCTCCATGGTTGTTTAATTTGTTTATGGATGGGGTTGTTAGGGAGGTGAATGCAAAAGTTTTGAAGAGAGGGGCAAGTAAGCAGTTTGTTGTGGATGAGAGAGTGTGGGAAGTCAGTCAGTTGTTGTTCGCTGATGATACAGCGCTGGTGGCTGATTCATGTGAGAAACTGCAGAAGCTGGTGACTGAGTTTAGCAAAGTGTGTGAAAGAAGAAAGTTAAGAATAAATGTGAATAAGAGAAAGGTTATTACATACAGTAGGGTTTAGGGTCAAGTCAATTGGGAGGTAAGTTTGAATGGAGAAAAACTGGAGGAAGTAAAGTGTTTTAGATATCTGGGAGTGGATCTGTCAGCGGATGGAACCATGGAAGCGGAGGTGAATCATAGGGTGGGGGAGGGAGCGAAAATCCTGGGAGCCTTGAAGAATGTGTGGAAGTCGAGAACATTATCTCCGAAAGCAAAAATGGGTATGTTTGAAGGAATAGTGGTTCCAACAATGTTGTATGGTTGCGAGGCATGGGCTATGGAGGCATGGGCTATGGATAGAGTTGTGCGCTATGAGGGTGGATGTGCTGGAAATGAGATGTTTGAGGACAATGTGTGGTGTGAGGTGGTTTGATCGAGTAAGTAATGTAAGGGTAAGAGAGATGCGTGGAAATAAAAAGAGCGTGGTTGAGAGAGCAGAAGAGGGTGTTTTGAATGGTTTGGGCACATGGAGAGAATGAGTGAGGAAAGACTGACCAAGAGGATATATGTGTTGGAGGTGGAGGGAACGAGGAGAAGTGGGAGACCAAATTGGAGGTGGAAAGATGGAGTGAAAAAGATTTTGAGTGATCGGGGCCTGAACATGCAGGAGGGTGAAAGGCGGGCAAGGAATAGAGTGAATTGGATCGATGTGGTATAACGGGGTTGACGTTCTGTCAGTGGATTGAATCAGGGCATGTGAAGCGTCTGGGTTAAACCATGGAAAGTTGTGTGGGGCCTGGATGTGGAAAGGGAGCTGTGGTTTCGGGCATTATGGTATTGCATGTGTGGCGAGGTGGCGATGGGAATGAATAAAGGCAGACAGTGTGAATTGTGTGCATGGGTATAAATGTATGTGTCTGTGTGTGTATATATATGTGTGTCCATTGAGATGTATAGGTATGTATATTTTTGGTGTGTGGACGTGTATGTATATACATGTGTATGGGGGGTGGGTTGGGCCATTTCTTTCATCTGTTTCCTTGCGCTACCTCGCAAACGCGGGAGACAGCGACGAAGCAAAATATAGAAATGAATATATATATATATATGAGGTGTGAGGTGGTTTGATCGACTAAGTAATAATAGGGTAAGAGAGATGTGTAGTAATATAATGAGTGTGGTTGAGAATGCAGAAGAGGATGTTTTGAAATGGTTTGGTCACATGGAGAGAATGATTGAGGAAAGAATGACCAAGAGGTTATATGTGTCAGAGGTGGAGGGAATGAGAAGTGGGAGACGAAACTGGAGGTGGAAAGATGGAGTCAAAAAGATTTTCAGTAATCGGGGCCAGATCATGCAGGAGGGTGAAAGGCGTGCAAGGAATAGAGTGAATTGGAACGATGTGGTATACCGGCGTCGACGTGCTGTCAATGGATTGAACCAGGCCATGTGAAGCGTTTGTGGTAAACCATGGAACGTTCTGTGGGGCCTGGATGTGGAAAGGAAGCTGTGATTTCGGTGCATTATTACATGACAACGAGAGACTGAGTGTGAACGAACGGGGCCTTTCTTGTC
Organism: Panulirus ornatus; assembly: GCF_036320965.1. Classification (NCBI taxonomy): domain Eukaryota; kingdom Metazoa; phylum Arthropoda; class Malacostraca; order Decapoda; family Palinuridae; genus Panulirus; species Panulirus ornatus. Next base: position 25,628,438 of record NC_092242.1, on the reverse strand, counting down.
TTCCTAGCGCTACCTCGCGCACATGAGGGGGAGGGGGTTGTTATTTCATGTGTGGCGGGGGTGGCGATGGGAATGAATAATGACAGACAGTATGAATTATGTACATGTGTATAAATGTATATGTCTGTGTGTGTATATGTATGTACACGTTAAATGTATAGGTATGTATATTTGCACGTGTGGACGTGTATGTATATACATGTGTATGTGGGTGGGTTGGGCCATTCTTTCATCTGTTTCCTTCCGCTACCTCTCTTGCCCTATTATTACTTACTCGATCGAACCACCTCACACCACATAATGTCCTCAAACATCTCATTTCCAGCACATCCACCCTCCTGCGCACAACTCTATCCATAGCTCACGCCTCGCAACCGTACAACATTGTTGGAACCACTATTCCTACAAACATACATATTTTTGCTTTCGGAGATAATGTTCTCGATTTCCACACATTCGTCAAGGCTCCCAGAACTTTCGCCCCCTCCCCCACCCTATGATTCACTTCCGCTACCATGGTTCCATTCGCTGCCAAATCCACTCCCAGATATCTAAAACACTTCACTTCCTCCAGTTTTTCTCCATTCAAACTTACCTCCTCCCAACTGAATTGTCCCTCAAACCTACTGTACCTAATAACCTTGCTCTTATTCACATTTACTCTCATCTTTCTTCTTTCACACACTTTACCAAACTCAGTCACCAGCTTCTGCAGTTTCTCACATGAATCAGCCACCAGCGCTGTATCATCAGTGAACAACAACTGACTCACTTCCCAAGCTCTCTCATCCACAACAGACTGCATACTTGCCCCTCTTTCCAAAACTCTTGCATTCACCTTCCTAACAACCCCATCCATAAACAAATTACACAACCATGGAGACATCACACACCCCTGCTGCAAACCTACACTGACTGAGAACTAATCACTTGCCTCTCTTCCTACTCATACACATGTCTTACATCCTCGATAAAAACTTTTCACTGCTTCTAACAACTTGCCTACCACACCATATATTATAATACCTTCCACACAGCATCTCTATCAACTCTATCATATGCCTTCTCCAGATCCATACAAATCCATTTGCTTTTCTAAGTATTTCTCACATACATTCTTCAAAGCAAACACCTGATCCACACATCCTCTACCATTTCAGAAACCACACTGCTCTTCCCAAATCTTATGCTCTGTACATGCCTTCACCATCTCAATCAATACCCTCCCATATAATTTACCAGGAATACTCAACAAACTTATACCTCTGTAATTTGAGCACTCACTCTTATCCCCTTTGCCTTTGTACAATGGCACTATGTAAGCATTCTGCCAATCCTCTGACACCTCACCATGAGTCATACATACATTAAATAGCTTTACAAACCAGTCAACAATACAGTCACCCCCTTTCTTAATAAATTCAACTGTAATACCATCCAAATCCGCTACCTTGCTGGCTTTCATCTTCCGCAAAGCTCTTACTACCTCTTCTCTGTTTACAAAATCATTCTCCCTAATCCCTCTCACTTTGCACACCACCTCGACCAAAACACCCTATATCTGCCACTCTATCATCAAATACATTCAACAAACCTTCAAAATACTCACTCCATCTCCTTCTCACATCACCACTACTTGTTATCACCCCCCATTACCCCATTCGCTGAAGTTCCCATTTGTTCCCTTGTCTTACGCACTTTATTTACCTCCTTCCAAAACATCTTTACATTCTCCCTAAAATTTAATGATACTCTCTCACCCCAACTCTCATTTGCCCTCTTTTTCACCTCTTGCACCTTTCTCTTGACCTCCTGCCTCTTTCTTTTATACATCTCCCACTCATTTGCATTATTTCCCTGCAAAAATCGTCCAAATGCCTCTCTCTTCTCTTTCACTAATAATCTTACTTCTTCATCCCACCACTCACTACCCTTTCTAATCTGCCCACTTCCCACACTTCTCATGCCACAAGCATCTTTTGCGCAAGCCATCACTGCTTCCCTAAATACATCCCATTCCTCCCCCACTCCCCTTACATCCTTTGTTCTCACCTTTTTCCATTCTGTACTCAGTCTCTCCTGGTACTTCCTCTCACAAGTCTCCTTCCCAAGCTCACTTACTCTCACCACTCTCTTCACCAAAACATTCTCTCTTCTGAAAACCTCTACAAATCTTCACTTTTGCCTCCACAAGATAATGATCAGACATCTCTCCAGTTGCACCTCTCAGCACATTAACATCCGTAAGTCTCTCTTTCATGCGCCTATCAATTAACACATAATCCAATAATGCTCTCTGGCCATCTCTCCAACTTACATATGTATACTTATGTATATCTCTCTTTTTAAACCAGTTATTCCCAATCACCAGTCCTTTTTCAGCACATAAATCCACAAGCTCTTCACTATTTCCATTTACAGCACTGAACACCAAATGTACACCAATTATTCCCTCAACTGCCATATTACTCACCTTTGCATTCAAATCACCCATCACTATAATCCGGTCTCATGCATCAAAACTACTAACACACTCGGCTGCTCCCAAAACACTTGCCTCTTATGATCTTTCTTCTCATGCCCAGGTGCATATGCACCAATAATCACCCATCTCTCTCCATCCACTTTCAGTTTTACCCATATCAATCTAGAGTTTACTTTCTTACACTCTGTCACATACTCTTTCTTACACTCTATCACATAATCCCACAACTCCTGTTTCAGGAGTAGTGCTACTCCTTCCATTGCTCTTGTCCTCTCACTAACCCCTGACTTTACCCCCAAGACTTTCCCCAAACCACTCTTCCCATTTACCCTTGAGCTTCATTTCACTCAGAGCCAAAACATCCAGGTTCCTTTCCTCAAACATACCACCTATCTCTCTTTTTTTCTCATCTTGGTTACATCCACACACATTTAGACACCCCAATCCGAGCCTTTGAGGAGGATGAGCGCTCCCTGCGTGACTCCTGTTTCCCCTTATAGAAAGTTAAAATACAAGGAGTGGAGGGTTTCCAGCCCCCTGCTCCCGTCCCCTTTAGCAGCCTTCTACAACACGTGAGGAATGCGTGGGAAGTATTCTTTCTCCCCTATCCCCAAGTATATATATATTCTTTTCTTTTCTTTTAAACTATTCGCCATTTCCTGCGTTAGCGAGGTAGTGTTAAGAACAGAGGACTGGGCCTTTTTTGGAATATCCTCACCTGGCCCCCTCTGTTCCTTCTTTTGGAAAAAAAAAAAAAAAACGAGAGGGGAAGATTTCCAGCCCCCCGCTCCCTCCCCTTTTAGTCACCTTCTACGATACGCAGGGAATACGTGGGAAGTATTCTTAATCCCCTATCCCCAGATATAAAATATATATATATATATATATCTTTTTTTTTTTTGCTTTGTCGCTGTCTCCCGCGTTTGTGAGGTAGCATAAGGAAACAGACGAAAGAAATGGCCCAACCTACCCCCATACACATGTATATACATACGTCCACACACGCAAATATACATACCTACACAGCTTTCCATGGTTTACCCCAGACGCTTCACATGCCCTGATTCAATCCACTGACAGAACGTCAACCCCGGTATACCACATCGATCCAATTCACTCTATTCCTTGCCCTCCTTTCACCCTCCTGCATGTTCAGGCCCCGATCACACAAAATCTTTTTCACTCCATCTTTCCGCCTCCAATTTGGTCTCCCACTTCTCCTCGTTCCCTCCACCTCCGACACATATATCCTCTTGGTCAATCTTTCCTCACTCATTCTCTCCATGTGCCCAAACCATTTCAAAACACCCTCTTCTGCTCTCTCAACCACGCTCTTTTTATTTCCACACATCTCTCTTACCCTTACCTTACTTACTCGATCAAACCACCTCACACCACACATTGTCCTCAAACATCTCATTTCCAGCACATCCATCCTCCTGCACACAACTCTATCCATAGCCCACGCCTCGCAACCATACAACATTGTTGGAACCACTATTCCTTCAAACATACCCATTTTTGCTTTCCGAGATAATGTTCTCGACTTCCACACATTCTTCAAGGGGATTAAGAATACTTTCCGCGTATTCCCTGCGTGTCGTAGAAGGCGACTAAAAGGGGAGGGAGCGGGGGGCTGGAAATCCTCCCCTCTCGTTTTTTTTTTTTTTATTTTCCAAAAGAAGGAACAGAATGGGGCCAGGTGAGGATATTCCAGAAAGGCCCAGTCCTCTGTTCTTAACGCTACCTCGCTAACGCGGGAAATGGCGAATAGTTTAAAAGAAAGAAAGATATATATATATATATATATATATATATATATATATATACATTTTACCAAACTCAGTCACCAGCTTCTGCAGTTTCTCACATGAATCAGCCAACAGCGCTGTATCATCAGCGAACAACAACTGACTCACTTCCCAAGCTCTTTCACCCACAACAAACTTCATGCTTGCCCCTCTTTCCAAAACTCTTGCATTCACCTCCCTAACAACCCCATCCAATAACAAATTAAACAACCATGGAGACATCACACACCCCTGCCGCAAACCTACATTCACTGAGAACCAATCACTTTCCTCTCTTCCTACACGTACACATACCTTACATCCTCGATAAAAACTTTTCACTGCTTCTAACAACTTGCCTCCCACACCATATATTCTTAATACCTTCCACAGAGCATCTCTATCAACTCTATCATATGCCTTCTCCAGATCCATAAATGCTACATACAAATCCATTTGTTTTCTAAGTATTTCTCACATACATTCTTCAAAGCAAACACCTGATCCACACATCCTCTACCACTTCTGAAACCACACTGCTCTTCCCCAATCTGATGTTCTGTACATGCCTTCACCCTCTCAATCAATACCCTCCCATATAATTTACCAGGAATACTAAACAAACTTATACCTCTGTAATTTGAGCACTCACTCTTATCCCCTTTGCCTTTGTACAATGGCACTATGCAAGCATTCCGCCAATCTTCAGGCACCTCACCATGAGTCATACATACATCAAATAACCTTACCAACCAGTCAACAATACAGACAACCCCTTTTTTCACAAATTCCACTGCAATACCATCCAAACCCGCTGCTTTGCCGGCTTTCATCTTTCGCAAAGCTTTTACTACCTCTTCTCTGTTTACCAAATCATTTTCCCTAACCCTCTCACTTTGCACACCACCTCGACCAAAACACCCTATATCTGCCATGTGAATAAGAGCAAGGTTATTAGGTACAGTAGGGTTGAGGGTCAAGTCAATTGTGAGGTAAGTTTGAATGGAGAAAAACTGGAGGAAGTAAAGTGTTTTAGATATCTGGGAGTGGATCTGGCAGCGGATGGAACCATGGAAGCGGAAGTGAATCGTAGGGTGGGGAAGGGGGCGAAAATCCTGGGAGCCTTGAAGAATGTGTGGAAGTCGAGAACATTATCTCTGAAAGCAAAAATGGCTATGTTTGAAGGAAAAGTGGTTCCAACAATGTTGTATGGTTGCGAGGCGTGGGCTATGGATAGAGTTGTGCGCAGGAGGGTGGATGTGCTGGAAATAAGATGTTTGAGGACAATGTGTGGTGTGAGGTGGTTTGATCGAGTAAGTAATGTAAGGGTAAGAGAGATGTGTGGAAATAAAAAGAGCATGGTTGAGAGAGCAGAAGAGGGTGTTTTGAAATGGTTTGGGCACATGGAGAGAATGAGTGAGGAGAGATTGACCAAGAGGATATATGTGACAGAGGTGGAGGGAACGAGGAGAAGTGGGAGACCAAATTGGAGGTGGAAAGATGGAGAGAAAAAGATTCTGAGTGATCGGGGCCTGAACATGCAGGAGGGTGAAAGGTGGGCAAGGAATAGAGTGAATTGGATCGATGTGGTATACCGGGGTTGACATGCTGTCAGTGGATTGAATCAGGGCATGTGAAGCGTCTGGAGTAAACCATGGAAAGTTGTGTGGGGCCTGGATATGGAAAGGGAGGTGTGGTTTCAGGCATTATTGCATGACAGCTAGAGAAAGTGTGTGAATGAATGGGGCCTTTGTTGTCTTTTCCTAGCATTACGTCGCGCACATGAGGGGGAGGGGGATGGTATTCCATGTGTGGCGAGGTGGCAATGGGAATGAATAAAGGCAGACAGTGTGAATTGTGTGCATGGGTATTTAGGTATGTGTCTGTGTGTGTATATGTATGTGTACATTGAGATGTACAGGTATGTATATTTGCATGTGTGGACGTCTATGTATATACATGTGTATGGGGGTGGGTTGGGCCATTTCTTTCGTCTGTTTCCCTGCGCTACCTCGGAAACGCGGGAGACAGCAACAAAGCAAAAAAATATATATATATATATATATTATCCCTGGGGATAGTGGAGAAAGAATACTTCCCATGTATTCCCTGCGTGTCGTAAATGGCGACTAAAAGGGAAGGGAGCGGGGGGCTGGAAATCCTCCCCTCTCATTTTTGATTTTCCAAAGGAAGGAACAGAGATGGGGGCCACGTGGGGATTTCCCTCAAAGTCTCAGCCCTCTGTTCCTAAAGCTACCTCGCTACCACGGGAAATGGCGAATAGTATGAAAAAAAAAAGAAAAAATATATATATATATATATATATATATATATATATACATATATATATATATATATATATATATATATATATATATATATATATACATATATATATATATATATATATATATATATATATATATATATATATATATATATATACATATATATATATATATATATATATATATATATATATATATATATATATATATATATATATATATGTTTTGGTAGAGGTGGTGTGCAAAGTGAGAGGGTTAGGGAAAATGATTTGGTAAACAGAGAAGAGGTAGTGAAAGCTTTGAAGAAGATGAAAGCCGGCAAGGCAGCAGGTTTGGATGGTATTGCAGTGGAATTTATAAAAAAAGGGGGTGACTGTATTGTTGACTGGTTGGTAAGGTTATTTAATGTATGTATGACTCATGGTGAGGTGCCTGAGGATTGGCGGAATGCGTGCATAGTGCCATTGTACAAAGGCAAAGGGGATAAGAGTGAGTGCTCAAATTACAGAGGTATAAGTTTGTTGAGTATTCCTGGTAAATTATATGGGAGGGTATTGATTGAGAGGGTGAAGGCATGTACAGAGCATCAGATTGGGGAAGAGCAGCGTGGTTTCAGAAGTGGTAGAGGATGTGTGGATCAGGTGTTTGCTTTGAAGAATGTATGTGAGAAATACTTAGAAAAGCAAATGGATTTGTATGTAGCATTTATGGATCTGGAAAAGGCATATGATAGAGTTGATAGAGATGCTCTGTGGAAGGTATTAAGAATATATGGTGTGGGAGGAAAGTTGTTAGAAGCAGTGAAAAGTTTTTATCGAGGATGTAAGGCATGTGTACGTGTAGGAAGAGAGGAAAGTGATTGGTTCTCAGTGAATGTAGGTTTGCAGCAGGGGTGTGTGATGTCTCCATGGTTGTTTAATTTGTTTATGGATGGGGTTGTTAGGGAGGTAAATGCAAGAGTTTTGGAAAGAGGGGCAAGTATGAAGTCTGTTGGGGATGAGAGAGCTTGGGATGTGAGTCAGTTGTTGTTCGCTGATGATACAGCGCTGGTGGCTGATTCATGTGAGAAACTGCAGAAGCTGGTGACTGAGTTTGGTAAAGTGTGTGGAAGAAGAAAGTTAAGGGTAAATGTGAATAAGAGCAAGGTTATTAGGTACAGTAGGGTTGAGGGTCAAGTCAATTGGGAGGTGAGTTTGAATGGAGAAAAACTGGAGGAAGTGAAGTGTTTTAGATATCTGGGAGTGGATCTGGCAGCGGATGGAACCATGGAAGCGGAAGTGGATCATAGGGTGGGGGAGGGGGCGAAAATTCTGGGGGCCTTGAAGAATGTGTGGAAGTCGAGAACATTATCTCGGAAAGCAAAAATGGGTATGTTTGAAGGAATAGTGGTTCCAACAATGTTGTATGGTTGCGAGGCGTGGGCTATGGATAGAGTTGTGCGCAGGAGGATGGATGTGCTGGAAATGAGATGTTTGAGGACAATGTGTGGTGTGAGGTGGTTTGATCGAGTGAGTAACGTAAGGGTAAGAGAGATGTGTGGAAATAAAAAGAGCGTGGTTGAGAGAGCAGAAGAGGGTGTTTTGAAGTGGTTTGGGCACATGGAGAGGATGAGTGAGGAAAGATTGACCAAGAGGATATATGTGTCGGAGGTGGAGGGAGCAAGGAGAAGAGGGAGACCAAATTGGAGGTGGAAAGATGGAGTGAAAAAGATTTTGTGTGATCGGGGCCTGAACATGCAGGAGGGTGAAAGGAGGGCAAGGAATAGAGTGAATTGGAGCGATGTGGTATACCGGGGTTGACGTGCTGTCAGTGGATTGAATCAAGGCATGTGAAGCGTCTGGGGTAAACCATGGAAAGCTGTGTAGGTATGTATATTTGCGTGTGTGGACGTATGTATATACATGTGTATGGGGGGGGTTGGGCCATTTCTTTTGTCTGTTTCCTTGCGCTACCTCGCAAACGCGGGAGACAGCGACAAAGTATAAAAAAAAAAAATATATATATATATATATATATATATATATATATATATATATATATATATATATATATATATATATATATATATTTGGAAAGGATGACAATTTTGCATTCGATCAAGATATTCCTAAGAGTCCACAGGGAAAATGAAACACGAGAAGTTCCTAAGAGCACTTTCGTGTAATAATTACATCATCAGGGGAGACACAAGGGAGAAATATAACAGTCAGTTGATATACATCGAAGAGACGAAGCTAGGACGCCATTTGGTGAACATGCGATTGTCTTGGACAGGCCACAGAATCGCCATCCACCTGTGTCAGCGAGGTGCCACCAGGAAACAGACAAATAATGGCCACATCCGCTCACATTCATTCTCTAGTTGTCATGTATGATGCAAAAAATCGACAGCTCCCTATCCACATCCAGGCCCCATACACCTTTCCATGGATTACCCCAGAAGTTTCACATGCCCTTGTTCAGTCCATTGGTGGCATGTCAACCCCAGTATACCATGTTATTCCAATTTACTGTATTCCATGTACGCTTTTACCCTCCAGCATGTTCAGGCCTCGATGGCTCAAAATCTTTTTCATTCCATCCTTCTACCTCCAATTTGGTCTTCCACTTCTTGTTCCCTCAACCACTGACATATATATCCTCTTCGTCATCTTTTCCTCACTCATTCTCTCCATACGTCCAAACCATTTCAACTCATCCTCTTCTGCTCTTTCAACCAAACTCCTTTTTATTACCACACATTTCTCTTACCCTTTCACTACTTACTTGATCAAACCACCTCACACCACAGATTATCCTAAAACACTTCATTTCCAATACATCTAACCTCTTCCGCAAAACCCTATCTACAGCCAAAGCCTCATAAAATATTGTTGGATCTATCATTCCTTCAAATATACTCATTTTTACTCTTCAAAACAACATTCTCTCTTTCCACACATTCTTCATCAACCCTTGATCCTTCACCCCCTCCCCCACCCTATTACTCACTTCCGCTTCCATGGTTCCATTTGCTATTAAGTCCACTGTCAGATATCTAACACACTTCACCTCCTCCAATTTCTCTCCATTCAAACTTACACCCAACTAACTAGTCATTCAACCCTGATGACCCTAATAACCTTGCTCTTATTCTCATTTACTCGAAAACTTTCTTCTTTCACACACTTTTCCAAACTCAGTCACAAACTTTGCAGTTTCTCTCTCAAATCATACACCACTATCGTATCATTGGTAAATAACAACAGACTTCCTTCCCAGGCCCTCTCATCCCAAACAAACGGCATACTCACAACTCTCCAAAACACTTGCATTTACATCCCTAACCAACCTATCCATTAACAAACTTAACAACCATGTTGACATCACACACCCATACTGCAGACCAACCTTCACTGAGAACCAATCAATCCCCTCTCTTCCTACTTGTACACATGCCTCACACCTTCAACAAACCTTCTCTGCTTCCACCACCTTACCATCCAAAAAGCATCTCTATCAACACTATCATATGCCTTATCCAGATCCATAAATGCTACATACAAATCCATCTATTTTCTAAGTATTCCTCGCAACATCTTCAAACACAAACACACATATGTATATATGTATATAGGAAGTAAAGTGTTTTAGATATCTGGAAGTGGATCTGGCAGCGGATGGAACCATGGAAGCGGAAGTGAATCATTGGGTGGGGAAGGGGGCGAAAATCCTGGAGCCTTGAAGAATGTGTGGAAGTCGAGAACATTATCTCCGAAAGCAAAAATGGCTATGTTTGAAGGAATAGTGGTCCCAACAATGTTGTATGGTTGCAAGGCGTGGGCTATGGAGAGAGTTGTGCGCAGGAGGGTGGATGTGCTGGAAATGAGATGTTTGAGGACAATATGTGGTGTGAGGTGGTTTGATCGAGTAAGTAATGTAAGGGTAAGAGAGATGTGTGGAAATAAAAAGAGCATGGTTGAGAGAGCAGAAGAGGGTGTTTTGAAATGGTTTGGGCACATGGAGAGAATGAGTGAGGAGAGATTGACCAAGAGGATATATGTGTCGGAGGTGGAGGGAACGAGGAGAAGTGGGAGACCAAATTGGAGGTGGAAAGATGGAGTGAAAAAGATTTTGAGTGATCGGGGCCTGAATATGCAGGAGGGTGAAAGGCGGGCAAGGAATAGAGTGAATTGGATCGAGTGGTATAACGGGGTCGACGTGCTGTCAATGGATTGAATCAGGGCATGTGAAGTGTCTGGGGTAAACCATGGAAAGTTGTGTGGGGCCTGGATGTGGAAAGGGAGGTGTGGTTTCGGGCATTATTGCATGACAGCTAGAGACTGAGTGTGAACGAATGGGGCCTTTGTTGTCTTTTCCTAGCATTACCTCGCACACATGAGGGGGGAGGGGATGTTATTCCATGTGTGGCGAGGTGGCGTTGGGAATGAATAAAGGAAGACAGTGTGAATTGTGTGCATGTGTATATATGTATGTGTCTGTGTGTGTATATATATGTGTACATTGAGATGTATGGGTATGTATATTTGCGTGTGTGGACGTGTATGTATATACATGTGTATGGGGGTGGGTTGGGCGATTTCTTTCGTCTGTTTCTTTGCGCTACCTCGCAAACGCGGGAGACAGCGACAAAGCAAAATAATAAAAAAATATATATATCAATGTTTATATATATATGCATTGAGATGTATAGGTATGTATATTTTGCGTGTGTGGACGTGTGTGTATATACATGTGTATGGGGGTGGGTTGGGCCATTTCTTTCGTCTGTTTCCTTGCGCCACCTCACAAACGCGGGAGACAGCGACAAAGCAAAATATATAATTTTTTTTTTTTTTTTATACTTTGTCGCTGTCTCCCGCTTTGCGAGGTAGCGCAAGGAAACAGACGAAAGAAATGGCCCAACCCCCCCCCCATACACATGTATATACATACGTCCACACACGCAAATATACATACCTACACAGCTTTCCATGGTTTACCCCAGACGCTTCACATGCCTTGATTCAATCCACTGACAGCACGTCAACCCCGGTATACCACATCGATCCAATTCACTCTATTCCTTGCCCTCCTTTCACCCTCCTGCATGTTCAGGCCCCGATCACACAAAATCTTTTTCACTCCATCTTTCCACCTCCAATTTGGTCTCCCTCTTCTCCTTGCTCCCTCCACCTCCGACACATATATCCTCTTGGTCAATCTTTCCTCACTCATCCTCTCCATGTGCCCAAACCACTTCAAAACACCCTCTTCTGCTCTCTCAACCACGCTCTTTTTATTTCCACACATCTCTCTTACCCTTACGTTACTCACTCGATCAAACCACCTCACACCACACATTGTCCTCAAACATCTCATTTCCAGCACATCCATCCTCCTGCGCACAACTCTATCCATAGCCCACGCCTCGCAACCATACAACATTGTTGGAACCACTATTCCTTCAAACATACCCATTTTTGCTTTCCGAGATAATGTTCTCGACTTCCACACATTCTTCAAGGCCCCCAGAATTTTCGCCCCCTCCCCCACCCTATGATCCACTTCCGCTTCCATGGTTCCATCCGCTGCCAGATCCACTCCCAGATATCTAAAACACTTCACTTCCTCCAGTTTTTCTCCATTCAAATAAATTATTTTATCCCTGGGGATAGGGGAGAAAGAATGCTTCCCACATATTCCCTGCGTGTCGTACAAGGCGACTAAAAGGGGAGGGAGCGGGGGGGCTGGAAACCCTCCCCTCTCGTTTTTTTTTTTTTAATTTTCCAAAAGAAGGAACAGAGAAGGGGGCCAGGTGAGGATATTCCCTCAAAGGCCCAGTCCTCTGTTCTTAACGCTACCTCGCTAATGCGGGAAATGGCGAATAGTATGAAAGAAAGAAATATATTTATTTATTTATTCTGCTTTGTCGCTGACTCCCGATTTAGCAAGGTAGCGCAAGGAAACAGACGAAAGAATGGCCCAACCGACCCACATACACATGTATATACATACATGTCCACACATGCAAATATACATACCTATACATCTTAGAAAATCTCATACCTATACATCTCAGAAATCCCTCCACTTGCACCTCTAAGCACACTAACACTTATAAGTATACTTATGTATATCTCTCTTTTTAAATCAGGTATTCCCAATCACCAGTCCTTTTTCAGCAAACAAATCTACAAGCTCCTCACCATTTCATTTACTACACTGAACAACCCATGTACACCAATTACTGCCACATTACTCACCTTTGCATTCAAATCATCCATCACTATAACCCGGTCTCGTGCACCGAAACTGCTAACACACCTACTCAGCTACTCCCAAAACACTTACCTCTCATGATCTTTCTTCTCATGCCCAGATGGATAGGCACCAATAATCACCCATCTCTCTCCATCCACTTTCAGTTTTACCCATATCAATCTAGAGTTTACTTTCTTACACTCTATCACATACTCCCACAACTTCTGTTTCAGGAATAGTGCTACTCCTTCCTTTGCTCTTGACCTCCCACCAACCCCTGACTTTACTCCCAAAACATTCCTAAACCACTCTTCCCCTTTACCCTTGAGCTTCATTTCACTCAGGGCCTAAGCATCCAGGTTCCTTTCCTCAAACATACTACCTATCTCTCCTTTTTTTTTTCATCCTGGTTACATCCACACACATGTAGACACCCCAATCTGAGCCTTCGAGGAGGATGAGCACTCCCCGCATGACTCCTTCTTCTGTTTCCCCCTTTTAGAAAGTTAAAATATAAGAAGGGGAGGGTTTGTAGCCCCCGCTTCTGTCCCCTTTAGTCGCCTTCTACAACACGCGGGGAATGCGTGGGAAGTATTCTTTCTCCCTTATCCCCAGGGATGGGGGCTAATGAGGAGGTAATAACAAGTGGTGTGATGTGAGAAGGAGATGGCGTGAGCATTTTGAAGGTTTGTTGAGTGTGTTAGATGATGAGAGTGGTAGATTTAGGGTGTTTTGGTCGAGGTGGTGTGCAAAATGAGAGGGTTAGGGAGAATGGTTTGGTAAACAGAGAAGAGGTAGTGAAAGCTTTGCGGACGATGAAAGCCGGCAAGGCGACAGGTTTGGATAGTATTGCAGTGGAATTTATTAAAAAGGGGGGGTGACTGTGTTGTTCACTGGTTGGTGAGGATATTCAATGTATGCATGGCTCATGGAAGTGAATGAGGATTGGCAGAATGCATGCATAGTGGCATTGTACAAAAGCAAAGGGGATAAAGGTGAGTGTTCAAATTACAGAGGTATAAGTTTGTTGAGTATTCCTCGGAAATTGTACGAGACGGTATTGATTGAGAGGGTGAAGGCAAGGTCCAGAGCATCAGATTGGGAAAGAGAAGTGTGGTTTCAGAAGTGGTAGAGGATGTGTGGATCAGGTGTATGCTTTGAAGAATGTATGTGAAAAATACTTAGAAAAACAAATGGATTTGTATGTAGCATTTATGGATCTGGAGAAGGCAAATGATAGAGTGGATAGAGATGCTCTGTGGAAGGTATTAAGAGTATATGGTGTGGGAGGCAAGTTGCTGGAAGCAGTGAAAAGTTTTTATCGAGGATGTAAGGCATGTGTACGAGTAGGAAGAGAGGAAAGTGACTGGTTCCCAGTGAATGTCGGTTTGCAGCAGGGGTGCGTGATGTCTCCATGGTTGTTTAATTTGTTTATGGATGGGGTTGTTAGGGAGGTGAATGCAAAAGTTTTGAAGAGAGGGGCAAGTAAGCAGTTTGTTGTGGATGAGAGAGTGTGGGAAGTCAGTCAGTTGTTGTTTGCTGATGATACAGCGCTGGTGGCTGACTTGGGTGAGAAACAGCAGCTGATGACTGAGTTTGGTAAAGTGTGTGAAAGAAGAAAGATGAGAGTAAATGTCAATAAGAGCAAGTTTATTAAGTACAGTAGGGTTGAGGGACAAGTCAATTGGGAGATAAGTTTGAATGATGAAAAACTGGAGGAAGTAAGTGTTTTAAATATCTGGGCGTGGATTTGGCAACGGATGGAACCATGGAAGCGGAAGTGAGTCACAGGGTGGAAGTGTTGAAGAATGTGTGGAAGGCAAGAACATTATCTAGGAAAGCAAAAATGGGTACGTTTGAAGGAATAGTGGTTCCAACAATGTTATATGGTTGCGAGAGGCATGGGCTATATATAGAGTTGTTCAGAGGAGGGTGGATGTGTTGGAAATGAGAAGTTTAAGGACATACGTGGTGTGAGGTCATTTGATTGAGTACCTAATGAAAGGGTAAGAGAGATGTGTAGTAGTAAAAAGAGTGTGGTTGAGAGAGCAGAAGATGGTGTGTTGGAATGGTTTGGTCACATAGAGGAAATGAGTGAGGAAAGATTGACAAAGAGGATTTGTGTGTCTGAGGTGGAGGGAACGAGGAGAAGTGGGAGACCAAATTGGAGGTGGAAGGATGGAGTGAAAAAGATTTTGAGTGATCAGGGCCTGAACATGCAGGAGGGTGAAAGGCATGCAAGGAATAGAGTGAATTGGAATGATGTGGTATACCAGGGTCAACGTGCTCTCAATGGACTGAAACAGGGCATGTGAAGCATCTGGGGTAAACCACGGAAAGTTTATAGGGCCTGGATGTGGAAAGGGAGCTTTGGTTTCGGTGCATCATACATGACAGCTAGAGACTGAGTGTGAACGAGTGTGGCCTTTGTTGTCTTTTCCTAGCACTACCTCGTGTGTGTGCTGGGGAGGGGTGTGTCATTGCATGTGTGGCGGGGTGGCGACAGGAATAAATAAAGGCAGCAAGTATGAATTGTGTGCATGTGTATATATGTACATGTCTATGTATGTATATATATGTATACGTTGAAATGTATAGGTATGTATATGTGTATGTGTAGATGTGCATGTATATGCATGTGTTATGTGAGTGGGTTGGGCCATTCTTTCATCTGTTTCCTTTCGCTACCTCGCTAACGCGGGAGACAGCAACAAAGTATAATAATAAAAAATATATAATCACTGAATCACTTTCAATGTAACAAGAAATGATCTATCATATAAAACTTAATAATAATTGGTAATTGATTTCTGGTGTAGGTAAAACAAATGATATAATAACTGTAGTGGCAACACACTTGACACTCAGGCCTTATTCGAACACTGTTCACTATACTGTGCTGAAACATCCAAAAAATTTGAGCATGTTACTAAAATAAGAGGACTGAATAAAATATATTTCTGTAACAATTTCTATAAGTGTCATGAGAATATCTTTGGAAATGTTAGGTAAAAAAAAAAATCTTTAAACTTTAAAAAAATAACTAAGGGGTGGTAAGGAAAATTTGGAATGGCATCTAGTGGTAGGAGGTAATAACCAACTATCTTTAGGTTAGTGGGCAATGAACGCAACAAAGAAAAATAAAGCATTTTGTTGTGTATTTAAAGCCTGAAAAGTTTATCATACAGAGTGCGATGTTATAACCCATGATCTTTTCTCTTATAATACGTCTCTCCTGAAGATATGTGGTCTGCAGGTTAGTGTGAATGGAAAGCCACACAAAAACACTTGTAACAGCAGCTATGAATGCTGTACCAGTAAATGAACAATGGTTTTCTCATAGTCTGGTATAAAAAGCTTTACTAATAACAGACCAAGTGCTATGGGGAAAAAGTGCAAGAATCAAGAAATAAAACAAAACACTCATGCATGTAGCAATGGGTGGATTGTTTCCTCTGATAAACATGTAAAAGGGAATGAGAGAAAGTGAATCATGTAAAATATAAATTCTCTCCTTCAAAATAAACAGTCCAATGGTAATTCACACACAGATGGTGGAGAGTTCAACAGTTTATGGACAGTGTCCAATTTTGTTTGCCAACACTTATCTATCCCAACTTAGGAAATAAAATTAATAAGGATATAATTACACTTCCTTTCCATGGACTGATTAATATTTGATAAAGGACCATCTGCTCTCAACCTCAGGTGCTTCTCCAGCTTAGGATCTGGTGTTGATGGGTGGTAGTGGTTGTGGAGGTAGTGCTGATTATACTGATGGGGAGTGGGGTGGTGCTGGTGATGTTGCTAGTGCTGGTGGTAGTAGTTTTAGGTGGTAGTGGGTGAATGGTTGCAATGATGGGTGATGGTGGTTATGGTGCTGGATTCAGTATACTCATTTGGATGTTAATCACTTTTACATTATATATTTAAATATACTTTCATGAAACACCAACAAATTAAAGACCTAATTGGACATGAAATAAGACAAAAAATAAACCTCACATGCATACACGCATGCCTCCACAGTCTCACTGCCACATGATGATACAAGCATCTGATGTAGATAAAGATTCAAGCTGATGTTCAATATGCTGGAATATGATGTATAAGGCTCGAAGGCTCAGAGTGGGGTGCCTAAATGTGTGTGGATGTAACCAAGATGTGAAAAAAGGAGAGATAGGTAGTATGTTTGAGGAAAGGAACCTGGATGTTTTGGCTCTGAGTGAAACGAAGCTCAAGGGTAAAGGGGAAGAGTGGTTTGGAAATGTCTGGGGAGTGAAGTCAGGGGTTAGTGAGAGGACAAGAGCAAGGGAAGGAGTAGCAATACTCCTGAAACAGGAGTTGTGGGAGTATGTGATAGAATGTAAGAAAGTAAATTCTCGATTAATATGGGTAAAATTGAAAGTTGATGGAGAGAGGTGGGTGATTATTGGTGCATATGCACCTGGGCATGAGAAGAAAGATCATGAGAGGCAAGTGTTTTGGGAGCAGCTAAATGAGTGTGTTAGTGGTTTTGATGCACGAGACCGGGTTATAGTGATGGGTGATTTGAATGCAAAGGTGAGTAATGTGGCAGTTGAGGGAATAATTGGTATGCATGGGGTGTTCAGTGTTGTAAATGGAAATGGTGAGGAGCTTGTAAATTTATGTGCTGAAAAAGGACTGATGATTGGGAATACCTGGTTTAAAAAGCGAGATATACATAAGTATACTTATGTAAGTAGGAGAGATGGCCAGAGAGCGTTATTGGATTACGTGTTAATTGACAGGCGTGCGAAAGAGAGACTTTTGGATGTCAATGTGCTGAGAGGTGCAACTGGAGGGATGTCTGATCATTATCTTGTGGAGGCTAAGGTGAAGATTAGTATGGGTTTTCAGAAAAGAAGAGTGAATGTTGGGGTGAAGAAGGTGGTGAGAGTAAGTGAGCTTGGGAAGGAGACCTGTGTGAGGAAGTATCAGGAGAGACTGTGTACAGAATGGAAAAAGGTGAGAACAATGGAAGTAAGGGGAGTGGGGGAGGAATGGGATGTATTTAGGGAATCAGTGATGGATTGCGCAAAAGATGCTTGTGGCATGAGAAGAGTGGGAGGTGGGCTGTTTAGAAAGGGTAGTGAGTGGTGGGATGAAGAAGTAAGAGTATTAGTGAAAGAGAAGAGAGAGGCATTTGGACGATTTTTGCAGGGAAAAAATGCAATTGAGTGGGAGAAGTATAAAAGAAAGAGACAGGAGGTCAAGAGAAAGGTGCAAGAGGTGAAAAAAAGGGCAAATGAGAGTTGGGGTGAGAGACTATCAGTAAATTTTAGGGAGAATAAAAAGATGTTCTGGAAGGAGGTAAATAGGGTGCGTAAGACAAGGGAGCAAATGGGAACTTCAGTGAAGAGCGTAAATGGGGAGGTGATAACAAGTAGTGGTGATGTGAGAAGGAGATGGAATGAGTATTTTGAAGGTTTGTTAAATGTGTCTGATGACAGAGTGGCAGATATAGGGTATTTGGGTCGAGGTGGTGTGCAAAGTGAGAGGGTTAGGGAAAATGATTTGGTAAACAGAGAAGAGGTAGTAAAAGCTTTGCGGAAGATGAAAGCCGGCAAGGCAGCAGGTTTGGATGGTATTGCAGTGGAATTTATTAAAAAAGGGGGTGACTGTATTGTTGACTGGTTGGTAAGGTTATTTAATGTATGTATGACTCATGGTGAGGTGCCTGAGGATTGGCGGAATGCGTGCATAGTGCCATTGTACAAAGGCAAAGGGGATAAGAGTGAGTGCTCAAATTACAGAGGTATAAGTTTGTTGAGTATTCCTGGTAAATTATATGGGAGGGTACTGATTGAGAGGGTGAAGGCATGTACAGAGCATCAGATTGGGGAAGAGCAGTGTGGTTTCAGAAGTGGTAGAGGATGTGTGGATCAGGTGTTTGCTTTGAAGAATGTATGTGAGAAATACTTAGAAAAGCAAATGGATTTGTATGTAGCATTTATGGATCTGGAGAAGGCATATGATAGAGTTGATAGAGATGCTCTGTGGAAGGTATTAAGAATATATGGTGTGGGAGGCAAGTTGTTAGAAGCAGTGAAAAGTTTTTATCGAGGATGTAAGGCATGTGTACGTGTAGGAAGAGAGGAAAGTGATTGGTTCTCAGTGAATGTAGGTTTGCGGCAGGGGTGTGTGATGTCTCCATGGTTGTTTAATTTGTTTATGGATGGGGTTGTTAGGGAGGTAAATGCAAGAGTCTTGGAAAGAGGGGCAAGTATGAAGTCTGTTGGGGATGAGAGAGCTTGGGAAGTGAGTCAGTTGTTGTTCGCTGATGATACAGCGCTGGTGGCTGATTCATGTGAGAAACTGCAGAAGCTGGTGACGGAGTTTGGTAAAGTGTGTGGAAGAAGAAAGCTAAGAGTAAATGTGAATAAGAGCAAGGTTATTAGGTACAGTAGGGTTGAGGGTCAAGTCAATTGGGAGGTGAGTTTGAATGGAGAAAAACTGGAGGAAGTGAAGTGTTTTAGATATCTGGGAGTGGATCTGTCAGCGGATGGAACCATGGAAGCGGAAGTGGATCATAGGGTGGGGGAGGGGGCGAAAATTTTGGGAGCCTTGAAAAATGTGTGGAAGTCGAGAACATTATCTCGGAAAGCAAAAATGGGTATGTTTGAAGGAATAGTGGTTCCAACAATGTTGTATGGTTGCGAGGCGTGGGCTATGGATAGAGTTGTGCGCAGGAGGATGGATGTGCTGGAAATGAGATGTTTGAGGACAATGTGTGGTGTGAGGTGGTTTGATCGAGTAAGTAACGTAAGGGTAAGAGAGATGTGTGGAAATAAAAAGAGCGTGGTTGAGAGAGCAGAAGAGGGTGTTTTGAAATGGTTTGGGCACATGGAGAGAATGAGTGAGGAAAGATTGACCAAGAGGATATATGTGTCGGAGGTGGAGGGAACGAGGAGAAGAGGGAGACCAAATTGGAGGTGGAAAGATGGAGTGAAAAGGATTTTGTGTGATCAGGGGCCTGAACATGCAGGAGGGTGAAAGGAGGGCAAGGAATAGAGTGAATTGGAGCGATGTGGTATACAGGGGTTGACGTGCTGTCGGTGGATTGAATCAAGGCATGTGAAGCGTCCGGGGTAAACCATGGAAAGCTGTGTAGGTATGTATATTTGCGTGTGTGGACGTGTGTATGTACATGTGTATGGGGGGGGTTGGGCCATTTCTTTCGTCTGTTTCCTTGCGCTACCTCGCAACCGCGGGAGACAGCGACGAGGTATAAAAAAAAAAAAAAAATGATGTGTAAATGCTATTTCAAGCAGATGCAGATTACCCATTACTTTAACTTATGTACCAGATAATTGCTCTGACTACAAGTTAAAGAATTAATCAATTTTTACCCCATATGCTTATCCTGGATCACAATTCTGCTTGATTTCTCTGATATGTTATGCAATGAGCATTAAAATCTATCTTTCTTTCATGCTTAAATCCATTTTCTGCACCAAAAGCACAGCCCCCATCCACAGCAATGCCTCAAAGACCTTTCTGTGGTTCCCCTAGCTGCTTCATTTGCCCTGCTTCAGTCCACTGACAGCACATTACCCTATACATCACAGTGTTCTAATTCACTCTACCCCATGTACACATTTCATCCTCCTACATGTTCAGGTCCCAAGCAATCAAAATCTTTATTTACTCCATTCTTGCATCTCCAAATCAGTCTCTTCCTCCTTCTCCAGTTTACTTTTGACAAATATATCCTCTGTCAACCTATCTTCACTCATTCTCTCCTTATGTCCAAATCATTTCAGCAAACTCCAGCTTTTTCAACCACATTCTTCTTGTTATTACACCTCTCTTTTATCCTATCACTGCTTACTCAATCAACCCTCCTCATTCCAAATTCCATCAGCAAACACTTCACTTCTAACATAACCACCCTTTTCCATACATTCTCAATTTAAAACTCATACCTTGCATCCATACAACACTGTTGGGATTACAACATACCTATTTCTGTCCCTCTAGATAGCGGCCTCTTGTTTCACATATTCCTCGATGTTTACAGAACCTTTGCCCCCTCACCCACCTTATGACTTACCTACGCTTCCATGGTTCTAATCACTGCAAAGGCCATTCCCTAAAACACTTCACTTTATCCAAGTATTCTCCATCGAAACTCAGACTCCAACTAACCTGTTTCTTTGCACTGCTAAAGCTAATAACCTTGCTTTAATTCACATTTATTCTCGACTTTCTCCTTTCACACACTATTCAAAACTCAGACACCAAAATCAGTAGTTTCTCACTCAAATATGCCACTAACATGTATTTATTATTCTATTATACCAGGAAACACACACACAGACACAAACACACACACACACATATTGGAAAGGATCACAATTTTATACGTGATCAAGATATTCCTATGAGTCCACGGGGAAAATGAAACACGATAAATTCCCAAGTACACTTTCGTGTAATAATCACATCATCAGGGGAAACACAAGAGAAAAATATAAGTCAGTTGATATACATCGAAGAGTCGAAGCCATGACACCATTTGGCAAACATGTAATTGTCCAAACATACAATGAGAGTTCATGGACGTTTATGAACAAAGTTTAAAAATAGTCAAAAATTTTTTTTTTTTTTTTTTTTTTGCTTTGTCGCTGTCTCCCGCGTTTGCGAGGTAGCGCAAGGAAACAGACGAAAGAAATGGCCCAACCCACCCCCATACACATGTATATACACGCGTCCACACACGCAAAATATACATACCTACACAGCTTTCCATGGTTTACCCCAGACGCTTCACATGCCCCGATTCAATCCACTGACAGCACGTCAACCCCGGTATACCACATCGCTCCGATTCACTCTATTCCTTGCCCTCCTTTCACCCTCCTGCATGTTCAGGCCCCGATCACACAAAATCTTTTTCACTCCATCTTTCCACCTCCAATTTGGTCTCCCTCTTCTCCTCGTTCCCTCCACCTCCGACACATATATCCTCTTGGTCAATCTTTCCTCACTCATTCTCTCCATGTGCCCAAACCATTTCAAAACACCCTCTTCTGCTCTCTCAACCACGCTCTTTTTATTTCCACACATCTCTCTTACCCTTACGTTACTTACTCGATCAAACCACCTCACATCAAACATTGTCCTCAAACATCTCATTTCCAGCACATCCATCCTCCTGCGCACAACTCTATCCATAGCCCACACCTCGCAACCATACAACATTGTTGGAACCACTATTCCTTCAAACATACCCATTTTTGCTTTCCGAGATAATGTTCTCGACTTCCACACATTCTTCAAGGCTCCCAGAATTTTCGCCCCCTCCCCCACCCTATGATCCACTTCCGCTTCCATGGTTCCATCCACTGCCAGATCCACTCCCAGATATCTAAAACACTTCACTTCCTCCAGTTTTTCTCCATTCAAACTCACCTCCCAATTGACTTGACCCTCAACCCTACTGTACCTAATAAAATATATATATATATATATATATATATATATATATATATATATATATATATATATATATATATATATATATTCTTTTCTTCTTTCATACTATTCGCCATTTCCCGCCTCAGCGAGGTAGTGTTAAGAACAGAGGGCTGGGCCTTTAAGGGAATATCCTCACCTGGCCCCCTTCTCTGTTCCTTCTCTTGGAAAATTAAAAAAAAAAAGAGGGGGAGGACTTCCAGCCCCCCGCTCCCTCCCCTTTTAGTCGCCTTCTATAGATATATACATAAAAGGAATAGTGGTTCCAACAATCTTGCATGGTTGCGAGGCGTGGGCTATGGATAGAGTTGTGCGCAGGAGGATGGATGTGCTGGAAATGAGATGTTTGAGGACAATGTGTGGTGTGAGGTGGTTTGATCGAGTAAGTAACGTAAGGGTAAGAGAGATGTGTGGAAATAAAAAGAGCGTGGTTGAGAGAGCAGAAGAGGGTGTTTTGAAATGGTTTGGGCACATGGAGAGAATGAGTGAGGAAAGGTTGACCAAGAGGATATATGTGTCGGAGGTGGAGGGAACGAGGAGAAGTGGGAGACCAAATTGGAGGTGGAAAGATGGAGTGAAAAAGATTTTGTGTGATCGGGGCCTGAACATGCAGGAGGGTGAAAGGAGGGCAAGGAATAGAGTGAATTGGATCGATGTGGTATACCGGGGTTGACGTGCTGTCAGTGGGTTGAATCAGGGCATGTGAAGCGTCTGGGGTAAACCATGGAAAGCTGTGTAGGTATGTATATTTTGCGTGTGTGGACGTATGTATATACATGTGTATGGGGGTGGCTTGGGCCATTTCTTCGTCTGTTTCCTTGCGCTACCTCGCAAACGCGGGAGACAGCAACAAAGCAAAAAAAAAAAAAAAAAAAAAAATATATATAAAAACATCCACACACACACACATATACATACATATACATATCAACATATACATACACAGACACATATGTATATACATATGTACATATTCATACTTGCTTGCCTTCATCCATTCCTGGCATTACCCCACCCCAGAGGAAACAGCATCACTACCCCCTGCTTCAGCAAGGTAGCGCCAGAAAAAGACAAAAAAAAAAGGCCACATTAGTTCACACTCAGTCTCCAGTTGTCATGTGTAATGCACTAAAACCACAGCTCCCTATCCACATCCAGGCCCCGCAGACCTTACCATAGTTTACCCCAGACGTTTCACATGCCCTGGTTCAGTCCACTGACAACTCATCATCCCCACAATAACACATCGTTCAAATTTACTCTATTCCTTGCATGCTTCTCACCCACCTGTATGTTCAGGCCCCAATCGCTCAAAATCTTTTCACTTAATCCTTCCAACTCCAACTTGGTCTTCCGCTTCTCCTTGTTCCCTCCACCTCTGACACCCATATCATCTTTGTCAATCTTCCCTCACTCATTCTCTCCACATGCATTAAGCCAAAAAAAATTAACTCACATCCCAGGCCTCTGCACCTCTAATTTGTTGCTCTCTTCACATCATCAACCTCTCAATCAACACTCTTCCATGCAACTTACCACATACACTTAACAAACTTTTACCTCATCAATATGAACACTCACCTTTGTCCCCCTTGCCTTTGTACATTAGCACCATACATGCATTCTGTCTATCCTCAAGCACCTCATCATGATCCATACCTACAGTGAAAATCCTAACTAACCAATCAACAACACATCCACCTTCCTTTTAACAAATTCAATTGAAATCCCATCCACTCTAGCTGCTTTGCCACATTTCATCTTATGCACAGATTTCACTACCTCTTCTCTTCTCAACAATCCACTTGCCATGACTCACTCACATTCTACACCCAATCATTCCTGCTCTTTCTTCACAAAAGTCTTTTTCCTGAACACATTTACTGTCATCACCTTCCTCTCACTCATATCCTTTCCTCTTTTCCAAAAAAAAAAGCTCTAAAAATCTTCAACCTCATCTCCACTAGGCCAGGCTATTATCAGATGGCCCACCAGCAGCAATTCTTAGCACATTCCTTCCCTCCAGTTTTTGCTTTTCCAAAAGAGGGAACAGAGGAGGCGAAGTAAGGCTTTTCCCTCCTAAGGCTCAGTCCTCCGATCTTGATGCTACCTCATTAAAGCGAGCAATGGAGAATATGTATAAGCAGGAGTTGTGGAGTGTGTGATAGAGTGTAAAGAAAGTATATTCTAGACTGATGTGTGTAAAACTTTAAGTGGAGACAGAGAAGGGTAATCATTGGTGCTTATGCACCTGCTCATGAGAAGAAAGATCACGAGGCAAGTGTTTTGGGAGCAGCTGAGCGAGTGTGTCAGCAGCTTTGATGTACGAGACTGAGTTTTAGTGATGGATGAATTACATGTGAAGGTAAGTTATGTGGTAGTTGAGGGTATAATTGGTGTACATGGGATAATCAGTGTTGTGAATGGAAATGGTGAAGTGCTAGTGGATTTATGTGCTGAAAAAAGATTGGTGATTGGGAATATTTGGTTTGGGAATATTTGGTTTAAAAAGAGAAATATACATAAGTATACATATAATTGTAAGAGAGATGGTCAAAGGGCATTATAATATTATGTGTTAATTAATAAGCATGTAAAAAAAAGAGAGCCTTTTGGATGTTAATGTGCTGAGAGGGGCAGCTGGAGGGATGTCTGATTAATATTTTGTGGAGGCAAAGGTGACGCTTTGTAGAGATTTTCAAAAACAAAAAAAAAGAGAAAATGATGGTGAGAAGAAGGTGGTGAGAGTAAGTGAGGTGGGAATGGAGACTGGCGTAAGGAAGTACCAGGAGAGATTCAGTGCAGAATGGCAAAAGGTGAAAGCAAATGATGTGAGGGGAGTGGGTGAGGAATGGGATGTACTTACAGAAGCAGTGATGGCATGTGGAAAAGATGGATGTGGTATGAGAAAGGTTGGAGATGGGCAGATTAGAATGGGTAGTGAGTGGTGGGATGAAGAAGTAAAGCTGTTAGTGAAAGAGAAAAGAGATATGTTTGGATGATACTTACAAGAAAGGAGTACAAATGACTGGGAGATATATAAAAGAAAGCAGCAGGAGGCCAAAAGGAAGGTGCAAGGGTTGAAATAAAGAGGGCAAATGAGAATTGGGGCAAGAGGGTATCATTAAACTTTAGGGAGAATAATAAGATGTTTTGAAAGGAGGTAAATATCATGCATAAGACAAGAGAACAAATGGGAACATCGGTGAAAGGGACAATGGGGGATGTGATAACAGGTAATGATGAAGTGAGAAGATGGAGTATTTTGAAGGTTTGTGGAAAGTGTCTGATGATAAAGAGGCAAATTAAAGGTGTTTTGGGTGGGGTGGTGTGTGAAGGGAGTGGGTCAGGAAGAATGGTTTGGTTAAGAGAGAAGAAGACGTGAACGCTACGCGGAAGATGAAATCCAACAAGGAGGCGGATTTGGATGGCTTGCAGTTGAAATTATTAAGAAAGGGGGTGGCTGTGTTGTTGCTTGGGTGGTATGGATATTCAATGTATGTACGGATCATGGTAAGGCGCCTGAGGATTGGCGGAATGCATACATAGATTGTACAATGGCAAAGGGGATAAGATATAGGTGAGTGTTCAAACTACACAGATATAAGTTTTTTTTTAGTATTCCTGGGAAAATGTACAGGAGGTTATTGATTGAGAGTGAAGGCATGTATAAAGCATCAGATTGGGGAGGAGCAGTGTGGTTTAAGAAGTGGTAGAGGATGTGTGGATCAGGTGTTTGCTTTGAAGAATGTACGTGAGAATTACTTAGAAAAGCAGATGATTATGTAGCATTCATGGATCTGGAGAAGGCATATGATAGGGTTGATAGAGATGCTTTGTGGAAGGTCTTAAGGATATATGGTGTGGGAGCAGTGAAATGTTTTTACCAAGGATATAAGGAATATGTACGAGTAGGAAGAGAGGAGAGTGATTGGTTCCCAGTGAAGGCCAGTCTACAGCAGGGATGCGTCACATCTCCAAGGTTGTTTAATTTGTTCATGGATGGAGTGGTTAGGGAGGTAAATGCAAGAGTTTTGGAGAGAGGGGTGAATATGCAGTCTGTTGGGAATAAGAGGGCTTGGGAAGTGAGTCAGTTATTGTTCACTGATGATACAGCATTGGTGGCTGATTCAAGTGAGAAACTGCAGAAGTTGGTGATTGAGTTTGGTAAACTGTGTGAAAGGAGACAGTTGAATGTATATGTCAATAACAGCAAGGTTATTAGATTCAGTAAGGTTGAGAGACAAGTTAACTGGGATGTAAATCTGAAAGGGAGTGGATGTAGCAGCAAGTACACCCATGGAAGTGAAAGTGAGTCACAGGTTGCAGGAGGGGTTGAAGGTTCTGGGAGCAATGAAAAATGTGTGGAAGGAGAGAAAGTTATCTCGGAGAGCAAAAATAGGTGTGAAAGGGATAGCAGTTCCAACAATATCATATGGTTGAAAGGCATGGGTTATAGAGTTGTACAGATGAGGGTAGATGCATTGGAAATGAAATGTTTGAGGTCAATATGTGGTGTAAGTAATGAAAGTGTAAGAGAGATATGTGGAAATAAACAGAGTGTGGTTGAGAGAGCAGGAGAGGGTGTATTAAAATGCTTTAGATACAAGGAAACAATGAGTGAGGAAAGGTTGTCAAAGAGGATATATCTGTCAAAGGTGGAGGGAACAAGGAGAAACGGAAGACCAAATTGAAGGTGGAAGGTTGGAGTGAAAAAAATTTTGAGCGATTAAAGCCTGAACATACAGGAGGGTGAGAGGCATGCACGGAATAGAGTGAGTTGGAACAATGTGGTATTACGGAGACGACGTGCTGTCAGTGGACTGAACCACGGAATGTGAAACATCTGGAATAAACCATGGAAAGGTCTGTGGGGCCTGGAAGTAGATAGGGATCTGTGGTTTCTGTGCATTACACATGAAAGCCTTTTTTTGTCTGTTTTCCTGGTGGTGCCTCACTGAAGCAGGGGGGTAGCTATGCTGTTTCCTGAGGAGCGGGGTAGCGATGCTGTTTCCTGTGGGACAGGGTAGCACCAGGAATGGATGAAGGCAAGCAAGTATGAATACATACATGTTTATATAAGTATATGTCTATGTATGTGTATTTAAAAGTATATGTGTATATGTTATGTATATGTATGTGTATGTAAGTGAATGGGTGTTTATGTATATATATATGTGTATACGAGTGGATAGGTCATTCTTCATCTGTTTCCTGGCATCACCTTGCTGATGCAGGACATGGCAATCAAGTATAATAAATATAATCTACTTATTATACATGATCACCAGTTTCCACATCAGCAAGGTAATGCAAGGAAACACGAAGAAAGATCCATTCATTCATATACACATACATATACATAAACACACATACACACACATATACACATCATCACATACATACACATATGTATACACATGTACATATTCACACTGTTTGCATTCATCCATTCCAGGAACCATCCTGCTCTACAGGGAACAGCATCACCGTCCCCTGTGTCAGCAAGGAGGCACCAGGGAAACAGACAAAAAAAAGGCCACATTCGTTCACACTCAGTCTCTATCTGTCATGTGTAATGCACCGAGACCACAACTCCTTATCCACATCCAGGCCCCAAAAACCTTTCCATGGTTTACCCTAGACATTTCACATGCCCTAGTTCAGTCCACTGACAGGACATCAACCCCGGTATACCACATCATTCCAATTCACTCTTTTCCTTGCATAACTCTCATCCTACTGCATGTTCAGGTCCCCATCGCTCAAAATCCATCTCACTCCATCTTACACATCCAATTTGGTCTCCTACTTCTCCTTGTTCCCTCCATCTCTGACATACATATCCTCTGTCAACCTTTCCTCAATCATTCATTCGTTTCGTCCAACTATTTCAACACACTCTCTCCTGCTCTCTCAACCACACTCTACTTCACCACACATCTCTCTTACCCTTTCATTACTTACTCGATTAAACCACTTCACACCACACACTGTCCTCAAACATTTCACTTCCAACATATCCACCTTCCTATGCACGACCCTATTTATAACCCATGCCTCACAACCATATAATATTGCTGGATCTACTATTCCTTCAAACATACCCATTTTTGCTCTCTGAGACAATGTTCTCTCTTTCCATACATTCTTCATTGCTCCCAGAACCGAAAATTTTCCCCCTTCCAAACCCTTTGATTCATTTCTGCTTCCACTGTTCCATTAGCTGCAAAGTCCACTCTCAGATATCTAAAACACTTCACTTCCACCACTTTTTATCCATTCAAACTTACATCCCAACTAATTTGTCTTTCAACCCTGCTGAACCAAATATCCTTACTCTTATTCACATTTACTCTCACCTTTCTCCTTTCACACACTTTTCTAAACCTGGTCACTAACTTCTGCAGTTTCTCACTCAAATTAGTCATCAGTACTGTATCATCAGCGTACAACAATTGGCTCACTTTACAGGACCTCTCATCCTCAACATACTGCATACTTGCCCCTCTCTCCAAAATTCTTGCATTTATTTCCCCTAACAACCCCATCCATAAACAAAATAAACAACCATGATGACATAACACACCCCTGCCGCAGGCCAACCTTCACTGGGAGCCAATCACTCTCCTCTCTTCTTACTCATACACATGCCTTACACCCTTGATAATAACTTATCACTTCTTCTAGCAGCTTATCTCCCACAACATATATTCTTAAGACCTTCTACAAAGCATCTCTATCAACCATATTATATGCCTTCTCCAGATCCATATATGCCACATACAAATCCATCTGTTTTTCTAAGTATTTCACACATATTCTTCAAACACCTGATCCACAAATCCTCAACCACTTCTAAACCCAAACTGCTCCTCACCCTCTCAATCAATACCCTTACATAAAATCTTCCAGGAATACTCAACAAACTTATGCATCTGTAGTTTGAAAACTCACATTTATCCCCCTTGCCTTAGTACAATGGGATTATACATGCATTCCACCAATTCTCTACCACTTCACCATGGCCCATACATACAATGAATATCCTTACCAACCAATCAAAAACACAGTCACCCCCTCTCTTAATAAAAGCAACAGCAATATCATCCAAACTTGCTGCCTAGCTGGATTTCATCTTCCACAAAGCTTTCACCACCTCTCCTATCTTCACCAAACCACTCTCCCTGACTCTCACACTTTGCCTACCACCCCAAACAAAACACCCTACATCTGCTACCCTATCATCAAAACATTCAACAAACCTTCAAAATACTCGCTCCATCTACTAACTTCATCACTTCTTGTAACCACTTCCCCCTTCACCGATGCTCCCATTTGTTCTCTTGGATGAGTGAAGAAAGGATGACTAAGAGGGAATTGCATGTCAGATGTGGAGGGAATAAGGAAAAGAGAGAAACAAAAAAGGAGGTAGAAAGATCAAGGTGCTGATACTTAGAAGAACAGGGGCCTGAACACCCAGGAGGGTGTGGTGTTTAAGGGATAAAGGGAATTGGAGCTATGTGGTACAAGGGAATGTGCTGTGTATAAGCTGAACAGGGACATATGAAGTGATCAAGGGAAACCATGAAAAGGTGTACTAAGCCCAGTTTTGGATAGGGACTTCTGGTTTCAGTGCATTATACATGACAGATACTGAGCGGATGTGAGTGAATAAGGCCATTTTTATGTCTGGACTCTGGTGGAAGGTTAGGGACAAAATCATTTACAGAATCATGAGGCTTATTTCTAGCTAGATAATAATCATGATGATGTTCTCCTTTGCTTTGCTGCATGTATCAGATCAACTCTAAAATTTGTTTAGGTCCTCTTATAAGTTGATGCAATCCTCATAGTCAGTTAGGAGTCCATATCTTCATGCAAGTCACTAACACAGATCAAGAAAGAAGAGTAATGGTCCAAGAAAAAAACCCTGTGGCAGTCTGGTGGTCACCTCAAAGCATTTGGAAAAGGTTCCTCTGACATGTGTCCTCTGATCCCTCCCATCGAGATAATCTTTTATCCATTGAAGGATTTCCCCCTAATTCCTGCCTCGTGATATAGCTTCTTAATCAGCCTCCCATGTGGCACAATGTAAAATGCTTTATGGCAGTCCACATACAAATAGTCCACCCAGAATCCCCTTTTGTCTAAGACTGAACTCACTCTCTCGTAGAACCCTAAGAGGCTTGTTGAATATGAACTCTTTTCCCTAAAACTATGCTGTGTCTCACTTAGGTATTTCCCCTCCAAAGAAAGTCATCCACTTGCTTCCTAATGATCTCTCCCGGAACCTTACACACTACACTCATTAGTGAGAATGGTCTATAGTTAAGCACCTGTACCCAGTCTGCTTTCCCATATACAGGAATGACTTTTTCCCATTTCCATTCCCTTGGCACTCTGCCTCTCTCCACTGGCATCTTGACCAGTAACTCAACTGGTTCATCTTGTGTATCTGCACACATCTCTAGGACACGTGGCAAAATTTCATCTAGACTATGAGCCTTGTATGGGCCAAGTTCTAAAATTTTAGTATTCTGTTAATATCTTTCCTAGATATTTTAATGATTTCCAAAACTTCTTCCCCAAACAATCTCCCTGGCATTTGGAATTAGTGTCTTCAACAGACAAAACAATTTTGAACTTGTTATTCAAATCCACATATATCCTTACATCATCATCAACAATTTTTTGCTCTGAACCCCTTAGCCTGATTAGCTGCTCCTAAACTGGCAATGGACTCCTGATAGTTAATGCATAAGTTTTGGATTTTCACTTGAATTGGCCACAACATTTGAAGTTTCTTTGTTAGCCCTTTTTTATCTTCATGTGCAAGGAGCCCCTTCTATCTGGAAGCTGGCCACATCCAGCAGATGGGACCATAAGTCATAAAAGTGTTGTGAAGTTATGAGTATGTTGAGTGTAAACAAGTGCAAAAAATGCAGGGCAATTGAGTAGCAAATGTGTGGTGTCTTCTTTGTGGTAAATACACTGTGGGCATTTAGGGTCTTGGAATATGTTAAAACAGTGTTTGTAATGCTGTAATGATGGATGATATCTGAAGAGTGTGGTTTCTCATGAGTGTATGTCCAGGGGGTTGAAGTTTAAAACTCAGTTGTGAAGTTGCTCTTGCATACAATGGAGTACCTAGCAAGTTGAGGAAATACTATATTGGTATGTTTTACTGTGGTGTTGAGTGTACACAGTTGCTAGGAAGCCAGTGATTGTTTTGAGTGCACTATGATGAGTGGTTTGCACGTATGATGAGTGGTTTGCACGTAAGTTACACTTGCTTTTGAGATGGCAAAAGACCAGGCAGGGGAGGCATCGTTTACGGCAGGGGAGGCATCGTTTAAGGTGGAGCAGATGAATTGTTTGTAAAGGATGCTGTGGAATTCCTTTTCTTGTCTAAATCTAGTCCAAGTTAGTGTTCTGAGAGCATTTAAGTGTTGCTCTGTGTTGATGTCACTGGTGTGGGGAGTGAATGTCATGTGCATGTCATATATGAAGCCTAGAATGGCTAGTATTATGTTCAGAGGGAATGACTCCATTCAAGGTGACTCTAGAGGGGTGCGAGCTGGAGTCATACCTGTCATCTGTCTGGGGTTAAAACAGTGAGTGAAGACTTCTAGAGAGATGATGACATTCTGTCTCAGGTGATCCAAAATGTTCTAGCTGTGTAATGTAGTTCTGCAAGTGTTCCAGATCCAATGTTCTAATTGTGTAATGTAGTCCTCCAAGTATTCCAACTGTGTAATGTAGTTCTGCAAGTTTGCTGTTGCTACTGTGATGTCAGCACATGATGTGATTGTGAGCTTGTTTGTCCTTAGGTAACGGGAGGTAATGTACAAATGAGACTGAAGAGTTAGAGAAAGAATTGCTCCTTGGGGAACTCCACTGTACAGTTTTTGTACAGTTTAAGTGTTATACAGGTGAAGCCATTGTGAGTGACACTGGCATGGCAGCCTGCTATGAAATTGGCCAACCACTTTTTGTCTATGTTGTGAAGGGTGGTGTCAAGTATTTTTTGTGTAAAGATGTGTTGGGGACAGTGTTCACTACATTGCTGATGTTTATTGCCACTAGTACTGAGCTCTCTTATACCAGGCAAATACTAGCTAGTGTGCAGTGACTTCATCAATGCACACCTCAAAGCACATCTCAAAGTTTCTGTGCTTTTGACATCTTTCTTAATATCATTCCTTCCCCTCTTACCATTTCTCCTTGGGTACATTGAAGAGTACATCAATTATTTCTTGGTTGTTTTATCAGCTTTATATACTGTTCTTTCATTTCATAAGAGGCAAGAAATTTTCTCATTTTCTGTATCATTTCAATATCTAAGATGAAGTCACTGTTTTGAGGACTGATGTGATGAGAATACTAGAGGCCAAATGAGTTTTTTCTTTGACTGGCAACATATATAACTTATTACATCAAATACACAACTCCTAGTGCATGTGAACATACTGGGGGTCAATTCAGAAGGCATACACATTGATATTTTGGTATTTTTGGCTGATTTCAATATATTTTGACATTTTGTCACAACTCAACACCTTTAGTTATTTTCCCCTATATATTTCTAAACATGTAGGAAGAGAGGAAAGTGATTGGTTCTCAGTGAATGTAGGTTTGCAGCAAGGGTGTGTGATGTCTCCATGGTTGTTTAATTTGTTTATGGATGGGGTTGTTAGGGAGGTGAATGCAAGAGTTTTGGAAAGAGGGGCAAGTATGCAGTCTGTTGTGGATGAGAGAGCTTGAGAAGTGAGTCGGTTGTTGTATCTAAGATGAAGTCACTGTTTTGAGGACTGATGTGATGAGAATACTAGAGGCCAAATGAGTTTTTTCTTTGACTGGCAACATATATAACTCTTATCATATCAAATACACTGCTCCTTGTGCATGTGAACACACTGGGGGTCAATTCAGAAGGCATACACATTGATATTTTGGCATTTTTGGCTGATTTCAATATATTTTGACATTTTATCACAATTCAACTCCTTTAGTTATTTTCCCCTATATATTTCTAAACATGTAGGAAGAGAGGAAAGTGATTGGTTCTCAGTGAATGTAAGTTTGCAGCAAGGGTGTGTGATGTCTCCACGGTTGTTTAATTTGTTTATGGATGGGGTTGTTAGGGAGGTGAATGCAAGAGTTTTGGAAAGAGGGGCAAGTTTGCAGTCTGTTGTGGATGAGAGAGCTCGGGAAGTGAGTCGGTTGTTGTTCGCTGATGATACAGCACTGGTGGCTGATTCATGTGAGAAACTGCAGAAGCTGGTGACTAAGTTTGGTAAAGTGTGTGAAAGAAGAAAGTTAAGAGTAAATGTGAATAAGAGCAAGGTTATTAGGTACAGTAGGGTTGAGGGTCAAGTCAACTGGGAGGTAAGTTTGAATGGAGAAAAACTGGAGGATGTAAAGTGTTTTAGATATCTGGGAGTGGATTTGGCAGCGGATAGAACCATGGAAGCGGAAGTGAATCATAGGGTGGGGGAGGGGGCGAAAATTTTGGGAGCGTTGAAGACTGTGTGGAAGTCGAGAACATTATCTCGAAAAGCAAAAATGGGTACGTTTGAGGGAATCATGGTTCCAACAATGCTATATGGTTGCGAGGTGTGGGCTATGGATAGAGTTGTAAGCAGGAGGGTGGATGTGCTGGAAATGAGATGTTTGAGGACAATATGTGGTGTGAGGTGGTTTGATTGAGTAAGTAATGATAGGGTAAGACAGATGTGTGGTAATAAAAAGAGTGTGGTTGGGAGAGCAGAAGAGGGTGTTTTGAAATGGTTTGGTCACATGGAGAGGATGAGTGAGGAAAGATTGACAAAGAGGATATATGTGTGAGAGGCGGAGGGAACAAGAAGAAGTGGGAGACCAAATTGGAAGTGGAAAGATGGAGTGAAAAAGATTTTGAGTGATCAGAGCCTGAACATACAGGAGGGTGAAAGGCGTGCAAGAAATAGAGTGAATTGGAATGATGTGGTATACCGGGGTCGACATGCTGTCAATGGATTGAACCAGGGCATGTGAAGCATCTGGGGTAAACCATGGAAAGTTCTGTGGGGCCTGGATGTGGAAAGGGAGCTGTGGTTTTGGTGCATTATTACATGACAGCTAGAGACTGAGTGTGAACGAATGTAGCCTTTGTTTTTTCCTAGCGATACCTCGCACACGAGGGGGGAAGGGTTCTTATTTCATGTGTGGCGGGGGTTCAATGGGGATGAATAAAGGCAGACAGTATGAATTATATACATGTGTATATATGTATATGTCTGTGTGTGTATATATATGTATACGTTGAGATGTATAGGTATGTATATTTGTGTGTGTGGACGTGTATGTATATACATGTGTATGTGGGAGGTGGGCCATTCTTTCATCTGTTTCCTTGCGCTACCTCATTAACGCGGGAGACAGCGACAAAGCAAAATAAAATTAGTATATAATAAATAATTTCTAAATATGAAGATGGTTAGCAAGTCATGCATCAGATAAGCACCTTTTGAAAAGGACCGCATAAAAAATGGAAAACATTTAAATTTTTTATCATTTTACTGATAAGCTGAATGGTTTGAAATGATGGACTGTGAGATGTACTATTCCTGTAAGAATTCCATTCACTTTAGTTATTTTCTCTTAAATATGAAAATGATCATTGATTCAAGAATTAAGTAAGAATCTTATGAAAAGAACTTTGTAGAAGAAACATATGAAAATCCAATTTACTGTATCATTTTATCAGTTATACAGTGAATGTTTTGAGAGAAATACGATGCTATCGATTGTGAAGAGGTAAGACTACCATATGTTTTATCAATTTTCCCTTATATTTTTCTGAATATGTAAAAGACCTTACTTAGGTAAGACCTGACTTAAAGAGAACTGTAAAGGAAAAATATATCAAAAACAATTTACCATACCATTCATCATTCAACAAATGCTGAATTTTTTAAACCACAATCCAAGTGTAAATGATACATGGCAATACCAAGACTGCCATCAATTAGTTTTGCTATTTTTCCGAATGTCAATAATTATTCATCTTTCTCGACTGTATGCAATTATTATGCAAAAAAAAAATAGAAATGCCACAAGACAAGACGATGGAACAGCTTCAACTGCACTGTTGAGAGGGCAGGAGTGTTAGGAAATAGTATCAGACTGAAAGCAATGTATGCAAATCCTAATGAGCTACAATTCAAACATCATACATAGGAAAGTGCACTTGATATTGGTGGAAATGTGAAAATCAAGCTTACCAAAGAGATAAGACCCCACGCGTTCTGCCCAGAGGGGTATATGACCAGAAGGAAAGAGAAGGCAAAGGTTGGGGGAGGATCAGCAGTCTTAATAAAAGATAACCTTTAAGTTACAAGAAATTGTGGAAGATGGCCTATTCTGATAATACATTATGGTAAGAGTAACTTTAAGGAAAAGGTTCATAATGGTGTTAATATAATCCTTCAAAAATACATAAAAAATGCAATGATCCAAAAAAATAGACAATAATAACAATGAAAGAACAATCAGGATAATGCATGGAGATGTGACTCACTCACATCTTAAAGATGGTAAAGATAATGGGGGATTTCAATTATAAACAGACAAGACTGGGGAATTTGGATTCTTGTGATGCTTGGGAGTCACGGTGAAAGTCTTTAGAGCTTATACAGGAAATTTCCTATACCAACACCTCAGAAAGCACACAAAGATGAGACAGAATGGCACATTATCATTGCTTAATCTTAACTTCACACATAGTAGCATGCATATTGAGATTATGTATGATAAACCAACTGGAAGAAGTGATCACATAATGCATAAGTTGCATCATGGTAAACATGGAAAATTAAAGAACAGCAATGTAACAAAACATACAGTGGAGATACAATCATGGAAACTACACAAACTTCAATAGTTTGTAAGGTAACAAAGATTTAGAAATGGAGTTCAGTAGTCAGGAACCAAAGTTTTGAGAAGAGAGGTTCTGAGAAGTTTCAAATGAAGGACTTCTTTGTTCTACTACTTCATTTGAACAAAACTAGCAATCTGGATGTCATACACAATGATATCAAAGTATACTGTCGCCACTTTCAAGGTTTTGTCATTTCTAAAAGTTGGTATCCGTAACGAACTTCTCACCACCTTCAATTCAAAATATAATTAGTAACTGATATGGTACACTTTTTCTTCAGACATTTCTTTGACATAATTCTCTTCAGTAGGTTCTTAAGTTAATTGATGCACACATTAAAAATCATCTAAATATCCATAATAATATAGGTAAAAATAAATGTCTACTGAAAAACATTAAACAAATGATCAATATAATTTCACAGTAAATTGCATTGTTCATATATTTTTCAAACACTTCTCTTCAGCAGGTTCTTACCTAATGCTTGTATTAACACTCACCTACACATCAAGGAAAAAATCGGAGACACAGACAAAATGAACAGAGGTCTTACTTAACATCAACTACCTTCAATTAAACTGGTCAACATATAATCAATCATACAGCGAATTGTATTCTTTTATTTTTCTTAAAATCTCTAAGAAGGTTCTTAACTAATGGCTAAATCAAAATCATCTATATATTCAGATTTATAAGAGAATGGAACCATGGAAGCAGAGGCGAGTCACAGGGTGGGGAAGAGAATGAAGGTTCTGGGAGCGATGAAGAATGTGTGGAAGGGGAGAACATTATCTCGGAGAGCAAAAATGGTAGGGTGGATGTGTTCGAAATGAAATGTTTGAGAACAACATGTGGTGGGAGGTGGTTTGATCAAGTATGTAATGAAAGGGTAAGAGAGAGATTATTTACTTATTTATTATACTTAACCATCGTCTCCTGCGTTAGCAAGGTAGCGCAAGGAAACAAGAGGAATGGCCCAACTCACCCACATACACATGTATATACATAAATGCCCACACACACATATACATACACATACATTTCAATGTATACATACATATACACATACACAGACATATACAAAAATACACAAGGACATATCCAAACTTGCTACCTTCATCTATTCCCATCGCCACCCCGCCACACACAAAATAGCATCCACCCACCATCCAGAGAGGCAGCGCCAGGAACAGACAAAAAAGGCCACATTCATTTACACTCAGTCTCTAGCTGTCATGTGTAATGCACCAAAACCACAGCTCCCTTTCCACGTCCAGGCCCCAAAGACCTTTCCGTGGTTTACCCCACACGGTTCAAATGCACTTCCATTGACAGCACGTCGACCCCGGTATACCACATCGTTCCAATTCACTCTATTCCTTGCACGCCTTTCACCCTCCTGTATGTTCAGGCCCCAATCACTCAAAACCTTTTTCACTCCATCCTTCCACCTCCAGTTTGGTCTCATGCTTCTCCTTCTTCCCTCCACCTCTGACACATATATCCTCTGTGTCAATCTTTCCTCACTCATTCTCTCCATGTGCCTAAACCATTTCAACACACCCTCTTCTGCTCTCTCAACCACACTCTCTTTATTACCACACATCTCTCTTACCCTTTCATTACTTACTCGATCAAACCACCTCACACCACATATCGTCCTCAAACATTTCATTTCCAACACATCCACCCTCCTTCGCACAACCCTATCTATAGTCCATGCCTCGCAACCATATGACACTGTTGGAACTACTAATCCTTCAAACATGTCCATTTTTGCTCTCTGAGATAATGTTCTCACCTTCCACACATTCTTCAATGCTCCCAGAACCTTCACTCCCTCCCCCATCCGGGGACTCACTTCCACTTCCATGGTTCCATTCGCTGCTAAGACCACTCCCAGATATCTAAAACACTTCACTTCCTCCAGTTTTTCTCCATTCAAACTTAACTCCCCACTTGTCCCTCAACCCTACTGAACCTAATAACCTTGCTCTTATTCACATTTACTCTCAACTTTCTTCTTTCACACACTTTACCAAACTCAGTCACCAACTTCTGCAGTTTCTCACCCGAATCAGCCACCAGTGCTGTATCATCAGCAAACAACAACTGACTCACTTCCCAAGCTCTCTCATCCACATCAGAATGCATACTTGCATCTCATTCCAAAACTCTTGCATTCACTTCCCTAACCACCCCATCCATAAACAAATTAAACAACCATGGAGACATCACACACCCATCACAAACCGACATTCACTGGAAACCAAACACTTTTCTCTCTTCCTACTCATACACATTACTTACATCCTTGGTAAAAACTTTTCACTGCTTCTAGCAACTTACCTCCCACACCATATACTCTTAAAGCCTTGCACAAAGCATCTCTATCCCCACCTTATCACATGCCTTCT
Source organism: Panulirus ornatus (assembly GCF_036320965.1). Lineage (NCBI taxonomy): Eukaryota > Metazoa > Arthropoda > Malacostraca > Decapoda > Palinuridae > Panulirus > Panulirus ornatus. The sequence goes on along the minus strand of NC_092242.1, from coordinate 25,589,793 downwards.
CCAGATCCATAAATGCTACATACAAATCCATTTGTTTTTCTAAGTATTTCTCACATACATTCTTCAAACACCTAATCCACACATCCTCTACCGCTTCTGAAACCACACTACTCTTCCCCAATCTGATGCTCTGTACATGCCTTTACCCTTTCAATCAATACCCTTCCATATAATTTCCCAGGAATACTCAATAAACTTATTCTTCTGTACTTTGAACACTCATCTTTATCCCCTTTGCCCTTGAACAATGGCACTATGCATGTATTCTGCCAATCCTCAGGCACTTCTCCATGATCCATACATACACTGAATATCCTTACCAACAAATCAACAACACAGCCACCCACTTTTTTCATAAATTCCACTGCAATACCATCCAAACCTGTGTGTAGTAATACAAAGAGAGTGGTTGAAAGAGCAGAAGAGGGTGTCTTGAAATGATTCGGACACATGGAGAGAATGAATGAGGAAAGATCGACAAAGAGGATATATGTGTCAGAAGTGGAGGGAACAGGGAGAAGCAGGAGACTAAATTGGAGGCGGAAGGATGGAATGAAAAAGATTTTGAGCAATCAGGGCCTGAACATACAGATGGGTGAGAGGTGTGCAAGTAACAGAGTGAACTGGAACTATGTGGTATACCGGGGTCAAAGTGCTGTTAATGGACTGAACCAGGGTATGTGAAATGTCTGGGGTAAACCATGGAAATGTCTGTAGCGGCCAGGTTGTGGATAAGGAGCTGTTCTTTTGATGCATTACACATGACAGATAGAGACTGAGTGTGAACAAATGTGGCCTTTTTTCCAACTGTTCCTGGCTCTGTTTCACAAACATTGGAAATGATCATGAAAAAAAAATCAAACACCTAAAAAATAAGTGATATATTCCTCAACTCACCCTAAGGGAGAAATAAAAGACTTATGATGGCAGTGAATTATAAAATGATTATCTTACCATTCTCTACAAACAGTAAAATAATCTTCATGCCATTCGCTCCTACTTTAAGTTTTCAATACCTCCCTGGGTACCTGTAAGGCTGTCTCACATGTTTCTTAGATAATTTTTTCATATAGAATTTCACATTGGTATTTAATAAATATTTCAGTCAGGGGGAGCCCTATTTGGAAAGAGAAAAAATCTTTGACAATCTTTTCTTATTTCCAATTCAATACTGTTCTCAACAGAAATCAGTGGGAAAGTGCCATGCATCCTAATGGCACAGTACTAGACGGTGCGTTTTGTGAGATGTACATAACAGTTTACATTAGAATAACAATATTATGTTAACTGAATGTGTTTTATTTGAGGAAGTACCGTACTTTGTTTCTATAGATATGGCCTTTCAACATAAAGCTAATAATGCAAGTTGTGCTACTCCAAGGAAGGCAAGGAAAGTGAAAGGCAAAGAAAGTGAGAGTCTTTCAAGCAAAACATTGGCTTATTTGATCGACTTACACTTTGTGAGTGCAGCATCTATCAGAAGACAATAAGTTCAATAATTGTCGGTAAGTTCAAAGTCCCATTTCCATGTCAACACCATCTGAAGTCACTTTTGCATCATTTCCAAGAAGTAAACTAGGGTTCTCATCCATTCAGGGTTTGAAGTATTACTATCAATCATTCATAAAAAAATATATTTTCATTCCTTCAGATTATCCTGATATTTCAACTAATCTGGACTGTACAACTGACTTTCCAATGCACCACACCATATCTTACCACAGAGCAAACACACTGGGGTACCTCCTCATAATGAACTATGCAAGGTTTTACAGAACTGCCTATATAGATGAAAGGCATAAAAAAAAAAGCTGGTCTTCCAACCAATAAAGGGTACAGGTGAACTAGAAATAGCACAGGGTGTAGAACATCTTTAGATGCCATTCCTGGATCCTCTGGCAACTTCCAGTGATTCCTCTATCATCAAGAAAATTATCTAATCCTATCTAGATGGCAAAACCACCACCACAGCCCTGCAATTAGCTTCAATGACGAGAGACATCCAGAATGTCTTATTTATCCCTCTAAACCAAATTCACATGCATAAGCATATATCCTTGCTAATTACACCAACTAATCTGTTTTTGGTTCTTGGACTGTAGAAAGGAGACAAAAATTCTTCACTGCACAGTTCACATAAGACATTGTAACAGTAACTGACTGTCTCATATGAGGGAGGTTTTGGACATGAACCTCTGGTAAGTACCTCTGGGTTGGCAGCCAGCTATGAAGTTGGATAAGATTTGTTTTTGTCCTTGTTATATAGGTCAGTGTCAAATACTTTTTCTGTTAAGTTACAAGGTAACAGTGTTAAATATTTTGTTCATACCCACTGCCAAATTTCAAGTACACGAGGGGACTAGTTGAAGCCATCCTGGATGTGATACATGAGATTTGCATCCAATGTGGTGGTGGAGTGACATGGTATAAAGCCATGTAGCAGAGGCGGCAGTGGGATGCTCCAGTTCATTATACTGTCCATCAGTTTTCCAAGGAGTTTGCATACTGAGGATTGCAATGATATAACATGGCAGGATGTGATGATTTGGAAGGTTTCTGAATAGGTATCATATTATCAAACTTTCTGGTTGTTTGGGTTTTTCTGTAACTTTTTATGGTCAAAGACATCTGTGGGTGACTGGATCGCATTTAAGCCAAACTGTCTAATCTTATACTTGTACCGAACCATTTGTCCGGGTTCCAGAAAACCAGATATTTTTGAAACTGGGAAGTTTTGAATGTGGCAAGCTTGGTAGATCAAACAGATCCTCCTTTAGAATGTTATGAATTTATAGCTCCAATACAATTTTGTTCCTTCTTTTTTATTTTCATTTCATATTTCACATATATATTAGGCCATGTTCCACAAAACCAGAAAATCCTGAAATCTGGGTCACCTTTGGTCCCAAGCTTTACAGATGAATCATTCAGTACCTGCACATACCTACTATGCCAGGAGTCCCTTTTATCTTTATGAAGCTGCTGTAATGCTCAGTAAGCTGGCCATATCCACTGGTTAGGACCATTGGCATTAAAGTGCAGTGATGATGTGTGTGTAAGCTCATGTGCAAAGAAGGAACAGCAACTTAAGTGCTGTGGCACAGCAACTTAGTAAGTGCTGTGTCTTAGCATATATTGAAATGGTACTCATAATGTTGTAGGAACGGACAATATCCAGAATGAATATTGGAAAGTGTGACATACATGAGCAAGGAGTGTGGCTTCTACTGGATGTAAGTCTGGGTGGAGTTAAACCCTTTAACCGCATCAGGCAAATTCTTTAACTGAATGAAGCAAAAGGAAACTTAGAAGGGCAGGGTTAGGGGGCTGGAAACCCACCCCTTCTTGTATTTGAATTTCCAAAAGTTGGAAATGTAGTTTAAGTGCATTAAACATGCCAGCTAGAGAATGGATGGGAGTGGTGGCGACCTTTCTTCATCTGTTCCAGGAGCTAACATGGGAAACTGTAATCAAACCAATTTAAACCAACAAAGAATAACTATTCAATCCCTAGCACAACAACAAATATTCAAAACTGTGTATCATCACCAATTTTACACCCAGTACATATCCAGGGACCCATTACATCATCCTCCGTACTTACTTCCATCTGCTGTGCTTAAAGTTGAGTCTTCCTGTAATAGAGTACTAAGAACTTATAAAGTGATATTAGACCATAAGAAAACATAAACAAACTAACCTTTTCTCTTCAATGCATAGTCATGAGAAGTTTTCACATATGCTCCCAACTTGGCCTTCTATCATAACATACAATTTTCAAATCCACAACCCATGTACACATTTAAAAAGTTATACCACAGTCATAACCAATGTTTGTACAACTCTGAGCAAAACCTTTTCCCACTATGGTCATCATTGAGATATTGTGAGACATGAGAGTTTCTAGCATATAAACTAGCATCTGAAAAGCCTGAACCTATCCACACTGAGGCAAGAAAATTAAGAATGTTTATATACATCTGCCATATGTCCCAAGTAAATTGGATGTATATGGCCAACACTTATAGAGTTACTCAGACTTAATTGTAAGCCTCAAAAATTTCCTGAAGTTGATGACCGATTACAAAAGCTGCAGCACTTGCTTAGTAATACATGTATGCTCTTTAGTCCTACTTGAGTTATACAATAAATTACGCAATTCTATATGTGCAATGTCTTCAATCAACCCTGATTTCATGGCACAAAACAGTATGAGGTCTGCTTGTGCTACATAAGATCTTAAAAAAATCTTGCCACTCAAATGATTTCACTTTAACTACAAATGATACTAACAGAGGACACAGGCAATCATGAACAAATACATGAATGAATATTTACTTTTTCATACATATTTGCCATTTCCTGCATTAGCAAGGTATCATCAAGAACAGAGGACTGAGCCTCAGATGGCAAATCCTCATCACTTGGCTCCCTTCTCAGTTCTTTCTACTGAAAAAGTAAAAACTGGAGGGGAGGATTTCCATCAACACTGCTTCCAACGCTATAAGTCACCTTCTCCAACCCACAGGGAAAACGTGGGCAGTATTCTTTCTCCCCTATCTCCAAGCATATGGTATGAACATGCTATACTTAATTGCCATCTCCTGCGTTAGTGAGGTAGTGCAAAGAAACAGATCAGGAATGACCCAACCTAACCACACACAAATGGAAATACATAAACGCCAACACAAGCACATAAACATACATATACATTTCAACGTATACATACATATACATAATCACACATATAAATATATACATATGTACATATTCATACTTGCTACCTTCATCCATTCCCATTACCACCCTGCCACATATTAAACAGCAACCCCCCACCCCAGTGAGGTAGCACCAGGAACAGACAAAAAAAGGTCACATTTGTTCAAATTCAGTCTCTAGCTGTCATGTGTAATGCATCAAAACCACAGCTCACTTTCCACATCCAGGCCCAACAGACCTTTCCATGGTTTACCCAAGATGCTTCACATGCCCTGATTCAATCCACTGACAGAACCTCAGCCCCAGTGTAACACATCGTTCCAATTCACTCTATTCCTTGCATGCCTTTCACCCTCCTGTATCTTCAGGCCCCATTGCACCAAAAAATCATTTTCACTTGATCCTTCCACTTCTAATTTGATCTCCTGCTTCTCCTTCTTCCCTCTACCTCTGACATATATATATTCTTCATCAATCTTTCCTCACTCATTCTCTCCATGTGACCAAACCATTTTAAAACACCCTCTTCTGCTCTCTCAACCACACTATTTTTATTACCCTTTCGTTAAATTTTAACCACCTCACACCACATACTGTCCTCAAACATTTCGTTTCCAACACATCCACCCTCCTCTGCACAACCCTATCTATAGTCCATGCCTCGCAACCATATAACATTGTTGGAACCACTATTCCTTCAAACATACCCATTTTTGCTTTCCGAGATAATGTTCTTGCCTTCCACACATTCTTCAATGCTCCCACAACCTTTGTCCCCTCCCCCACCCTGTGACTCTCTTCCACTTCCATGGTTCCATCCACTGCCAAGTCAACTCCAAGATATCTAAAACACTTCACTTCCTCTAGTTCTTCTCCATTCAAACTAACCTCCCAATAACTTGTCCCTCAACCCTACTGAACCAAATAACCTTCCTCTTTATTCATATTTACTCTCACTTTCTTCTTTCACACATTTTACTAAACTCATTCGCCAACTTCTGTAGTTTCTCACCCAAAGCAGGCACCAACACTGTTTCAACACCAAACAAGAACTGAACTCACTTTCCAAGCCCTCTCATCCAGAACAGACTGCATACTTGCCCCTCTCTCCAAAACTCTTGCATTCACCTCCCCATCCATAAACAAATTAAACAACCATGGAGTCACATGCCCCTGCCGCAAACCAGCATTCACTGACAACCAACCAATCACTTTCCTCTCTTCCTACTCGTACACATGCCTCACATCCTTGGTATGAAACAGAAGTGGTGGTAGTATGTGATAGTGTAAGAAAGTAAACTCTAGATTGATATGGGTAAAACTGAAAGTGGATGGAGAGAGATAGGTGATTATTGGGGCCTATGCACCTGGGCATGAGAAGAAAGATCATGAGAGGCAAGTACTTTGGGAGCAGATGAGTGACTGTGTTAATAGTTTTGATGCAACAAGACTGGGTTATAGTGATGGGTCATTTGAATGCAAAGGTGAGTAATGTGGCAGCTGAGGGAATAATTGGTGTACATGGGGTGTTCAGCGTTGTAAATGGAAATGGTGAAGAGCTTGTAGATTTGTGTGCTGAAAAAGGACTAGTTATTGGGAATACCTGGTTTAAAAAGAGATATACATAAGTATACGTATGCAAATAGGAGAGATGGCCAGAGAGTGTTATTGGATTCCATTTTAATTGATAGGCATGCAAAGGAGAGACTTTTGGAGGTTAATATGCTGAGAGGTGTAACTGGAGGGATGTCTGATCATTATCTTGTAGAGGCGAGGGTGAAAGTTTTGTAGAGGTTTTCAAAAAGGAAAAGAGAATGTTGGGGTGAAGAGAGAGGTCAGGAGATACCAGGAGAGACTGAGCGCAAAATGGAAAAAGGTGAGACCAAAGGACGTAAGGGGATTGGGGGAGAAATGGGATGTATTTAGGGAAGCAGTGATGGCTTGTGCAAAAGATGCTTGTGGCATGAGAAGCATGGGAGGTGGGCAGATTAGATAGGGTAGTGAGTGGTGGGACGAAGAAGTAAGATTATTAATGAAAGAGAAGAGAGAGGCATTTGGATGAGTTTTACAGGGAAATAGTGCAAATGACTGGGAGATATATAAAGAAAAGAAGCAGGAGGTCAAGAGGAAGGTGCAGGAGGTCAAGAGGAAGGTGCAAGAGGTGAAAGAGAGGGCAAATGAGAGTTGGGCTGAGGGAGTATCATTAAATTTTAGGGAGAATAACAAGATGTTTTGGAAGGAGGTAAATAAAGTGCATAGGACAAGAGAACAAATGGGAACATCAGTGAAGGGGGATAATGGAGAGGTGATAAGTCATGGCGATGTGAGGAGATGGAGTGAGTATTTTCAAAGTTTGTTGAATGTGTTAGGTGATAAAGAGTGGCAGATATAGGGTGTTTAGGTCGAGGTGGTGTGTGAAGTAAGAGGGTTAGGGAGAATGATTTAGTAAACAGAAAAGAGGTAGTAAAAGCTTTGCAGAAGATGAAAGCTGGCAAGGCAGAGGGTTCGGATGGTATTGCAGTGGAATTTATTAAAAAAGGAGGTGACTGTGTTGTTGACTGGTTGGAAAGGATATTTAATGTATGTATGACTCATGGTGAGGTGCCTGAGGATTGGCAGAATGCATGAATAGTGCCATTGTACAAAGGCAAAGGGGATAAAGGTGAGTGCTCAAATTACAGAGGTATAAGTTTGTTGAGTACTCCTAGGAAATTATATGGGAGGGTATTGATTGAGAGGTTGAAGGCATGTACAGAGCATCAGACTGGGGAAGAGCAGTGTGGTTTCAGAAATGGTAGAGGATGTAAGGATCAGGTGTTTGCTTTGAAGAAAGTAAGTGAGAAATACTTAGAAAAGCAAATGGATTTGTATGTAGCATTTATGGATCTGGAGAAGGCATATGATAGAGTTGATAGAGATGCTCTGTGGAAGGTATTAAGAATATATGGTGTGGGAGGCAAGTTGTTAGAAGCAGTGAAAAGTTTTTATCGAGGATGTAAGGCATGTGTACGTGTAGGAAGAGAGGAAAGTGATTGGTTCTTAGTGAATATTGGTTTGCGGCAGGGGTGCATGACGTCTCCATGGTTGTTTAATTTGTTTATGGATGGGGTTGTTAGGGAGGAGAATGCAAGACTTTTGGAGAGAGGGGCAAGTATGCAGTCTGTTGTGGATGAGAGAGCTTGGGAAGTGAGTCAGGTGTTGTTCACTGATGATACAGCGCTGGTGGCTGATCCAGGTGAAAAATGAAGAAGCTGGAAACTGAGTTTGGTAAAGTGTGTGAAAGAAGAACGCTAAGAGTAAAAGTGAATAAGAGCAAGGTTATCAGGGACAGTAGGGTTGAGGGACAAGTCAATTGGGAGGTGAGTTTGTAATGGAGAAAAACTGGAGGAAGTGAAGTGTTTTAGATATCTGGGAGTGGTTTTGGCAGCGGATGGAACCATGAAACGGGAGTGAGTCACAGAGGTGGAGGAGGTGAAAGTTCTGAGGCATTGACGAATGTGTGGAAGAGATCATTATCTCGAAAAGCAAAAATGGGTATGTTTAAAGGAATAGTGGTTCCAACAATGTTACATGGTTGCGAGGCGTGGGCTATAGATAGAGTTGTGCTAAGGAGGGTGGATGTGTTGGAAATGAGATGTTTGAGGACAATATGTGGTGTGAGGTGGTTTGATCGAGTAAGTAATGAAAGGGTAAGAGAGATGTGTGGTAATAAAAAGAGTGTGGTTGAGAGAGCAGAAGAGGGTGTTTTGAAATGGTTTGGTCACATGGAAAGAATGAGTACGGAAAGATTGACAAAGAGGATATATGGGGCCTGAACATGCAGGAGGGTGAAAGGCATGCAAGGAATAGAGTGAATTGGAACCTTGTGGTATACCAGGGTCAACGTGCTGTCAATGGACTGAACCAGGGAATGTGAAGCGTCTGGGGTAAAACATGGAAAGTTTTGCGGGGCCTGGATGTGGAAAGGGAGGTGTGGTTTCGGTGCATTGTACATAACAGCTAGAGATTGAGTGTGAACAAATGTGGCCTTTGTTGTCTTTTCCTGGCACTACCTAGCAAGCATGTGGGGGAGGGGGGGTGTTATTTCATGTATGGTGGGATGGTGTCAGAATGGATGAAGGTAGCATGTGTGAATATGTACACGTGTATATATGTATATGTCTGTGTATGTATATGTATGTATATGTTGAAATGTATAGGTATGTATATGTGCGTGTGTGGGCATTTATGTATATACATGTGTATGTGGGTGGGTTGGGCCATTCTTTCGTCTGTTTCCTTGTGCTACCTCGCTAACGTGGGAGACAGCAACAAAGTATAATAAATAAATAATAAAATATAAAATATGTATATGGAAATGAGATGTTTGAGGACAATATGTGGTGTGAGGTGGTTTGATCGAGTAAGTAATGAAAGGGTAAGAGAGATGTGTGGAAATAAAAATAGCGTGGTTGAGAGAGCAGAAGAGGGTGTTTTGAAATGGTTTGGGCACATGGAGAGAATGAGTGAGGAAAGATTGACCAAGAGGATATATGTGTCGGAGGTGGAGGGAACGAGGAGAAGAGGGAGACCAAATTGGAGGTGGAAAGATGGAGTGAAAAAGATTTTGTGTGATTGGGGCCTGAACATGCAGGAGGGTGAAAGGAGGGCAAGGAATAGAGTGAATTGGAGCAATGTGGTATACCGGGGTTGACGTGCTGTCAGTGGATTGAATCAAGGCATGTGAAACGTCTAGGGTAAACCATGGAAAGCTGTGTAGGTATGTATATTTGCGTGTGTGGACGTATGTATATACATGTGCATGGGAGTGGGTTGGGCCATTTCTTTCGTCTGTTTCCTTGCGCTACCTCGCAAACGCGGGAGACAGCGACAAAAAAAAAAAAAAAAAAAATTATTATTTTCTATTTTTATTTTGCTTTGTCGCTGTCTCCCGCGTTTGCGAGGTAGCGCAAGGAAACAGACGAAAGAAATGGCCAAACCCACCCCCATACTCAATGTATATACATACACGTCCACACACGCAAATATACATACCTATACATCTCAATGTACACATATATATACACACACAGACACATACATATATACCCACGCACACAATTCACATTGTCTGCCTTTATTCTTTCCCACCACCACATCGCCACACATGGAATACCATCCCCCTCCCCCTCATGTGTGCGAGGTAGCACTAGGAAAAGACAACAAAGGCCCCATTCATTCACACTCAGTCTCTAGCTGTCATGCAATAATGCCCGAAACCACAGCTCCCTTTGCACATCCACGCCCCACACAACTTTCCATGGTTTACCCCAGACGCTTCACATGCCCTGATTCAACCCACTGACAGCACGTCAACCCCAGTATACCACATCGATCCAATTCACTCTATTCCTTGCCCACCTTTCACTCTCCTGCATGTTCAGGCCCCGATCACACAAAATCTTTTTCACTCCATCTTTCCACCTCCAATTTGGTTTCCCACTTCTCCTCGTTCCCTCCACCTCCGACACATATATCCTCTTGGTCAATCTTTCCTCACTCATTCTCTCCATGTGCCCAAACCATTTCAAAACACCCTCTTCTGCTCTCTCAACCTAGCTCTTTTTATTTCCACACATCTCTCTTACCCTTACATTACTTACTCGATCAAACCACCTCACACCACACATTGTCCTTAAACATCTCCTTTCCAGCACATCCACCCTCCTGCGCACAACTCTATCCATAGCCCACGCCTCGCAACCATATAACATTGTTGGAACCACTATTCCTTCAAACATACCCATTTTTGCTTTCCGAGATAATGTTCTCAACTTCCACACATTCTTCGAGGCTCCCAGGATTTTTGCCCCCTCCCCCACCCTATGATTCACTTCCGCTTCCATGGTTCCATCCGCTGCCAAATCCACTCCCAGATATCTAAAACACTTTACTTCCTCAAGTTTTTCTCCATTCAAACTTACCTCCCAACTGACTTGACCCTCAACCCTACTGTACCTAATAACCTTGCTCTTATTCACATTTACTCTTAACTTTCTTCTATCACACACTTTACCAAACTCAGTTACCAGCTTCTGCAGTTCCTCACATGAATCAGACACCAGCGCTGTATCATCAGCGAACAACAACTGACTCACTTCCCAAGCTCTCTCATCCACAACAGACTGCATACTTGCCCCTCTTTCCAAAACTCTTGCATTCACCTCCCTAACAACCCCATCCATAAACAAATTAAACAACCATGGAGACATCACACACCCCTGCCGCAAACCTATATTCACTGAGAACCAATCACTTTCCTCTCTTCCTACATGTACACATGCCTTACATCCTCGATAAAAACTTTTCACTGCTTCTAACAACTTGCCTCCCACACCATATATTCTTAATACCTTCCACAGAGCATCTCTATCAACTCTATCTTATGCCTTCTCCAGATCCATAAATGCTACATACAAATCCATTTGCTTTTCTAAGTATTTCTCACATACATTCTTCAAAGCAAACACCTGATCCACACATCCTCTGCCACTTCTGAAACCACACTGCTCTTCCCCAATCTGATGCTCTGTACATGCCTTCACCCTCTCAATCAATACCCTCCCATATAATTCACGAGGAATACTCAACAAACTTATACCTCTCTAATTTGAGCACTCACTCTTATCCCCTTTGCCTTTGAACAATGGCACTATGCACGCATTCCGCCAATCCTCAGGCACCTCACCATGAGTCATCTTTTCTTTTTTCTTTCAAACTATTCGCCATTTCCCGCATTAGCGAGGTAGCGTTAAGAACAGAGGACTGGGCCTTTGAAGGAATACCCTCACCTGGCCCAATTCTCTGTTCCTTCTTTTGGAAAATTGAAAAAAAAAAAAAAAATAACCTTACCAACCAGTCAACAATACAGTCACCCCCTTTTTTAATAGATTCCACTGCAATACCATCCAAACCTGCTGCCTTGCCGGCTTTCATCTTCCGCAAAGCTTTTACTACCTCTTCTCTGTTAACCAAATCATTTTCCCTAACCCTCTCACTTTGCACACCACCTCGACCAAAACACCCTATATCTGCCACTTTATCATCAAACACATTCAACAAACCTTCAAAATACTCACTCCATCTCCTCACATCACCACTACTTATTTTTACCTCCCCAATAGCCCCCTTCACCAATGTTCCCATTTGGTTTCTTACCTCCTTCCAAAACATCTTTTTATTCTCCCGAAAATTCAATGATACTCTCACCCTAACTCTCATTTGCCCTCTTTTTCACCTCTTGCACCTTTCTCTTGATCTCCTGCCTCTTTCTTTTATACATCTCCCAGTCATTTGCACTATTCCCTTGCAAAACTCATCCATTGCCTCTCTTTTCTCTTTCACTAATAATCTTACTTCTTCATCCCACCACCTCCTACGCTTCTCATGCCACAAGCATCTTTTACACAAGCCATCACTGATTCCCTAAATACATCCCATTCCTCCCCCACTCCCCTTACATCCTTAGCTCTCACCTTTTTCCATTCATTATTTATTATACTTGATTGCCATTTCCCACATCAGCGAGGTACCACCAGGAAACAAAAGAAGAATGGCCCGCCACTCATATACACATATACATAAACACCAATATGCACACAAACATACATATCAACATATACATATGTATAAATACACACACATATTTTCCACGTATCCCTCCTGTTCTTTCTTTTCCAAAAGAGGGAACAGAGAAGAGGGCCAAGTGAGGATTTTCTCTCTGAGGCTCAGTCCTCTGTTCTTAATGCTAACTTGCTAATGTGGGAAATGGTGAACATGTATGAAAAAACATATATATATATATATATGTATATATATATATATATATATATATATATATATATGTATATATATATATATATATATATATATATATATATATATATATATATATATATATATATATATATATATATATATATGGATGTGCTGGAAATGAGATGTCTGAGGAAAATGTGTGGTGTGAGGTGGTTTGATCGAGTAAGTAACGTAAGGGTGAGAGAGATGTGTGGAAATAAAAAGAGCGTGGTTGAGAGAGCAGAAGAGGGTGTTTTGAAATGGTTTGGGCACATGGAGAGAATGAGTGAGGAAAGGTTGACCAAGAGGATATATGTGTCGGAGGTGTAGGGAACGAGGAGAAGAGGGAGACCAAATTGGAGGTGGAAAGATGGAGTGAAAAAAATTTTGTGTGATCGGGGCCTGAACTTGCAGGAGGGTGAAAGGAGGGCAAGGAATAGAGTGAATTGGAGCAATGTGGTATACCGGGGTTGACGTGCTGTCAGTGGATTGAATCAAGACATGTGAAGCGTCTGGGGTAAACCATGGAAAGCTGTGTAGGTATGTATATTTGCGTGTGTGGACGTATGTATATACATGTGTATGGGGGGGGTTGGGCCATTTCTTTCGTCTGTTTCCTTGCGCTACCTCGCAAACGCGGGAGACAGCGATAAAGTATAAAAAAAAAAAAAAAAAAAAATATTTTTTTTTATTTTTTATTATACTTTGTCGCTGTCTCCCGCGTTTGCGAGGTAGCGCAAGGAAACAGACGAAAGAAATGGCCCAACCCCCCCCCATACACATGTATATACATACGTCCACACACACAAATATACATACCTACACAGCTTTCCATGGTTTACCCCAGACGCTTCACATGCCTTGATTCAATCCACTGACAGCACGTCAACCCCGGTATACCACATCGCTCCAATTCACTCTATTCCTTGCCCTCCTTTCACCCTCCTGCATGTTCAGGCCCCGATCACACAAAATCTTTTTCACTCCATCTTTCCACCTCCAATTTGGTCTCCCTCTTCTCCTCGTTCCCTACACCTCCGACACATATATCCTCTTGGTCAATCTTTCCTCACTCATCCTCTCCATGTGCCCAAACCACTTCAAAACACCCTCTTCTGCTCTCTCAACCACGCTCTTTTTATTTCCACACATCTCTCTCACCCTTACGTTACTCACTCGATCAAACCACCTCACACCACACATTGTCCTCAAACATCTCATTTCCAGCACATCCATCCTCCTGCGCACAACTCTATCCATAGCCCACGCCTCACAACCATACAACATTGTTGGAACCACTATTCCTTCAAACATACCCATTTTTGCTTTCCGAGATAATGTTCTCGACTTCCACACATTCTTCAAGGCCCCCAGGATTTTCGCCCCCTCCCCCACCCTATGATCCACTTCCGCTTCCATGGTTCCATCCGCTGCCAGATCCACTCCCAGATATCTAAAACACTTCACTTCCTCCAGTTTTTCTCCATTCAAACTCACCTCCCAATTGACTTGACCCTCAACCCTACTGTACCTAATAACCTTGCTCTTATTCACATTTACTCTTAACTTTCTTCTTCCACACACTTTTCCAAACTCAGTCACCAGCTTCTGCAGTTTCTCACATGAATCAGCCACCAGCGCTGTATCATCAGCGAACAACAACTGACTCACTTCCCAAGCTCTCTCATCCCCAACAGACTTCATACTTGTCCCTCTTTCCAAAACTCTTGCATTTACCTCCCTAACAACCCCATCCATAAACAAATTAAACAACCATGGAGACATCACACACCCCTGCCGCAAACCTACATTCACTGAGAACCAATCACTTTCCTCTCTTCCTACACGTACACATGCCTTACATCCTCGATAAAAACCTTTCACTGCTTCTAACAACTTTCCTCCCACACCATATATTCTTAATACCTTCCACAGAGCATCTCTATCAACTCTATCATATGCCTTCTCCAGATCCATAAATGCTACATACAAATCCATTTGCTTTTCTAAGTATTTCTCACATACATTCTTCAAAGCAAACACCTGATCCACAGATCCTCTACCACTTCTGAAACCACACTGCTCTTCCCCAATCTGATGCTCTGTACATGCCTTCACCCTCTCAATCAATACCCTCCCATATAATTTACCAGGAATACTCAACAAACTTATACCTCTGTAATTTGAGCACTCACTCTTATCCCCTTTGCCTTTGTACAATGGCACTATGCACGCATTCCGCCAATCCTCAGGCACCTCACCATGAGTCATACATACATTAAATAACCTTACCAACCAGTCAACAATACAGTCACCCCCTTTTTTAATAAATTCCACTGCAATACCATCCAAACCTGCTGCCTTGCCGGCTTTCATCTTCCGCAAAGCTTTCACTACCTCTTCTCTGTTTACCAAATCATTTTCCCTAACCCTCTCACTTTGCACACCACCTCGACCAAAACACCCTATATCTGCCACTCTATCATCAAACACATTCAACAAACCTTCAAAATACTCACTCCATCTCCTTCTCACATCACCACTACTTGTTATATATACATATGTACATATTCATACTTCCTTGACTTCATCCATTCTAGATGCTATCCCACCCCAATGGAAACAGGACCACTATCCCCCACTTCACCTAGGTAGCGTCAGAAAAACACGACAAAAAAGGCCACATTCACTCACACTCAAGTCTTTAGCTGTCATGCATATTGCACCGAAACCATGCCAAGGCCCCACAAACCTTTCCATGGTTTACGCCAGACAATTCACATGCCCTGGTCCAGTCCATTGACAGCACATCGACCCCAGTATACATCATTCCAATTTACTCCTAGCGCGTACGCATCTCACCCTCCTGTATGTTCAGGCCCCGATCACTCAAAATCTTCTTCACTCCATCCTTCCACATCTAACCTGATCACCTGCATCTCCTTGTTCCCTTCAACTCTGACACACACACACACACACACATATATATATATGTGCGTAAGACAAGGGAGCAAATGGGAACTTCAGTGAAGGCCGCAAATGGGGAGGTGATAACAAGTAGTGGTGATGTGAGAAGGAGATGGAGTGAGTATTTTGAAGGTTTATTGAATGTGTTTGATAATAGAGTGGCAGATATAGGGTGTTTTGGTCGAGGTGGTGTGCAGAGTGAGAGGGTTAGGGAAAATGACTTGGTAAACAGAGAAGAGGTAGTACAAGCTTTGCAGAAGATGAAAGCCGGCAAGGCAGCAGGTTTGGATGGTATTGCAGTGGAATTTATTAAAAAAGGGGGTGACTGTATTATTGACTGGTTGGTAAGGTTATTTAATGTATGTATGACTCATGGTTTTTATCGAGGATGTAAGGCATGTGTACGTGTAGGAAGAGAGGAAAGTGACTGGTTCTCAGTAAATGTAGGTTTGCGGCAGGGGTGTGTGATGTCTCCATGGTTGTTTAATTTGTTTATGGATGGGGTTGTTAGGGAGGTGAATGCAAGAGTTTTGGAAAGAGGGGCAAGTATGAAGTCTGTTGTGGATGAGAGAGCTTGGGAAGTGAGTCAGTTGTTGTTCGCTGCTGATACAGCACTGGTGGCTGATTCATGTGAGAAACTGCAGAAGCTGGTGACTGAGTTTGGTAAAGTGTGTGAAAGAAGAAAGTTAAGAGTATATGTGAATAAGAGCAAGGTTATTAGGTACAGTAGGGTTGAGGGTCAAGTCAATTGGGAGGTAAGTTTGAATGGAGAAAAACTGGCGGAAGTAAAGTGTTTTAGATATCTGGGAGTGGATCTGGTAGCGGATGGAACCATGGAAGTGGAAGTGGATCATAGGGTGGGGGAGGGGGCAAAAATATAGGGTGTTTTGGTCGAGGTGGTGTTCAAAGTGAGAGGGTTAAGGAAAATGATTTGGTAAACAGAGAAGAGGTAGTACAAGCTTTGCGGAAGATGAAAGCCGGCAAGGCAGCAGGTTTGGATGGTATTGCAGTGGAATTAATTAAAAAGGGGGTGACTGTATTATTGACTGGTTGGTAAGGTTATTTAATGTATGCATGACTCATGGTGAGGTGCCTGAGGATTGGCGGAATGCGTGCATAGTGCTATTGTACAAAGGCAAAGGGGATAAGAGTGAGTGCTCAAATTACAGAGGTATAAGTTTGTTGAGTATTCCTGGTAAATTATATGGGAGGGTATTGATTGAGAGGGTGAAGGCATGTACAGAGCATCAGATTGGGGAAGAGCAGTGTGGTTTCAGAAGTGGTAGAGGATGTGTGGATCAGGTGTTTGCTTTGAAGAATGTATGTGAGAAATACTTAGAAAAGCAAATGGATTTGTATGTAGCATTTATGGATCTGGAGAAGGCATATGATAGAGTTGATAGAGATGCTCTGTGGAAGGTATTAAGAATATATGGTATGGGAGGCAAGTTGTTAGAAGCAGTGAAAAGTTTTTATCAAGGATGTAAGGCATGTGTACGTGTAGGAAGAGAGGAAAGTGATTGGTTCTCAGTGAATGTAGGTTTGCGGCAGGGGTGTGTGATGTCTCCATGGTTGTTTAATTTGTTTATGGATGGGGTTGTTAGGGAGGTGAATGCAAGAGTTTTGGAAAGAGGGGCAAGTATGAAGTCTGTTGGGGATGAGAGAGCTTGGGAAGTGAGTCAGTTGTTGTTCGCTGATGATACAGCGCTGGTGGCTGATTCATGTGAGAAACTGCAGAAGCTGGTGACTGAGTTTGGTAAAGTGTGTGAAAGAAGAAAGTTAAGAGTATATGTGAATAAGAGCAAGGTAATTAGGTACAGTAGGGTTGAGGGTCAAGTCAATTGGGAGGTAAGTTTGAATAGAGAAAAACTGGAGGAAGTAAAGTGTTTTAGATATCTGGGAGTGGATCTGGCAGTGGATGGAACCATGGAAGCGGAAGTAGATCATAGGGTGGGGGAGGGGGCGAAAATTCTGGGAGCCTTGAAGAATATGTGGAAGTCAAGAACATTATCTCGGAAAGCAAAAATGGGTATGTTTGAAGGAATAGTGGTTCCAACAATGTTGTATGGTTGCGAGGCGTGGGCTATGGATAGAGTTGTGCGAAGGAGGATGGATGTGCTGGAAATGAGATGTCTGAGGACAATGTGTGGTGTGAGGTGGTTTGATCGAGTAAGTAATGTAAGGGTAAGAGAGATGTGTGGAAATAAAAAGAGCGTGGTTGAGAGAGCAGAAGAGGGTGTTTTGAAATGGTTTGGGCACATGGAGAGAATGAGGGAGGAAAGATTGACCAAGAGGATATATGTGTCGGAGGTGGAGGGAACGAGGAGAAGTGGGAGACCAAATTGGAGGTGGAAACCCAAAAATTGTCCTCAAACATTTCTTTTCCAACACATCCACCCTCCTCCATACAACCCTATCTATAGCCCATGCCTCGCAACCATATAACATTATTGGAACTACTATTCCTTCAAACATAACAATTTTAGCTCTCTGAGATAATGTTCTCTCCTCCCACATATTCTTCATCGCTCCCAGAACCTTTGCCCCCTTCTCCACCCTGTGACTCACTTCCACTTCCATGGTTCCATCCATTGCTAAGTCCACTCCCAGATATCTAAAACACTTCACTTTCTCCAATTTCTCTCCATTCAAACTCATATCCCAATCAACTTGTCTCTCGACCCCACTGAACCTAATAATCCTTGCTCTTATTCACATTTACTCTTAATTTTCTCCTTTCACACACTTTTCCAAACTGTCACCAACTTCTGCAGTTTCTCACTCAAATCATCCACCAGAGCTGTATCATTGGCGAACACAAGTATCTCACTTCCCAGGCCCTTTAATCCCCAACAGACTGCATACTCACCCCTTTCTCCAAAACTCTTGCATTTACCTCAAACCACCCCATCCATAAACAAATTAAACAACGATGGGGACCTCACACACCCTTACTGCAGACAAATATTCACTGGGAGTCAATCATTCTCCTCTCTTCCTACTCATACATATGCCTTACATCTTTGGTAAAAACTTTTCACTGCTTCTAGCAACTTACCACTCACACCATATACTCTCAAGACCTCCCACAAAGCATCTCTATCAACCCATGTGCCTTCTCCAGATTCGGAAATGCTACATACAAATCCATCTGTCTTTCTGAGAATTTCTCACAAACATTCTTCAAGGTAAAAACCTGACTCACACATCCTTTACCAATTCTGAAACCACACTGCTCTTCCCAATATGATGCTCTGAAAATGCCTTCACCCTCTCAATCAATACCCTCCCATATAATTTCCCAGGAGTATTAAACAAATATATCAGAGGGCCTGGGAAAGGAGTCAGTTGTTGTTTGCCAATGATACAGCTCTAGTTTTTTATATGAGTGAGAGACTGCAGAAGCTGGTGACTGAGGTTGGAAAAGTGTGTGAAAGGAGAAAGTTTTAGGGTAAATAAGAATAAAAGCAATGCTATTATGTTCAGTAGGGTTGAGGAACAAGTGAACTGGGATGTAAGTTTGAACTGGAAAAAATTTTAGGATGTAAAGAGTTTCTGATATCTGGGAGAGGGCCTTAGCAGTGAATGGAACCACGGAAATGGAAGTGAGTCACAGGATGGGGGAGGGGGCGAAGGTTCTGGGAGCGATGAAGAATGTGTGGAAGGAGAGAACGTTATCTCCGAGCAAAAATAAGTTTGTTTGAAGGAATAGTAGATCTAACAACACTACATGGTTGCAAGGCATGATTACAGATAGGGTTCTCCACAGGAAGATGGATGTGTTGGAAAGTAAATGTTTGAGGACAACAAGTGGTGTGAGATGGTTTGATCAAGTTAGTAATGAAAGGGTAAGAGATATGCGAGGAAATAAAAAGAGTGTGGTAGTGACAGCAGAAGAGGGTGTGTTGAAATGGTTTGGACAAATGAAGAGAATTAGTAAGGAAAGACTGACAAAGAAGATATATGTGTTAGAGGTGGAGGGAACGAGGAGAAGTGGGAGACCAAATTGGAGGTGGAAAGATGGAGTGAAAAAGATTTTGAGTGATCGGGGCCTGAACATGCAGGAGGGTGAAAGGCGTGCAAGGAATAGAGTGAATTGGAACGATTTGGTATACCGGGGTCGACGTGCTGTCAATGGATTGAACCAGGGAATGTGAAGCATCTGGGGGAAACTATGGAAAGTTCTGTGGGGCCTGGATGTGGAAAGGGAGCTGTGGTTTCGGTGCATTATTACATGACAGCTAGAGACTGAGTGTGAACAAGGACAACAAGTGGTGTGAGGTGGTTTGATCAAGTAAGTACTGAAAGGGTAAGAGATATGTGAAGAAATAAAAAGTGTGGTTGTGACAAATCAATTTACACACATATACATGTATATACACAGACATATACATATATACACATGTACATATTCATACTCGCTTGGCGTCATCCATTCCTGTCGCTATCCCACCCCACAGCAAACAGCATTGCTACCCCCACTTCAGTGAAGGAGCACCAGGAAAAGAAAAAAAGGTCACATTCGTTCACACTCAATCTCTAGCTGTCATGTGTAATGCACCGAAACCACAGATCCCTATCCACATCAAGGCCCCACAGAACCTTCCATGGTTTACCCCAGACACTTCACATGCCCTGGTTCAGTCCATTGACAGCACGTCGACCATGGTATACTACATTGTTTCAATTCACTCTATTCCTTGCACGCCTCTCACCCTCCTGTATGTTCAGGCCCCAATTCCTCAATATCTTTTTCACTCCATCCTTCCACCTCAATCTGGTCTCCCACTTCTTATTTCCCCCACCTCTGACACATATATCCTCTTTGTCAATCTTTCCTCACTCATACTTTCCATATATCCAAACCATTTCAACACACCCTCTTCTACTCTCAAAACCATACTCTTTTATTTCCACACATCTCTCTTACCCTTTCATTAGACAATCGATCAAACCACCTCGATATTATCCTCAAACATTTCATTTCCATTACAGCCACCCTCCTCCATACAACCCTAGCTATTGCCCATTCCTCGCAACCATATAACACTGTTGGAACCACTATTCCTTCAAACATACCTATTTTTGCTCTCTGAGTAATGTTCTCTTCTTCCACACATTATTCAACACTCCCAGAACCTTTGCCCCTTCCCCAACCCTGTGACTTACTTCCATTTCCATGGATCCATCCGCTGATAAGTCAACTACCAGGCATGTAAAAGACTTCACTTCCTCAAAATATTCTCCATTCAAACTTACTTCCCAATCAACTTTTCCTTCAACCCTACTGAGCCTAATAACCTTGCTCTTATTCATATTTACTCCCAACTTTCTCCTTTCACACACTTTTCCAAACTCAGTCACCAATTTGTGCAGTTTCTCATACGAATCAGCCACCAGTGCTGTATCATCATCAAACAGCAAATGACTCACTTCCTAGGCCCTCTCATCCCCAACGCACTGCATACTCACCCCCCTCTCCAAAACTCTTGCATTTACTACCATGGGGACATCTCACATCCTTGTCAGAGACTGACATTAACTGGTAATCAATCACATTCCTCTCTTCCTACACACAAACATGCCTTACATCCTTGACAAAATCTTTTCACTGCTTCTAACAACTTACCTCCACTTACCTTCCACAAAGCATGTCTATCAACCCTATCATATGCCTTCTCCAGATCCATAAATGCTACATACAAATCCATCTGTTTTTCTAAATAATTCTCACATACACTCTTCAAAGCAAACACCTGATCAACACATCCTCTACCACTTCTGAAACCACACTGCTCTTCCCCAATCTGATGCTCTTTACATGCCTTCATCCTCTCAATCAATACCCTCCCATATAATTTCCAAGGAATACTCAATAAACTTATGCCTCTGTAGTTTGAGACATCTTATCCCCTTTGCCTTTGCACTAAGCATGCATTCTGCCAATCCTCAGGCACTTCACCATGGTCCATTCTTACATTGCATAGCCTTATCAACCAATCAAAAAATGCAATACCATCCGGATGGAAATCTGCTGCCTTGCCAGATTTCATCTTTTGCAGGCTTTCACTGTCTCTTCTCTTTTTACCAAACCATTCTCCCTGACCCTCTCAGTTCACACACCACCCTGACCAAAACACCTTATATCTGCCACTCTATCAACAAGCACATTCAACAGACCTTCAAATTTCTCAGTCCTATCTCCTTCTCACTTCATCAATACCTGTCATTACCTCCCCACTTGCCCCCTTCCCTGATGTTCCCATTTCCTCTCTTGTCTTGCAAATGTTATTTACCTTCTATCAATACATTTTTTTGTTCTCCCTAAAATTTAATGATACTCTCTCACTCCAATTCTCATATGCCATCTTTTTTCAAACTTTTCACCTTTCTCAACCTCCTGCCACTTTCCTTTATAAATCTCCTAGTCATTTGCACTACTTCCCTGCAAGTATTGTCGAAACACTTCTCTCTTCTCTTTCACTAACAGCCATACTTCTTCATCTGACCACTCACTACCTATTCTAATCTGCCCACCTCCCACCTTTCTCATGCCACATGCATCTTTTGTGCAAACCATCACTGCTTCCCTAAATACTTCCCATTCCTCACCCACTCTCCTCATGCCATATGCTCTCACCTTTTGCCATTCTACACTCAATCTCTCCTAGTACATCCTCACACAAGTCTCCTTTCCAAGCTTTCTCAATCTCACCACTCTTTTCTCCCCAACATTCTCACTTCTTTTTTTGACAACCTCTACAAATCTTCACCTTCGCCTCCACAAGATAGTGATCAGACATTCCTCCAGTTGCCCCTCTCAGCATATCAACATCCAAAAGTTTTTCTTTCACGTATCTATCAAATAACACGTAATCCAATAATGCTCTTTAACCCCCTCTCCTACTCACATACGTACACTTATGAATACTCTCTTTTTAAACGAGGCATTCCCAATCACTGGTCTTGTTCAGCACACAAATCCACAACCTCTTCACCATTTCCATTCACAACACAGAAAACCCGGGGACACTAATTACACCCTCAACTGCCACATTACTCACCTATGCATTTAAATCACCCATCACTTAAACCCAATCTTGTGCATCAAAGCTGCTGACACATGCACTTTACTACTCCAAAAACACTTGCCTCTCTTGATCTTTCTTCTCATGGCCAGGTGCATAAGCACCAATAATCACCCATCTCTCTCCATCCACTTTCAGTTTTACCCACATCAATCTAGAATTTACTTTCTTACACTATCACATAATCCCACAACTCCTGCTTCAGGAGTAGCACTAGTCTTTCCTTAGCTCTTGTTCTCTCACAAACCCTTGCCTTCACTCCTAAGACTTCCCGAATCACTTTTCCCCTTTGCCCCTGAGCTTCGTTTCCTCAGATCCAGAACATCTAGGTTTCTTTCCTCAAACATACTACTATATCTCCTTTCTTCTTATTTTCATTACATCCAGAAACATTCAGCCATCCCAGTCTGAGCCTTCGAGGAGGAAGGGCACACTCCGCTTGACTCCTCCTTCCATTTCCATTTTTACAAATCTAAATACAAATGGGGGGTTTCCAGCCTACAACTCCCACACCCTTTAGTCACCTTCTAAGACATGCAGGGAATACGTGGGAGGTATTCTTTTCCCCTATCCCAAGGGATACATGTGAGAAACTGCAGAAGCTGGTGACTGAGTTTGGTAAAGTGTGAGAAAGAAGAAAGTTAAGAGTAAATGTGAATAAGAGCAAGGTCATTAGGTACAGTAGGGTTGAGGGTCAAGTCAATTGGAAGGTAAGTTCGAATGGAGAAAAACTGGAGGAAGTAATGTGTTTTAGATATCTGGGAGTGGATCTGGCAGCGGATAGAACCATAGAAGTGGAAGTGAATCATAGGGTGGGGGAGGGGGCGAAAATCCTAGGAGCCTTGAAGAATGTTTGGAAGTCGAGAAAATTATCTCGGAAAGCAAAAATGGGTATGTTTGAAGGAATAGTGGTTCCAACAATGTTGTATGGTTGCAAGGTGTGGGCTATGGATAGAGTTGTGCACAGGAGGGTGGATGTGCTGGAAATGAGATGTTTGAGGACAATATGTGGTGTGAGGTGGTTTGATCAAGTAAGTAATGTAAGAGGGTAAGAGAGATGTGTGGAAATAAAAAGTGTGGTTGAGAGAGCAGAAGACAGTGATTTGAAATGGTTTGGTCACTAGAGAGAATGAGTGAGGAAAGATTGACCAAGAGGATATATGTGTCGGAGGTGGAGGGAATGAGGAGAAGTGGGAGACCAAATTGGAGGTGGAAAGATGGAGTGAAAAAGATTTTGAGTGATCGGGGTCTGAACATGCAGGAGGGTGAAAGGCGTGCAAGTAATAGAGTGAATTGGAACGATGTGGTATACCGGGGTTGATGTGCTGTCAATGGATTGAACCAGGGCATGTGAAGCATCTGGGGTAAACCATGGAAAGTTCTGTGGGGCCTGGATGTGGAAAGGGAGCTGTGGTTTTGGTGCATTATTACAAGACAGCTAGAGACTGAGTGTGAACGAATGGGGCCTTTGTTGTCTTTTCCTAGCACTACTCACATGAGGGGGGAGGGGGTTGTTATTCCATGTGTGGCAAGGTGGCGATGGGAAGAAATAAAGGCAGACAGTATGCATTATGTACATGTGTATATATGTATATGCCTGTGTGTGTATATGTGTACATTGAGATGTATAGGTATGTATATTTGCGTGTGTGGACGTGCATGTATATACATGTGTATGTGGATGGGTTGGGCCATTTCTTTCGTCTGTTTCCTTGTGCTACCTCGCTGACGCGGGAGACAGCGAGAAAGCAAAATAAAAAAAATAAAAAATACATATGGGAGAAAGAATACTTTCTACATATTCCCCGATTGAGAAAGAAGGTGACTAAAGTGGGAGGAAGTGGAGGGCTGGAAAACCTCCCCTCCTTGTATTTCATTTTCCAAGAGGAGATACCGAAGAAGGAGTCAAGTGGGGAGTGCTCATCCTCCTCAAAAGCTCAGATTGGGGTGTCTGAATGTGTGTGAATGTAACCAAGATAAGAAGAAAGGAGAGAGAGGTAGTAAGTTTGAGGAAAAAACCTGGATGTTCTGGCTCTGAGTGAAACGAAGCTCAAGGGTAAATGGGAAGAATGGATCAGAAACATCTTGGGAGAAAAGTCAGGGGTTGGTGAGAGGACAAGAGCTAAGAAATGAGTAGTAGTGCTCCTGAAGCAGTTGTGGGAGTATGTGATAGAGTGTAACAAAGTAAATTCTAAATTGATGTAGGTAAAACTGAAAGTGGATGGAGAGAGATGGGTGATTATTGGTGCTTATGCACCTGGTCATGAGAAGAAAGATCATGAGAAGCAAGTGTTTTGGAACAGCTAAGTAAGTGTGTTAGCAGCTTTGGTATATGACACTGGGTAGTAGTGATAAGTAATTTAATTGCAAGGTGAATAATGTGGCAGTGGAGTGTATATTTGGTGTACATGGGTTATTCAGTGTTGTGAATTTAAATAGAGAAGAGCTTATGGATTTATGTGCTGAAAAAAGAGTGGTGATTGGGAATACCTGGTGTAAAATGAGATATACACATAAGTATACGTATGTGAGTAGGAGAGATGGTCAAAGGGCATCATTGGATTATGTGTCAAATGATAGGCATGTAAAAGAGACTTATGGATGTTAATGTGCTGAGTGGGGCAGCTGGAGGGATGTTTAATCACTATCTTCTGGAGGCAAAGGTAAAGATTTGCAGAGGTTTTCAGAAAGGAATTGAGATTGCTGGGGAGAAGAGGGTGGTGAGAGTAAGTGAGATTGGAAAAGACACTTGTGTGAGGAAGTACTAGGAGATATTGAGTGTAGAATGGCAAAAGGTGAGAGCAAACAGCATAAGGGGAGTGGGAGAGGAATGGAATGTATTTCGGGAAGCAATGATGGCATGGGAAAAAGATGCATATGGCATGAGAAAGGTGGGAGGTGGGCAGATTAGAAAGGGTAGTGAGTGAGTGGTGGGATATAGAAGTAAAGTTGCGAGTGAAAGAGAAAGGAGTGGCATTTGGACAATACTTACAAAGAAGGAGTGCAAATGACTGGAAGGTATATGAGAGAAAGCAGCAGGATGTCAAGAGGAATGTGCAAGGTTTGAAAAAGAGGGCAAATGAGAGTTGGGGTGAGAGAGTATCATTGAACTTAGAGTAAAAGATGTTTTGGAAGGAGGTAAATAACATGCAAAAGACAAGAGAACAAATGGGAACATCAGAAGGGGGTAAGAGGAGAAGCAATAACAGGTAATGATGAAAAGAGGAGATGGAGTGAGTATTTTGAAGGTTTGCTGAATGTCTTTGTTGATAGAATGGCATATGTAGGGTGTTTTGGTCAGGGTGGAGTGCAAAGTGAGAGGGTCAGGGAGAATGGTCTGATTAAGAGAGAAGAGGTGGTGAAAGCCTTGCAGAAGATGAAAGCCTTCAAGGCAGCAGGTTTGGATGGTATTGTAGTTGAATATATTAAGGGGGTGAATGTGTTGTCAATTGGTTGGTAAGGATATGGAATGTATGTATGGATCATGTGAATTGCCTGAGGATTGGCATAAAGCATGTACAATGCCACGCCACTGTACAAAGGCAAAGAAGATAAAGATGAGTGTTCAAACTAAAGAGGCATCAGTATGCTGAGTAATGCTGGAAAATTGTATGGGAGGGTACCAATTAAGAGGGTGAAGCCATGTACAGATCATCAGATTGGGGAGGAGCAGTGTGGTTTCAGAAGTGGTAGAGGATGTGTGGATCAGGTGTTTGCTTTGAAGACTGTGTGAGAAATATTTGTTAAAATAAATGGATTTGCATGTGGCATTTATGGATCTGGAGAAGGCATATGTTAGGGTTCATAGAGATGTTTTGTCTTGGAAGGTCTTAACTAAGAGTACATGGTGCAGGAGGTAAGCTGTTAGAAGCAATGAAAAGTTCTTATCAAGGATGTAAGGCATGTGTAAGTGTGTGAAGAGAGGAGAGTGACTGGTTCCCAGTGAAGGTTGGTTTGCAGCAGGAGTGTAAGATGTCTCCATAGATGTCTGTGTTTATGGCTGGGGCGGTTAGGGAGGTAAATGTAAAAGCTTTGGAGAGAGGGGTGAGTATGCAGTTTGATGGGGATGAGAGTTCCTGGTAAGTGAGTAAGTTGTTGTTTGCTGATGATACAGAAGCTGGTGACTGACTCTGGAAAAGTGTATAAAAGGAGAAAGTTGAGATTAAATGTGAGTGAGAGCATGGTTATTAGGTTCAGTAAGGTTGAGGGACAAGTTAATTGGGATGTAAGTTTGAATGGATAAAAGTTGGAGGAAGTGAAGTGCTTTAGAT
This sequence comes from Panulirus ornatus, assembly GCF_036320965.1. NCBI lineage: Eukaryota > Metazoa > Arthropoda > Malacostraca > Decapoda > Palinuridae > Panulirus > Panulirus ornatus. The sequence goes on along the minus strand of NC_092242.1, from coordinate 25,562,912 downwards.
ATCTGGGAGTAGAATTAGCAGCAAATGAAACCATGGATGCAGAACTGAGTCACAGGGTGGGGAAGGGGGCAAAGGTTCTGAGATCAATGAAGAATGCGTGGAAGGAGAGAATGTTACCTCAGAAAGCAAAATGGGTATGTTTTCAAGGAAAAGTAGTTCAAAAAATATAATATGGTTGTGAGGTATGGGCTATAGATAGAGTTGTACCGAGGAGGGGAGGATGTGTTGGAAATGAGATGTTTGAGGACAATGTGTGGTGTGACTTGGTTTTATTGGGTGAGTAATGAAAGGTTAAAAGAGATGTGTGGAAATGAAAAGTGTGTGGCTGTGAGAGCAGAAAGGGTGTGCTGAATTGGTCTGGACATATGGAGAGAATGGGTGAGGAAAGGTTGACAAAGAGTATATATATTTTATTTTATTTTATTTTGCTTTGGCACTGTCTCCCGCGTTTGCGAGGTAGCGCAAGGAAACAGACGAAAGAAATGGCTCAACCCACCCCCATACACGTGTATATACATACACGTCCACATACGCAAATATACATACCTATACATCTCAATGTACACATATATATACACACACAGACATACACATATATACCCATGCACACAATTCACACTGTCTTCCTTTATTCATTCCCATCGCCACCTCGCCACACATGGAATACCATCCCCCTCCCCCCTCATGTGTGCGAGGTAGCACTAGGAAAAGACAACAAAGGCCCCATTCGTTCACACTCAGTCTCTAGCTGTCATGCAATAATGCCCGAAACCACAGCTCCCTTTCCACATCCAGGCCCCACACAACTTTCCATGATTTACCCCAGACGCTTCACATGCCCTGATTCAATCCACTGACAGCACGTCAACCTGGTATACCACATCGATCCAATTCACTCTATTCCTTGCCTGCCTTTCACTCTCCTGCATGTTCAGGCCCCGATCACTCAAATATCTTTTTCACTCCATCTTTCCACCTCCAATTTGGTCTCCCACTTCTCCTCGTTCCCTCCACCTCCGACACATATATCCTCTCGGTCAATCTTTCCTCACTCATTCTCTCCATGTGCCCAAACCATATCAAAACACCCTCTTCTGCTCTCTCAACCATGCTCTTCTTATTTCCACACATCTCTCTTACCCTTACATTACTTACTCGATCAAACCGCCTCACACCACATATTCTCCTCAAACATGTCATTTCCAGCACATCCACCCTCCTCCGCACTACTCTATCCATAGCCCACGCCTCGCAACCATACAACATTGTTGGAACCAACCACTATTCCTTCAAACATACACATTTTTGCTTTCCGAGATAATGTTCTCGACTCCCAAACATTCTTCAAGGCTCCCAGAATTTTCGCCCCCTCCCCCACCCTATGATTCACTTCCGCTTCCATGGTTCCATCCGCTGCCAGATCCACTCCCAGATATCTAAAACACTTTACTTCCTCCAGTTTTTCTCCATTCAAACTTACCTCCCAATTGACTTGACCCTCAACCCTACTGTACCTAATAACCTTGCTCTTATTCACACTTACTCTTAACTTTCTTCTTTCACACACTTTACCAAACTCAGTCACAAGCTTCTGCAGTTTCTCACATGAATCAGCCACCAGCGCTGTATCATCAGCAAACAACAACTGACTCACTTCCCAAGCTCTCTCATCCCCAACAGACTTCATACTTGCCCCTCTTTCCAAAACTCTTGCATTCACCTCCCTAACAACCCCATCCATAAACAAAGTAAACAACCATGGAGACATCACACACCCCTGCCACAAACCTACATACACTGAGAAACAATAACTTTCCTCTCTTCCTACACCTACACATGCCTTACATCCTCGATAAAAACTTTTCACTGCTTCTAACAACTTGCCTCCCACACCATATATTCTTAGTACCCTTCTCTGTTCCTTCCTTTGGATATATATATATATATATATATATATCCCTGGGGATAGGGGAGAAAGAATATTTCTCACGTATTCCCTGCGTGTAATAGAAGGGAAGCGGGGAGGGAGCGGGGGGCTGGAAATCCTCCCCTCTCGTTCCCCCCCCCCCCCCAAAAAAAAAAAAAGAAGTTGCAGAGAAGGGAGCCATGTGAGGATATTCCCTCAAAGGCCCAGTCCTCTGTTTCTAATGCTACCTCGCTAACGCGGGAAATGGCGAATAGTTTGAAAGAAAGAAAGAACAAACGCAGGAGACAGCGACAAAGCAAAATAAAATAAATAAAATATATAAGTTATCCCTGGGGATAGGGGAGAAAGAATACTTCCCACATATTCCCTGCGTGTCGTAGAAGGCGACTAAAGGGGAAGGGAGCGGGGGCTGGAAATCCTCCCCTCTCATTTTTTTTTTTAATTTTCCAGAAGAAGGAACAGAGAAGGGAGCCAGGTGAGGGCAGTCCCTCAAACGCCCAGTCCTCTGTTCTTAACGCTACCTCGCCAACGCGGAAAATAGCGAATAGTACAAAAGAAATATATATATATATATAAGTGTTTTGGGAGCAGCTGAATGAGTGTGTTAGTGGTTTTGATGCACAAGACCGGGTTACAGTGATGGATGATTTGAATGCAATGGTGAGTAATGTGGTATGTATATGTCTGTGTGTGTATACATATGTGTACATCGAGATGTATGGGTATGTATGTTTGCGTGTGGGGACGTGTATGTATATACATGTGTATGGGGGTGGGTAGGGCCATTTCTTTCGTCTGTTTCCTTGCGCTACCTCGCAAACGCGGGAGACAGCGACAAAGCAAAATAAATAAATAAATAAATAAATATATACATTATCTATATCTATTATACTTTGTCACTGTCTCCCACGTTCGCGAGGTAGTGCAAGGAAACAGACGAAAGAATGGCCCAACCCACCCACATACACATGTATATATATACACATCCACACACGCACATATACATACCTATACATCTCAACGTATACAAATATATACACACAGACATATACATATATACACATGTACATAATTCATACTGTCTGCCCTTATTTATTCCCGTCGCCACCCCACCACACATGAAATGACAACCCCCTCCCCCGCATGTGTGCGAGGTAGCGCTAGGAAAGACAACAAAGGCCACATTCGTTCACACTCAGTCTCTACCTGTCATGTATAATGCACCGAAACCACAGCTCCCTTTCCACATCCAGGCCCCACACAACTTTCTATGGTTTATCCCAGATGCTTCACATGCCCTGGTTCAATCCATTGACAGCATGTCGACCCTGGTATACCACATCGTTCCAATTCACTCTATTCCTTGCACGCCTTTCACCCTCCTGCATGTTCAGGCCCCGATAACTCAAAATCTTTTTCACTCCATCTTTCCAACTCCAATTTGGTCTCCCACCTCTCCTCATTCCCTCCACCTACGACACATATATCCTCTTGGTCAATCTTTCCACACTCATTCTCTCCATGTGACCAAACCATCTCAAAACACCCTCTTCTGCTCTCTCAACCACACTCTTTTTATTACCACACATCTCTCTTACCCTTTCTTTACTTACTCGATCAAACCACCTCACACCACATATTCTCCTCAAACATCTCATTTCCAGTACATCCACCATCCTCCGCACAACTCTATCTATAGCCCATGCCTCGCAACCATATAACACTGTTGGAACCACTATTCCTTCAAACATACCCAATTTTGCTTTCCAAGATAACATTCTCGACTTCCACACATTTTTCAACGTTCCCAGAACTTTCGCCCCATCCCCCACCCTATGATTCACTTCCGCTTCCATGTTTCCTTCCGCTGCCAAATCCACTCCCAAATTTTTCATCTTTTTCATCTATTTATTATACTTGATCGCAGTTTCCCGCATCAGTGGGGTAGCACCAGGAAACAAACGAATTTAACATCTGGAAATAATACATGTTTTTTATGAAAATTTTTGAGCTGGCTGAAATTTATGACAACTAAACATTAACAGTCTGGTTAACATTATTAACCAAAACTTTGTTCTAATCCAACTGGGTGTGGTAGGGGATAATATGTTTATGATGGGGGTATACCACTAATTTTCATGGGCAGCATAGCACCTTAATGGTCAACCTCAGTCAACTTTCAACTCCTGTCTGACAAGTTCCAGTGGCACATCATCAGAGAAGATAAGTACTTTGCTTTGGTAGCTTGATCTCCATGTAATGTCAAGAAGCCAATTCTGTCTGGTCACAATGGCAAAAACTATCCACAGTTTGTGTCAAGTATAGAAAATAAATGTGCTTGTACATCTGCATAGCAATAACTTAATTGAAATTTACTTCAAGCAAGGTGAAAAATTTTGAAATTCTATCCTTAATATTAGTTAATATCCATTGATATAGGAATTTTGGTGTGACATTTACTACTTAACATAACAACTATTTGCCCTTGTAAGAAAAAACATAAACATACAAAATATACACATAAAAACAACGTAAACAACATACTGGGTTCTGTTCATACAAGGTTATCCTCCTGTCTCCAGATCACTAATAATACATACCATAATACTAAACTTGGTTACATACAGTCACTTCTCACTTATCCACAACAGCAAATTATGGAATAACATCGAATGAGCTGTATCAAAAACTGGAATTTGGCAATTTAGTACATTTTAAGTATGATTCTAATGATATGATAATGTTCCTTATGCTGCATAAAAAGAGAAAATGTATATTCCAAAAACTGAATCGGTATCAAATGAGTTTTAGCCCAAAGATTGTTAAACAAAATATCATACAAAGAATGTTATCAAATAAAAACTATGAGTCTGGGATATGTTTTAACATTATATAAAACTGTACATTTTTCTGTCAATTTATGGAAATGCCTAATTTTCCTTAATAAATGATACGAGCACATTAACATGACAAATGAAAAATTTACTATCTACTTTAACACAAACAAATGCACTAAACACAAACTAGATGGCCTTGAATCGGCCAGGGAAGCACTGCTACAGAAAGAATAACATGATTATCGAAACAAAAATGCTTCCCCTTTAGACCTAACTTCCTTTGACTACTCTTATAAAGAGACTCCCTCAGTTATAAAGAGACTCCCATTTAGTTGTTTTCCTCAATCTCTGCTCTACACTTCTAAATGAGAATGCTACTGCTTATATAGCTTTCATTTCTAGTTCTTCAATCAACTTGTTCCTTAAGTAAACAGGGTTACTAATTGTGGAACCTTCACACTTTCCACATATAATTCTTAAAAGGAGTGTTCCTCTGCTTCAGTTACACTGCACTTCCTCCCAGTTGTAACAGATTTCAACCTCACCTCACCCCTCCTGTCCCCAAGGTCTTATTCATATCAATGAGCATGGAACTAACAGTTCAAATCCATTCTCTTGACTAGATAAACCTTCTCAAATTGAAGGTGCAATCAAACTACAAGTGATGGACAGTTTGTGTGATGCTTCTTTTATCTTTTTACAGGACCTACTTCCTCTCATCTTTCATTGAAGTGTTTATTCAACTAAAAATACGATGTACAGCTCTCCTTAAAACAGTGAAACCAAATATTACAGCATAATGCAAATTTCCATAGAATTCAATCAGTATATAAATACATGGTCTAAGTTTAGAGGAAAGATATCACTTGTAATCAACTGAAGTTATACATCAGGAGGGATCTAAAGCTTCCTGAACAAGTCTCGCAAGCATGAAGTGATTGCTCAGAATAAAGAGATATAATTTACTGGGGAGCAGCATAACAAGTCTAACAGTAAAGATTTGGGTGTTATTGTCCTTTGCCAGTTGACAGGGTTAGAGGTTGGGAACCTTAGTTCTGCAAAACTGATTCCTAAAAAAATGCATGCCTGTCTGCATTTAATCTACCCCAGGTAAATGTAAGAGGTAGATGGACTGACAAAAATGTACAGTAATATTATATGGATTCATAAAATTTGGCATTTCATTTTCATTATGTTACTGACTGTACAGTGCAAAATGTCATAAATTTCTCAGTATGATATAAAATACAGCTTTTGTTTCTCTCTAACTCAATTAGTAAAAAAAAAAAAAAATGTTTCTACAGCAGGTTATATTACTGCTAAGAAAATGAAACATCCATTCAGATAGTAAATCTTAATCCAAAAAAGTTATTCCATTTCTGCTAAAGCTAAACTACTTTGATTTTGAATGCTATAATTAAAGAGAAAAAAATTACAAAAATACTCATGAGGATTCATTTACTGACTTAAATCAAGCTTTAACGTGAACCACAAACAAGTATACTAAAAGTAAATTCTTGCTTAACTCCTACATTCTTTATCATAAAGGATAAGCAGGAAGTGACTGTAACTACAATTACACTGGTTAGATTAAATAATGGTTGAACAAATAAAAGAATGTGAAAAGTATGGAGGGTGAGGAAACATGTAGAGTGTACTGTAACAGTTGCACAATGACTACAGGTTTTCATCGGCTTCCTGCCCTTCTTGGAAAGAAAAAGTGACATCCGGCAGTCACATAACTGGGAAGAAAACTTTAATTTCATTTCAGTGACACATAAAGTTAGTGCATTAACTATTTATTGTACAACAACAAATTTAAACTTTAAAGGTATGACCAATGTAAATAATAACAAAACAAGCCATGGAACTTCCACCAAAACAGTTAATCATTACCTGATAATGGGTCTGTCATTCCAAGCCTCATCATGCAGTTACATACATTTTCAGGTAGAGCCCTTCACTTAGACTGAATATGAAAATGTTCTTTTACATTATGGTTACTCAATTTTGTGCAATGCAAAGGAAAATAATTATAGCAATTAATGAAAGCCTGTTTTTGTTTTATAAAAGAGAAATTCCAATGTTGGACAAGGAAACGAGACTGAATCACAACTTAGATAAACAGCAGCAGATTCTAGATGAGAATCTGTGAACTACAAGGAGATATCTGAGTAATGTTTGTAACTGTAACAAACATGGGAAAAACACAAATAGTAACTAACTCCAACAATCATGTGAAGTGGTCTTTGTAAGTTCAATTCTTATGGGAGACATATGGGTGGTGTTTGTAATTGCAGTTGTGGGAAACATGGGCAGTGCTGTAATTGCAGTTCTTATAAACAACATTCTGAAAACAATAGCAATGCTGACATAGGGGGTAAAAAGGGATTCTACCTCCACAATGTTGGGTCATGGCAACGGCACTGGAATAAAACTCTATGGCACTGGGGTCTAGCTACTCTGCTCTGGCCGACAGGGGAGGGCCTATGAATTCAAGATTGTCTGATACCTAAAGATGATTGAGTCCAGATCAAAGGGGTACTCAATGATCCCAGTGGTTGGTACTCGAGCCCTAAGAATATCCTGCTCGGTCGGTAAGAAGTCCGATGCAATGATACGCTCCAAATCATCAAGATAACTGCAAGAGAAAAATAAGTTGCTTTGTCGGTGTTCCTTTCACAGTGTAGAGTGATGGATGGCGATGATGAGCAACATCAGTGAAATATGAATACCAATGCCTTGCTGATTCTTATACATATATATCTTAGTACAATAAATTTCTAATAAGAATTCTGAGAAAAAGCACATACCTGATTTCAATTTCATACTCCCCACACAAATGCAGCAGGAATCAACAAGGCATTAATACATTAGTCTGCACACTACCTACCAACCCTGGCATACACACAACGCCCTCCTGCAGAACATACCTAAATCTGATTTCTTCTAGGTCAAAGGGATACTCTATAATGCCTGTTGTGGGTGCTCTCACTCTTAGAATGTCTTGTAGTGTGGAAACATAGTCCGTGGCAGCTATGCGGTCTAAATCTGTTAAATAGCTGTTGGGATACAAAGATAATTTAGCTACTACAGTAATTAAAGTGTTCAAGGATACAGAAAGCAATACACACTACAAGAAATAAGTTACTAAAGCATCAAGGGGGGTTTTCAAGACTGGCTGTCAAACTGAAGAATACTCAGCCATCTTGGGAAGAAAACTAAAATACATCAACTGCTCCAAGATACATTCAGAGTGAGATAATTTTTGATAATTATTACACTATCTGGTTTCAAGTCAGTTTCAGAGAATTAAATTACGCACAACATAAATCAAATATTACATAAAATAAATAAAGAAGAAAATATAAACACAAAGCAATATAACAAACAATCACATCACAAAGGTAAATCTCTTCAGTAGGCAAGCAAATTTGAGGAAGAGGATATTCCTTAGAGGTTTTGGGGACAGGACCTTAAAAAATATATCCTCTGTATCCCTGTGTCTCACAGAAGGCAACTAAAAGGGGCTAGATTTGGGAGTACGGACCCAACTCCAGAAAAAAAATAATTCCTATCATATGTGCATCCAGGTGCATTTGATTCAGGCATGGGGGTGTGCCTACAAAAACCTACAGTATGCAAGTCCTTATGCACCTCATCTACCCAATGTTAACGGGAAAAATAGTAAATGAATAATTCACATCATCATTACTACATATGCTAAGCTCCTCTTTATGAAAAGCTTAACAGTAAATTATTAAAACATTACAATAAAAGCTATAATGAAAGTTAAATGAAAATATTGTGGGTGGCAGGCAGAGTACAGAGTATCACTTGCTATGAAACAGCTTGACACTCAATCATGCCAAAGCCCCATACAAAGTTCTGCTCATTCAGGAGATTATATTCCAAATGAATGAACAAGTGCAATGATGAATAAATGAACTGATTACAAATTCAATTACAAAATTATGGTGCATATACACAAAACTATATTAGTCTCTTACCTACCTGCACTGAGAAATTTACATGTATCCTACCTTCATTGTCACATCAGTAAAAAAAATTATGCTCCCATTATTATTGACCTTGCACATTCATTTGCTGGTAAAATCCATTAAGAAACCATTGGCATAGAGTGAAACACAAAACAACTCACTATAAATGATGGTTAAAAAATGGTATTCATCTTTTGGAATCAGACACAGAACCAACAAAAAGATAATTCACAAACAATGTTTTAAACTTGCCACCATCTGAAAAAGAAAAAGGGTTATGTAGATGACACTAACCTATTTTTAGCAACTAAATTACTACAATATTCATTGATCATGTATTACTATCATTAAAAGCTACATGTGTTAAACATTTGTGAGCTTAAATCAAAGACAAGCAGAAATACTGTCAAAATTATTCACTCATACTGATCAGTGAAAGTTATCATAAAATAGATATTCTATGGTAAAAAAAATCACCATTAACAGAACCATACAAAAAATCATATGCAGTACAACTCCCTACGGTGATTATGCTTTATAATGCAAAAAGCATTTTTAGAGCTCTTTTATTTTGTTTTATAAAATATACAAATCTGTGCTTTATCAAAACTGGATGCCTTACAAAGCAATCCATCATTAAACGAACAACTATACTCCATTACATAGAGGAGGTTATGTTTCAGAGCAAACTCTTTCCATACTTAACTCAAGTATGAAACATAAATGAAACAATAACAACTTAACACACTCCCTTAACATACAATTCATGCAAAATAATAAAACGTATAAAAAAATGTGGTGATGAGGGATTAAGGTGGTGTTGGAGTTGGATGGGGTGCAGTAAGGGTTACTGGAAGGGATTGGAAGGGGCAGTAGAGCTGTCTAAATCACCCTAAATTATATGAATCAGCAACTTTTTCAACTGAAAGTGGAAAAGGAGACTCCCATAAGACAGTTTGTCTCCTTAACTATTCTCCTAACAAGAGAATCTGTTGACAGGTTGGGGACAATGTTGACTAGCTGGTCTTTTTCACACAGAATCCTGAAGCTTCTTTCTCACTAAATAATAATTATATTGAGGCCTTCTTTTACTTTGTCCCATCCTCATTACTTTGAATTTCATCAAATATCAGACCAACTTTAGAGTCTGTTTAGGTCCCCCTGTCAGCTGATGTAATTATCCTCGCTTATCACTTCCCAAGTGACCTTGCAACATCTGCAAAAATATTTAGGGAGGAGTCCATACCTTCAAGCATGTCATACACTGTGATCAAATTGAATGACAGTCCCATAACAGAACCCTGTAGCACTCTGCTGGTAACCTAAGCCAATCTGGAAAAGGATCCTCTGACTTACATCCTTTGTTCCATTCCTACAAGTTAATCTTCAACCCATTCATGGAGCTTCCCCCTTCTTCTTGCCTGGTGATCCAGCTCCTCCTATACTGTGGTGTTAAATGTTTTCTGGCAGTCCTGATACAATCTATATGCAGTCTTCTGCTTTGTCTAAAACAGACCCTACTCACCAATAAAAATCTAAAAGGTTCGTTACACGTAAACTCCATTTCCTATAACCATGCTGTTTCTCACTTTAACGATTTCTTCTCTGCAGAAGTCATCCACTTGCTTATCTAGTAGTCTATTCCTGAACCTAACACACCACACTAATTAGTGAGACCAGTCACAGTGTAGTTCAACACCTGTATATAACATTTCCCTTTTCCATTCCCTTGGTAATCTGCCTCTCTCCAGCAACAACTTGAACACTATTTCAAGAAGTTTATCTAGCATATCTGCACACATCTTCAGCAAATATTGTACCATTTCATCAGTTCCAAGAGCTTTGTATAGGTCAAGTCCTTTTTAGTATTCTCTCCTATTTTTGTTGATACCTCTGTAACTTCCAAAGCCTCTTCCCCATTCCATCTCCCTGGTATAATGGCTAGACAGTCCTCAATTCCTTATATACATATCCTTACATCATCCCCCATAATGTTTCCCTCTAAATCCCTTAGACTGACTAACTCCTCTCTAACTGAAAATGACCGCTAATGAATTTATGAATATGATTTGGATTTTCTCTGCCTTGTATACAACATTCTTCTCAATGTTCTTTTCTTCCTTTCTTATCCAGCTATACTTGCTCCTGCTCTCTTATACCCTGCAAAAGCTGGCTAGCTAGCAGATAAATGCCCTAATCAAGACTATCTCATTAACATCAAGTATAATCAAATATATCATTCTTTTTACATGCTTAATCATTGTTTCCTGCATCAGTGAGGTAGCACCAAGAAGCAGACAAAGAATGACCCATCCACTCATATATAAATAAATGCCCCGGGTTATAGTGATGGGTGATTTGAATGCAAAGGTGAGTAATGTGGCAGTTGAGGGAATAATTGGTGAGCATGGGGTGTTCAGTGTTGTAAATGGAAATGGTGAAGAGCTTGTACATTTATGTGCTGAAAGAGGACTGGTGATTGGGAATACCTGGTTTAAAAAGACATATAGATAAGTATACGTATGTAAGTACTCTTAACTTTCTTCTTTCACACACTTTACCAAACTCAGTCACCAGCTTCTGCAGTTTCTCACATGAATCAGCCACCAGCGCTGTATCATCAGCGAACAACAACTGACTCACTTCCCAAGCTCTCTCATCCACAACAGACTTCATACTTGCCCCTCTTTCCAAAACTCTTGCATTCACCTCCCTAACAACCCCATCCATAAACAAATTAAACAACCATGGAGACATCACACACCCCTGCCGCAAACCTACATTCACTGAGAACCAATCACTTTCCTCTCTTCCTACACGTACACATGCCTTACATCCTCGATAAAAACTTTTCACTGCTTCTAACAACTTGCCTCACACACCATATATTCTTAATACCTTCCACAGAGCATCTCTATCAACTCTATCATATGCCTTCTCCAGATCCATAAATGCTACATACAAATCCATTTGCTTTTCTAAAAGCAAGGTTATTAGGTACAGTAGGGTTGAGGGTCAAGTCAATTGGGAGGTAAGTTTGAATGGAGAAAAACTGGAGGAAGTAAAGTGTTTTAGATATCTGGGAGTGGATCTGGCAGCAGATGGAACCATGGAAGCGGAAGTGAATCATAGGGTGGGGGAGGGGGCGAAAATCCTAGGAGCCTTGAAGAATGTTTGGAAGTCGAGAACATTATCTCGGAAAGCAAAAATGGGTATGTTTGAAGGATTAGTGGTTCCAACAATGTTGTATGGTTGTGAGGCGCGGGCTATGGACAGAGTTGTGTGCAGAAGGGTGGATGTGCTGGAAATGAGATGTTTCAGGACAATATGTGGTGTGAGGTGGTTTGATCGAGTAAGTAATGTAAGGGTAAGAGAGATGTGTGGAAATAAAAAGAGTGTGGTTGAGAAAGCAGAAGAGGGTGTTTTGAAATGGTTTGGTCACATGGAGAGAATGAGTGAGGAAAGACTGACCAAGAGGATATATGTGTCAGAGGTGGAGGGAACAAGAAGAAGTGGGAGACCAAATTGGAGGTGGAAAGATGGAATGAAAAAAGATTTTGAGTGATCAGGGCCTGAACATGCAGGAGGGTGAAAGGCGTGCAAGGAATAGAGTGAACTGGAACGATGTGGTATACCAGGGTCGACGTGCTGTCAATGGATTGAACCAGGGCATGTGAAGTGTCTGGGGTAAACCATGGAAAGTTATGTGGGGCCTGGATGTGGAAAGGGAGCTGTGGTTTCGGTGCATTATTACATGACAGCTAGCGAATGAGTGTGAACGAATGGGGCTTTTGGTGTCTTTTCCTAGCGCTACCTCGCACACATGAGGGGGGAGGGGGTTGTTATTCCATGTGTGGCGAGGTGGCGATGGGAACAAATAAAGGCAGACAGTATGAATTATGTACATGTGTATATATGTATATGTCTGTGGGTGTATATATATGTGTACATTGAGATGTATAGGTATGTATATTTGTGTGTGTGGACCTGTATGTATTTACAAGTGTATGTGGGCAGGTTGGGCCATTCTTTCGTCTGTTTCCTTGCGCTACCTCACTAACGCGGGAGACAGCGACAAAGCATAAATAAAATAAATAAATAATGTAAGTACGAGAGATGGCCAAAGAGCGTTATTAGATTACGTGATAATTGATAGGCGCGTGAAAGAGAGACTTTTGGATGTTAATGTGCTGAGAGGTGCAACTCGAGGGATGTCTGATCATTATCTTGTGGAGGCGAAGGTGAAGATTTGTAGAGGTTTTCAGAAAAGAAGAGAGAATGTTGGGGTGAAGAGAGTGGTGAGAGTAAGTGAGCTTGGGAAGGAGACTTGTGTGAGGAAGTACCAGGAGAGACTGAGTACAGAATGGAAAAAGGTGAGAACAAAGGAGGAGTGGGGGAGGAATGGGATGTATTTAGGGAATCAGTGATGGCTTGTGCAAAAGATGCTTGTGGCATGAGAAGCGTGGGAGGTGGGAAGATTGGAAAGAGTAGTGAGTGGTGGGATGAAGAAGTAAGATTATTAGTGAAAGAGAAGAGAGAGGCATCTGGACGATTTTTGCAGGGAAATAAAGCAAATAAGTGGGAGATGTATGAAAGAAAGAGGCAGAAGGTCAAGAGAAAGGTGCAAGAGGTGAAAAAAAAGGGCATATGAGAGTTGGAGTGAGAGAGTATCATTAAATTTTAGGGAGCATAAAAAGATGTTTTGGAAGGAGGTAAATAAAGTGCATAAGACAAGGGAACAAATGGGTACTTCAGTGTAGGGGGCTAATGGGGAGGTGATAACAAGTAATGGTGATGTGAGAAGGAGATGGAGTGAGTATTTTGAAGGTTTGTTGAATGTGTTTGATGATAGAGTGGCAGATATAGGGTGTTTTGGTCGAGGTGGTGTGCAAAGTGAGAAGGTTAGTGAAAATGATTTGGTAAACAGAGAAGAGGTAGTAAAAGCTTTGCGGAAGATGAAAGCCGGCAAGGCAGCAGGTTTGGATGGTATTGCAGTGGAATTTATCAAAAAAGGGGGTGACTGTATTGTTGACTGGTTGGTAAGGTTATTTAATGTATGTATGATTCATGGTGAGGTGCCTGAGGATTGGCGGAATGCTTGCATAGTGCCATTGTACAAAGGCAAAGTGGACAAAGGTGAGTGCTCAAATTACAGAGGTATGAGTTTGTTGAGTATTCCTGGTAAATCATATGGGAGGGTATTGATTGAGAGGGTGAAGGAATGTACACAGAGCATCAGATTGGGGAAGAGCAGTGTGGTTTCAGAAGTGGTAGAGAATGTGTGGATCAGGTGTTTGCTTTGAAGAATGTATGTGAGAAAATGGATTTGTATGTAGCATTTATGGATCTGGAGAAGGCATATGATAGAGTTGATAGAGATGCTCTGTGGAGGGTATTAAGAATATGTGGAGTGGGAGGCAAGTTGTTAGAATCAGTGAAAAGTTTTTATCGAGGATGTAAGGCATGTGTACGTGTAGGAAGAGAGGAAAGTGATAGGTTCTCAGTGAATGTAGGTTTGCGGCAGGGGCGTGTGATGTCTCCATGGTTGTTTGTTTATGGATACGGTTGTTAGGGAGGTGAATGCAAGAGTTTTGGAAAGAGGGGCAAGTATGCAGTCTGTTGTGGATGAGAGAGCTTGGGAAGTGAGTCAGTTGTTGTTTGCTGATGATACAGCGCTGGTGGCTGATTCATGTGAGAAACTGCAGACGCTGGTGACTGAGTTTGGTAAAGTGTGTGAAAGAAGAAAGTTGACAGTAAATGAGAATAAGAGCAAGGTAATTAGGTACAGTAGGGTTGAGGGTCAAGTCAATTGGGAGGTAAGTTTGAATGGAGAAAAACTAGAGGAAGTGAAGTGTTTTTAGATATCTGGGAGTGGATTTGGCAGCGGATGGAACCATGGAAGTGGAAGTGGATCATAGGGTGGGGGAGGGGGCAAAAATTCTGGGAGCCTTGAAGAATGTTTGGAAGTCGAGAACATTATCTCGGAAAGCAAAAATGGCTATGTTTGAAGGAATAGGGGTTCCAACAATATTGTATGGTTGCGAGGCATAGGCTATGGATAGAGTTGTGTGGAGGAGGGTGGATGTGCTGGAAATGAGATGTTTGAGGACAATATGTGGTGTGAGGTGGTTTGATCAAGTAAGTAATAACAGGGTAAGAGAGATGTGTGGTAATAAAAAGAGTGTGGTTGAGAGAGCAGAAGAGGGTGTTTTGAAATGGTTTGGTCACATTGAGAGAATGAGTGAGGAAAGATTGACAAAGAGGATATCTATGTCAGAGGTAGAGGGAACGAGGAGAAATGGGAGACCAAATTGGACGTGGAAAGATCGAGTGAAAAAGATTTTGAGTGATCGGGGACTGAACATGCAGGAGGGTGAAAGGCGGGCAAGGAATAGAGTGAATTGGAACGATGTGGTATACCGGGGTCGACATGCTGTCAATGGATTGAACTAGGGCATGTGAAGCGTTTGGGGTAAACCACGGAAAGTTCTGTGGGGCCTAGATGTGGAAAGGGAGCTGTGGTTTCGGTGCATTATTACATGACAGCTAGAGACTGAGTGTGAACGAATGGGGCCTTTGGTGTCTTTTCCTAGCGCTACCTCGCACACGAGGGGGGAGAGGGTTGTTCTTTCATGTGTGGCGAGGTGGCGATGGGAATGAATAAAGGCAAACAGTATGAATTATGTACATGCGTATATATGTATATGTCTGTGTGTGTATATATATGTATACGGTGAGATGTATAGGTATGTATATTTGCGTGTGTGGACGTGTATGTATATACATGTGTATGTGGGTGGGTTGGGCCATTCTTTCGTCTGCTTCCTTGCGCTACCTTGCTAACGCGGGAGACAGCTACAAAGCAAAATAAATAAACATAATATATACATATACATAAACATACACAGACACATACATATAAATACACATGCACATATACTTGCTTGCCTTCATCCATTCCTGTTGCTACCCCGCTCCACAGGAAGCAGCATCGCTACATGTACTTCAGTGAGGTAGCGCCAGGAAAACAGATAAAAAGGCCACATTCGTTCACACTCAGTCTCTAGCTGTCATGTGTAACGCACCAAAAATGACACCTACCTTTCCACATCCAGGTCCCACAGACCTTTCCATGGTTTACTCCAGACACTTCACATGCCTTGGTTCATTCCATGGACAGCACATCGATCCCAGTACACCATATTCTTCCAATTCACTCTATTCCTTGCACACCTCTCTCTCCTATGTTCAGGCCCCAATTGATCAAAATCAATTTCACTCCATCCTTCCACCTCCAATTTGGTCTCCAACTTCTCCTTGTTCCCTCCACCTCTGACACACATATCCTCTCTGTCAATCTTTCCTCACTCATTCTCTCAATATGTCAAAACCACTTCAACATACCCTCTTCTGCTCTCTCAACCACACCCTTATCTTTCCACACATCGCTCTTTTCATTACTTATCTAATTAAACCACCTCACATAACATATTGTCCTAAAACATTTCATTTCCAACACATCCACCCCCCCTCCGTACAACCCTACCTAAAGCCCATGCCTTGCAACCATATAATACAGCTGAAACTACTATTCCTTCAAACATACTTATTTCTGCTTTCCGAGAGAACGTTTTCTCTTTCTACACATTCTTCATTGCTCCCAGAACTTTCACCCCTTCCCCTACCCTGTGACTCACTTCTGCTTTCATGGTTCCATTCACTGCTAAGTCCACTCTCAGGTATCTAAAACACCTCACTTCCTCCATTTTTTCTCCATTCAAACATATCCCAATCAACTCTGTCCCTCAATCCTACTGAACCTAATAACCTTGCTCTTATTCACATTTACTCTCCACTTTCTCCTTTCACACACTATTCCATACTCAGTCACAAACTTCTGCAGTTTCTCACTCGAATCAAAGGTTTAAGTACGTGGTCTTTTCATCTCTTTCATAGCTCTCAGTTTAAACTTATGAGGGCCTGCAGTTTTATTCATTTTCACTCAGTTTTTTGCAAAAAGTATGTCTTCAGATTTCATGTCTCTCCAAGACATTTACAAATAACCAGAATTACCAACCTTGTAATAAACAAAAAAATAAAAAAAAAAAACATGGCAAAAATATGGAATTTTGAGAAAAATAAAAGGGAATTTTGCATAATGGAACTTACAACCATGCACAATACAGGAAACTGTGATATACAGTGCTCACACTGTTATCTCCATTCGCTTATCTACATGCAGATTGTCCACAACTGTTCACTTTAAAACCAACAAAATATCTAGTCAGAAGTGCTTCCTTTTCGGTCCTCAAACTTAGTCAACTGAGGTTCTAATGTTTGTTTATCCATACATATTCAGTCCTGGCCAGAGAACTTATAAGCAGTGGTTGCATGCGTACACTTCTCCAGAAGTGTTGCACTGAACGTCACATGGTAACAGATGTTTTTTTCAGCACGGCTATACACTTTCTGTGTGAGGAAATCTGATAATGTTTGCATGCCAAGACTTGGGTCATTTCTGCGAAATGGTTGGAAATTGAACGATGACCAAATTATTTTGTAGACTGCATTAGTACTTTTGTGCGTAATGAGAACGTGCACTATATATTGAACACTGCACCCCTGTGAATTTTCCATACATTACATACACAATAAATGTACAATATATGAATATACGATCAGAATTTCAAGAAAAAATCTCACTTAGAAAAATCATACTGTCAGATTCATCTAAAAAATTTAATAAATATGGCAAAAAAATAATGGTTGGCAGCTCTGTATACATCTTCACCACTGCATTCATAAACAAATTAAACATCTATGGTAACATCACACACATCAGCAGCAGACCAATCTTCAAATGAAACCATTCATTCTCACTTATACCTTACACCAGCAATATTCAATAGGTGGCCCACATGCCAAATCCAGCTTGAGTGGTTTTTCGTTGGCCCTTAAACAGACTCAAAAGAATTAAGATAAATTAATGAAATTATTCATATATTTAGGAGCTTACAAAATTTTACATAAAATAGATTTTTATCGTGACCAACTACCTGTATTAATTAGCTGAATGTAACATGTGATCAATTGTAATAATTAGCTGAATGAATTGTCTACAGAAAAAATGGAGGTAAAATAAATGTATGGTCCTTCCATCAATTTGAGCTTCATAATATGGCCCTACTTATAAATTAACTGAACAGCCCTACCTTACACCCTTGATAAAACCTTCTCTCTTCTTCAAGCTACTTTCCTCCCATACCATATATTCCCAAGACTTTCCACAAGACATTTCTATCAACCCTATAATGTCCTTTCTTCTGATCCATAAATGCCACATACAAATCCATCTATTTCTCTAAATATTTCTCACATTCTACAAAGGAAAAACATGATCCATCCACACAACAATTACCACTTCTGAAACCACACTGCTCCTCCTCAATCTGATGCTCTATGCATGCCTCCACCCTCTCAATCACTACCCTCCCATACAACTTACCAGATACAGTAAAACTTATACTTCTGTTGTTTGAACACTCACCTTTATCCCCACTGCCTTTATACAAGAGCACTATACACGAATTCTGCCATTCCTCTAGCACCTCACTATGGCCACACATAAAATGAAAATCCTAACTAATCAATCAAAAACACAGTCATCTCCTTTCAGAATGAATTCAACTGAAATACCATCCATCCCAGCTGCCTTAGAACATTTCATCTTACATAATGGTTTCCCCATCTCCTCTCACTCCACCAAGCCACTTTCCATCACACTCTCACGTCACACACTACCCCAACTCAAACGCCCTACATTTGCCACTCTGTCATCAAACATATTTAACAAACCTTCCAAAATAATCACTCAAGCTCCTCACTTCATCACTACCAGTGACCACTTCCCATTTTCCTCCCTTCACCGATGTTCCTTTTTGTTCCTTTTTTCTTTTTTTTTACACATCATTAACATCCTTCCAACACATCTTAATCCTCCAAAAGTTTACTGATACTCACTAAAACCCAAATCTCATTTGTCCTCTTTTTCAATCCCTGCACCTTCCTCTTGACCTCCTGCCACTTTTTTTCTTTACATCTCCCCAATCGTTTGCACACCTTCCCTGTAAGTACTGCCCAAATGCCTCTCTTTTCTCTTTCACAAGCAACTTTACTTCTTCATCCCACCACTCACTAACCATTCCAATCTGCCCACCTCCCACCCTTTGCATGCTACGTGCATCTCCCCCACAATTCTTCTACTTTAGAGGCTCCAGTCATGGACAAACTTCCACATCAAGGACAAGCCTTAACTGAAACATGGGAAGGATTATGGAAGGGAAAAAACAAAACATGGGAAAGTATTTATGAATTTTGGAGGAAATGAATAACCTGTCTAAAAATTGCCAAAGCTTCCAGGTGTAGGGAAAGAAACAGTTAACAAAATGCCCACCCTTGAGTAGCCAACAGCCACACAGTAATCATGCAATGTAGCAGCTTGCTGAGTATTCCCTGGTCTAGCTAGTGGCAAGGAAACACAGGCAACCAGCTCTCACAAGCAAAAACCAAAGTAATACCTACAGAAGAGGGAAAGTGAACAAACATTGTGGTGCTGGGTTAGAGGATAAATTTTGAAGTTATCTTGGGGTAGTTCATAAGTCAGAATGCTTTTGATGCTACTCTGTCAAGTAAGGATGCAGAGCTACAACCACACAATGTGAGAGCAATACTCCATACAAGGAAGAATCATTCCTTTCTATGAATGGAGTAGCTCTTCAAAATAAAAAGTTTCGACACAACAGGATTCCCAGTTTCTTAGAAGCAAACTTAAGCTATTCCTGTAATGTGGGGTTCCTAAGAAAGAGTGGATGTTACAGCAGTGCCAAGTATGGTCACCGAGTCAAGAGCTGGAATTACAGAACCATACATAGAGAGACAAGACTTGTGAGCAGTTTTCAAGAGATATGGGTTGAAACTGGGTCTTAGGGGGTATTAAACTTAACTAGATTTCATCAACCCCACTGAGATATCCTGTCCAAGGCTGAGTTCATACAGGAAGCCATGTCAAAATGAGATACAAATAAAGTGTGGGAAGAAGGAGCAGAACTGAAGAATGATTTCAGTGGTGCATTCAATACTATAGAACCTTATATTCTGTTAAAGAAATTATATCCTTTGAAGGTAAATAGAAACCTCATTTCTTGGATATATAGTCACCTAACAAACAGACCACAATCTATTAAATTTAGAAATGTTAAATCTCATACCATATTCATGAACACTGGTCCTACACAGGGCTGTGTTTTATCGCCTTTATTATTTACTCTATATACAAAATGATTGCACCAGTAACTACAGAACCTGTTCTGTTATCAAATCTGCTAATGACACTGATTATTGGAAAAATAGGGGATAAATATGAACGTGAATATCAAGCTCCAGTTAATGACTGTTTAATGCTAAGATGAAAATTACTTGAATATGAATATCAAAAATACCAAAGAAATGGTGATTGACTTTCGCACAAAGGAAAAGTGCACTGAACAAATAATTATTAAACGAGAGCAAGTAGATATCATGAACGATTATAAATACCTGGGTTTGATTATTGATTGTAGTCTAAATGATGTCAACCCTAAAAAGGTTTATGGAAAATGTATGCAAAGGATTCATTATTCAAGAGTTCTAAAAAACCTGAAAGTTGATGAGACTATTCTTTTTATGTTTTATAAGTCATTCAAAGAGTCAACAGTCCGCTTTTGTATAGCATCATACTATGGATGTTCGAGAGAAAAAAATATGAAAAACTTATGAAAATTGTAAAAGTAGCTTGTAAATTAGGTGCTAATGTAACTGCACTGTAAGTATTATATTCAAAATATGTTTTAAAATTAACTGATAGAACTATGAGAGATTCTCACCATCTTTAGAATAGTGTTTTTATGAACAGGCAAAAGATTGTGTTTACCACTGCAAAAAACATGCAGACATAAGAATTCATTTGTACTAGTATTAAACTCTACAATAATCTAAACTCAAAAAGATAATTGTTCATTGTTTATGATAGTATTCATGTTGGTGTCCAAGATAATGATGCTCAACCAAATCTGTTGTCTCTTAATGTACATGTATAATTTTAGCTACTGCACTTTTACATTAATATTTTCTTTCACCTTATGTATGAAAATGAATGTGTATCATAACATGGCTCCGGATCCACAAAGCGTTTCAATTTGTATAATGTATTACAAATTGACTAAATAAAGTACTGAATAATAATAATAATAATAAAAATGGAAAAAGGTGACAACAATGGAAGTAAGGGGAATGGGGGAGGAATGGGATGTATTTAGGGAATCAGTGATGGAGTGCGCAAAAGATGCTTGTGGCATGAGAAGCGTGGGAGGTGGGTTGATTAGAAAGGGTAGTGAGTGGTGGGATGAAGAAGTAAGATTATTAGTGAAAGAGAAGAGAGAGAGGCATTTGGACGATTTTTGCAGGGAAAAAATGCAACTGAGTGGGAGATGTATAAAAGAAAGAGACAGGAGGTCAAGAGAAAGGTGCAAGAGGTGAAAAAGAGGGCAAATGAGAGTTGGGGTAAGAGAGTATCATTAAATTTTAGGGAGAATAAAAAGATGTTCTGGAAGGAGGTAAATAAAGTGCGTAAGACAAGGGAGCAAATGGGAACATCAGTGAAGGGCGCTAATGGGGAGGTGATAACAAGTAATGGTGATGTGAGAAGATGGAGTGAGTATTTTGAAGGTTTGTTGAATGTGTTTGATGATAGAGTGGCAGATATAGGGTGTTTTGGTCGAGGTGGTGTGCAAAGTGAGAGGGCTAGGGAAAATGATTTGGTAAACAGAGAAGAGGTAGTAAAAGGTTTGCGGAAGATGAAAGCCAGCAAGGCAGCAGGTTTGGATGGTATTGCAGTGGAATCTATTAAAAAAGGGGGTGACTGTATTGTTGACTGGTTGGTAAGGTTATTTAATGTATGTATGATTCATGGTGAGGTGCCTGAGGATTGGCGGAATGCTTTCATAGTGCCATTGTACAAAGGCAAAGGGGATAAGAGTGATTGCTCAAATTACAGAGGTATAAGTTTGTTGAGTATTCCTGATAAATTATATGGGAGGATATTGATTGAGAGGGTGAAGGCATGTACAGAGCATCAGATTGGGGAAGAGCAGTGTGGTTTCAGAAGTGGTAGAGGATGTATGGATCAGGTGTTTGCTTTGAAGAATGTATGTGAGAAATACTTAGAAAAGCAAATGGATTTGTATATAGCATTTATGGATCTGAAGAAGGTATATGATAGAGTTGATAGAGATGCTCTGTGGAAGGTATTAAGAATATATGGTGTAGGAGGCAAGTTGTTAGAAGCAGTGAAAAGTTTTTATCGAGGATGTAAGGCATGTGTACGTGTAAGAAGAGAGGAAAGTGATTGGTTCTCAGTGAATGTAGGTTTGCGGCAGGGGTGTGTGATGTCTCCATGGTAGTTTAATTTGTTTATGGATGGGGTTGTTAGGGAGGTGAATGCAAGAGTTTTGGAAAGAGGGGCAAGTA